>NC_043958.1:10060534-10384701 GCF_902148855.1 Sphaeramia orbicularis
TGAGGGCTGACTAATGCCAAGCTGTGTTGTGTGATTCAACTCCCCAGGCAGTAACTGAGGGCAGTCCCGCTCTTCCAGTCATTGTTTCACACTTTCCGGAGGTAGCTGTGCCAAGAAACACCCTCGGCCGTCTCCTAGTGACCGTCAGCCCCGCAAATCATGTCCAGTTCATCACGTCAGCCTGAAATAAGTTAGTTTAAAGTGTAAAACAGCTACATAACAACACATCAGTCTTTATCGTTTTCAATCAGTATCACTATTTTGTATTGTACTGCCATGAACAATCAGTTAAACACTCAAAATGTGATTGTTATGTTCAGTCTTGTACAAATTACATGCAATCACGTGCACACACACATACACACCGAATCCCCTAAACCATAATCTTAGAGTCCGTCTGTTGTTTTCTTTGCAAGAGAGCAGTGGGCATTTACTCTGAAACGCGGTCCCTTCTGTGTATTTTCTTTGAGTGCTGGTTGAAATAAACCCATCATGTTCAAGAATGTGAAACAAAAGTTCTCCTTTCATGAACCAAGAATCTGCGATAACTGGAGTCATATGGGCCCGTTGGTTTCATTCCAGCACAACTGGGAGGGAAACCAGTCCAGTGTCAGCCGCAGATATCCATTAGATCTCTGCAGCATTCGGGCAATCTAAATAGACCTCCATTAGTTTTCAAAATGTAGGGTGTGTTAAAATCAACTGTGATAATTAAAGCCAGGACCCAGTAGGGACCTAACATTTAACAGTAATAGTAACAAAATATTGATTAATTCACAAACATACAAGGAAAAGATGTCATGAATAACAGTAGTCGCTTTTCCATTGACCCTCAAATTGCGTGAATAGGCCTATAACTCTCATTTTTCAATTAAAAGAGGTGATTTTCCAGACATAAAGCAATTGGAATATCATGCAAAACTGCAATGGAAAGACCTTTTCTGCAACGAGAGTCAGGTGATTTAAAAAAAAAACAACAAAAAAAAACAGATGTTGATGGATGTTACAACAAGCGAAGAAGAAGAGTTTTAAAAGAAACATGTCGCGATGCGTGGACGCACCAGGAAACCCAATCATTTTTTTAAATTTAGTACGGGACAGAGGGATAATATATAATAATAATGAATATATCTGTGAATCAACACGATTTTTTTGTTCGTCGCCATGTTTATGGAATAACTTCTCGTGTCATCTCATGATAATGAATAAACAAATCCTCACATTTGTGATTTAATGGAAAAAGTGACATTACGCACTTCTGTTTTTTTGACATTTAGTAAATATTGGTAAAGTTTTGCGCAGATGTCCAATGGAAAAGCGACTAATGTGTAACAAGAGTAAACTGTAATTCATGGACAGATAAACTCCTTTAACCTGTTATAGTCACAATTTTGTCCCCTGTACATGATGTAATCCTCTTTCTTTCTACCTAGAGCTGGTGATATGGCCAGTAAATTAAATCTGTTTGTTTCAGTATTATGGACAAATTACATTTTCAACCGATTTGTTTTCTAAAACTGTATAAAACATATGACGGGAGAAACACATTCACAGGAAGCAACAAAGGTCCCAATTAAATGAATTAATTCAATATATTGCTTTATCCTACCACAGCCACTTCAGTATAATGTTATTAGGTTAAATGGCTACACACTTACTTCAATAATCCAATTTTACTAACACAATGTGCATGCTAGAAAAAAACTTTGCTTAAAATTTATCTAAAAGGGGTGTATTTTTGTTATCAATATAACTATAAGGAATTTAACCCATAAAGACCCAGTGTGACTTTTGTTCCATAATGTTTCCAGTTCCAAAAACGAATTTTTCTCTCTATTTAACTTTTCTTAAGTGATTTATCACCATTGATTTTAATATTATCCTCTGTACTTAGCATTTCTACAATAAAAATCAGGTATTTTCCCATGTTTAATTTACCTATTATGTAAATGTTCTTAAAAGCTCGTATCAAAGTTAATTGTCATGATATCAGAAACAGAGAAAAATGAAGAAAATGTGACTTTTTCAACAAAATCTATCATTAACTGAACATAAACCAAGTGTCTCCGTCCACTGTCATTGATTAAACTCCATGGGTTTTACTGGTGAATCAATGTTGTAGAAGATGACGGTGTTTCCATGGTAACTACAGAGCCTCTGAACGTCCAAATGGGTCATATCTGATGACCATGAAAACATGACAAACTTTGTTTTATACCAATTATTTACATGTATTGATAGGAACAGTAGATCAGAAGTTATTCAACATCTTATATTGGTAGATGATTTTGGTGACCAGTGGTTGTTTGGGTCTTTATGGGTTAATGTTCAGGCTGCAGTTCTGAGTGGTCTACTTTTACTTCATCCTTGTGTTTTGAGACTGTTGAAAATCAACCCCATGACAGAGGTTTTGTCTAATCACAGTCATTTACAGACATGTAGGGGTTAAATACATGATTGACAGCTGTAATTACCAATCGCTGATCAGATTCTGCTACTCTACTGTGTGTCTTGAAACCGAAGCTTGGAAAAATGGTTTGACTTTTACATAATGGTGTAAGATGACGTCAGGCCATTTCAGGCTTGGACTAAGAGGACAGAGTGTGTATTCCTGGCATTTTTTTCCTCTATGATTTCAGCTCCTCCAGCTTTAAGTATAAGTACCTGAGCATGAGCAACAATCAGTTAAAGTATGAAAGTATTAAAGTAAAAGTAAAATTAGACCATTAATGTATGTGGGTTCATTCTAAATAATGGGTTGGCTTTAGTGACATTAAACTTCAGTAGTCATTCTAAAACCTCATACCTCCTCTTTTATTGTTTTTTTCATTTTTATCTTTTAACCCAGAAAGACCCAGTGTGACTTTTGTGTCAGTTCCCAAATTAATTTTTCTCTATAGTTAACATTTCTTAAGTGATTTATCACCATTTATTGTAATATTATCCTCTGTATTTTGCGAATTTTCAATGAAAATCAAGGATTTTCTTATTTTTCATTTACTGATCATGTAGCTGTTACTAAAAGTTCAGATTGAGGTTGAGGGTTATTATATCAGATACAGAGAATACTGGAGAAAAACTGACTTTTTCAGCAAATCTATTATTAACTTAACATAAGCCAAGTGTGTCCATCCACTGTTATTTATTGAACTCCATGGGTTTTACTGGTGAATCAATGTTGGAGAAGATGACGATGTTGCCATGTTCACTAGGGAGCCTCTGAATGTCCAAATGGGTCATATCTGATGACCACAAAAAGACAACAAACTGTATTTTACACCAATTATTTGCATGTATTGATAGGATTAGTGGATCAGAAGTTATTAAACAGTTTAGATCAGTAGATGCTTTTGGTCAGCAGTGGATGTTTGGGTCTTTATGGGCTAATTTTGATTCATTTTTAAAGCTTCTTTGTTACCTGTGAGCAAAAATAGTTTGGTTACTTACATTAGTTTTGGCACAGATCTCTCCAGACTTCTTCTAAGAAGAGTTTAAAGGGGTCATATTTTGCTCAACCTACTTTTATTAGTCTTTGGCACATTTATTTGTGTATTTGGACCCTAACAGTTCCAAAAGTTTGAATGTGAACCTTCCAGCTGCTGCAAAGCTATCTTTATATTCATTTCTGCAAAAATCAAGGGGATTTCTACAACTTGTTTTAATTCCTTCTTCATTTGATATATAACTAGTTACGTCATGACATTTGCATATATAAGGTCAAGACTTCCAAAGAACATTTCTCATAATTGTTTGTCAGCAGCAGTGGTTGTAGTAAAAACTGAAAATATGTCCAAACTTGGAGCCGATTACGTAAAATGTTCAGTTGTTGGTTTGTATTAACGAACACAAGTGGCTGAACAGGACAGAAAGATGGTCAACAACCTGGAGGGGGTGGAGCGAAAAGCGGCTCATTTGCATTTCAAGGGCCAGCACTCTAAACGACCTTTCTGGTGTCATTACTCAGAAATAGGGCTGAAGATGGACCTGTGGAGTTGAATGAATGAAGAATTCAGACCCAAGTATAGCATTTACAGTTTATGTAGACCACAGGGAAATGTTTTAAAATGCATAATTCCATTTAAAAAAGCGAAGTATCACTCCTTTAAAGGTTGGATGGAACAATCAGAGATGTTGCTAGAAGTAGTAGTAGTAATAATATTAATAATAATAATAATAATAATAATTCATTTTATTTGTAAGTGCCTTTCAAGAAACCCAAGAACACTGTTCAGCAAAGGATAAAAAAAATAATTAATAAAACACAAAAGAAAAGCAAGAAATGTAGTATGGGTAAAAAAGAAAAAAAAAAGAAAATTTTCACTTAATCATTTTACTTCAAGATTTTGTAAATTTCCCAAGTAAAGCACCACCCGATGAGGACAGAGACCCTCATTTAAAGCCTCAACATGTTAGTGTCACATAGTTTGTAAGATGAGTTTCCTGAAATTATCTGGGCTGTCTCAGAGTTCCCAGAAAACTACGGGGACACTGAACAGCTCTGAATTGAACCATATACGGAGCAATATTAGCTTTGCAGTTATTATTATCCTGACTGACAGACAAATTGACCCACACCTTTGGCTGAGCACCTCAGCTTGGCACCTGAGGAGTAAATCTGAGCACTAACATCTTGACACGAGAAGGATACTGGGGGGAGGATATTGCTTTCCGAACTATATAAAATCAATAGAAAGCTGTTTTTTTTTTTTCTTTTTTTTTGCTGACATTTCTCTGTGTGTTGGAAGTTGGACGATTAGCAGGGTTGCAGAGACAGAGGAATGCAGAATTTTCTGGACTGAAAGTGGATGTTGGCAGCGAAATCCCTTGACTTCTCCAACAGACAATTTGCTTTAGTCACGATTTGAGTACAAAGGCAGCAGGTATAATGACACATTGGAAGAGACAGGAGAAAGAGACGCATTTAAACATGAGAGTAACATTATCAAGCAGTTTGGATTCATCACATTAAACTGAGTCTTTTGTTGCCAGTGTTTATGTTCTTTTAATTGCGAACAGTAGCCACTCTTTGCTTTAAAGCCGGTGTCAAAAACCAGTTACTCTCTTTATTAGTGTTTGGGCTTGTGCATCAGGATTGTTGAGGTTTTTCTTCCATTACTCCCTTTCAAGAAATTTCCATTACAATCCATCTGAGGGGAAATGTGCGGACTCAGCATTAAAGGAGGCAGGACAGAAGCTCGCACCTTCCCTAAAGATTCATCTCTTTTTCTTGCAGGCTCTCTTTCTTCCTTGACAAAGCACACATTGCACAGCACATATGGGAGGCCCCTGACAGGAATATGAGTTTAAGGAGGGGAAAAAAGAGCTGATGTACAGACTTACAGGAACAAGGAGTGCACTGTGTAGCCCATTCATTCATGGCAGGTAGCTCCGTCGCCAGCCAAACATCAAATACGAAGAATGCACCCACTAGTAAAGCATCATCATAAAAAAAAAAAAAAAAAAAAAAAAAAAAAAAAAAAACACAGCTAATGCGCTCTCATTCTTTTCCTCTGTCCTAAACGGTTCTTCATTAACTGTAGATCCCAACTTAATTTCATTTTATAGACTGGAAAATATTTACTAAGGTTTTAATGACTCTACTGGAATCTGTTTGTGAGGAAAATAACAAAAAAAAAAAAAAAAAAAAGAATTCCCGTAGAACGGAGGGATGGAAAGAGCAGGAAAGAAGAGGAGGCAGGAAGAAAAAGTGGCCTGAATGACAGAAACAAAATATACGCTCCCATTAGAAATCAAATTAGTCAGAGAGACGACTAACCTACAGATTGGAATATATTTATCCCCCTGTTTATGCAGTGTGTGACTTTTGTTTTATCTTCTGGTTGTGTTTTTAGATACTATTTATCCTATCATTGTGTATCTGTTTCATCTTATCTTCTATATTTATATATTTTTACAAGTTTTATCATTTCTTCTATTTTTACCTATATCTCTGTACAGCACTTTGGGCACTTTGCGTTGATATAAATGTGCTAATACATAGATAAACTTGACCTTGACCTTATTGACCCATTTATGTAGGTGTTGTGTTAAGTGCTGCAGTGGCAGAGGGGTTAAAAGGTCCATCATAGCTTGCCTGTTTACAGCTACATACCCCGTATCTGTGAGTGAAGACTGGGTTCAGAAGAGATCATTGTCTGGATTCTGGATATTAGTGTCATTAGTGCTTTTATTTCCTCAAGCATCATCCTGTACCATCACTCTGCGTTGTGGTTCTCTGGCCTTAACTAAGCTTGAATAAACAACATCATAGCTATGTTTTTATGCACAAAGCATTACTAGGTGAGCATCCCATATTTGTCTCAAAACCTGTGCAAGAAATGTAACTGCATGTCTTTTTTTGTATGCATTTTATTCTGTTTTAGATTTTGTACATCATGCTCATGGTAAACAGAAATATAATTATACATTTGACATGCTAAGTGTCCTGTGGGTGGTGGATCATTGAGGTCTGAGAGGGAGGGATGTTCTGACCAATAATTCCAATAAAACCATAATGCTGACAGATTCATTAATTTTTGGGAGAGAAAAATGTATAAAATATATTTTACACAAAATATAGAAAAATATAGAAAAATTATATCAAATCAATTCAGTTTATTTTCAGATATGTAGCATTGCGCTGGAAAAAAATGCCCCTCTAAAAACAAGAAAAAACAAACAAACAAAAAAATAATACAAGATATTTTTGCTTGAATTAAGCAAAAAAAATCTACCAGTGGAACAAGTGAAAATTACCTTCGTAAGATTTCTTGAAATAAGATTTTCAAGATCTGTTGTCTAAAAATAAGTTCTTATATCTCACTGAAAAGTTACTCTTTAGGTGATTATGTCTTATTTGAAGTATGATGAGATATTTTGACTAGAAATGAACAAAGTGCACTTGATAAGATTTTTCCCAGTATTCACTCTGTACTGAGTGATTGCTGATTCACAGTACATCAGCCGTTCATCTATATGCCGAAGTGTAATACCGGTTTCAAGATTCCTAGCTGAAAACTGCCAGCAATCCATTGTGTGTCCATTCCATGAGCGATGTGGGGAGATAGCGGCAGGTTTCCATGGAAACTTCAGGATTCCAATGGTTCCAACAGTAGGAAATTCAAGTGTTGCTAGGCATCGTTCGTTAAAAAAATTAGCTGAATTAACATTAACAAATGCAACCAGCCCAGAAACAGATTTAATGTTCATTCAGCTTCTGTGTTCGGTATACCATAATTAGCCCACAAATTGCGTTAAAAGTTGCGTGTACAAGTTAGCCCAGAAACAAGCCCCTGGTTGGGTATGTGGGGATGAAATCCTCTGGCCCTGATGTAAATTCACAAATGTTCCATGCCTTTTGAAAAACAACTGTTGTTCTTTCAAACTTGCAGCAAACCATACAATGTATAGTCACTAATCGCTTTTCCATTGACCCTCAAATTGCACGAATATAACTTGTTCATAAAAATGTACCTAATGGAAAAATGACAATTTTGCCAGAACTCTTGTTTTTCGATCAAAAGTTTTTGTGCCGGCAAAAGGGTTTTTTTCGTGCGTAGTGAAATTGGTATATCATGAAAAACTGGAACAGAAAGACCTTTTTCCACAACTAGAGTCACATGAATAAAAAAAACAGACGTAGACAGACGTTACAACAAGCAAAGAAGAAGAGTTTTAAAAGAAACATGGTGCTGTATGTGTGGACACATCAGGAAACCAAAATCATTCTTTAATTTAGTACAGATTAGAGGGGTAATATATAATAATAATAAGGAATATATCTGTAAATCAACACAATATTTACGTTCTTTCCCATGTTTATGGAGTGACTTCTTGTGTCATCTCACAATAATAAACAAATCATTGCATTTGTGATTTAATGGAAAAAACGACATTACAAACTTCTGTTTTTTCGACATTTAGTAAATACCGGCAAAGTTTTCTGCATATGTCCAATTGAAAAGCCATTATAGTTTTGCCCACATCCTTAAATACCACCACCCATCTAAAGCTCATTTTCCAGGTTCATTGAAACATGCTTTAATTCATTAGAATCTTCACCCACCGTCACAGTGTCATAGAAAAAGAAAAAAGGTGTGATTAATATCTTTAGGATCTTTACCACTTGTCTGATCCAGTCCTTATTGTTGAACCCTCATCTGGGACGGACGGTGCAGTAGTTGGAATGGATGTAACGTGGTTGGATGATAAATGTGGTTGAAGGTGGGAGTGAAGCTTCGGGTAGAGCCGTGGTTATGAGGCCGATGCCGAGGCTGAAGGATGGATGCCTTTCTCAGCTTCTTGTGAATGGGACAAGGCAGGAAAGAACACGGTGAGGCTGCCCTATATTCTCTCCAGAAACACATATACTCTGGGATCAAGGGTGAGGCCTGGTATACATTAAGTGAACTGACAGGCAGGAACCGACTGGGCTTTGACAGCTAAACAGCTGTTTGTGAGCAGAGGTCAGAGGTCACAGTCAGGTGACCGCTTGCACATCGCCCAATCAACCCAAAGTCCTGCGAAGTTCAGGGTCATTTGAGTCCAGCTCATCATTAAGCCAGACATAACATACCGGGAGCTTTTTTTTTTATCCGCGCTTTGTCATCAGGATTGGTTTGATCTTCTGAATATAAGCTCATTTATGATTCACTCAATGGCTCAGTGACAGTCGGAATCAGCGGCTACTTTGAAGCACCGACAAAAGACAAATTTGCATTCACACATGTCCAGGAACAGTCCACATCCTGGCTGACAGACAATGAGCACTGATCAGTTCAGGGACTCGACAAAGAGCGTCTCTGTTTACTATCCACTGTCAAACAGTAGACACAAGAGATGTCGAACTGCTAATTAGCACGGGAGATGTACTGCACTGTTTTAATTCCGACTTCTCTCCAGTAGCCCTGTGGAGACTTTCCGCTCTAAATACCCAAGAATTGCATCCACATGGAGTGCGGAGGGGTTGTCGGTTTTGTGAGGTATTTGCTCAAGGACCTCTGAGCCTCTGTGACCAAAACCACAGCCGACACTGAAAACCTGACAACAGCTTCAGAAACACCTGGATTCTGTTTGTACGCTCACGTGTCTGTGTACATGTTTGTATTTGTCGTCTTTGTGTATATTTACACAGTCTTTGTTAGTATTTATACTTGTCGTGTTTGTATCCACCTGAAATGTGTGTGCAGAGGACTGACTCCAGTTTGTACAACTAGTTTTTACTCACACAGATTGCATTTTACATTCAATATACAGTATTAATATTCCAAGTCTTAAAGACATTGACGTTTTTAGTATTAACCCATAAAGACCCAAACAGCAACTGGTGAAAATGTTTAATAACTTCTAATCCATTAATCCTATCAAAACATGTAAATATTTAGTGTAAAATGCAGCCTGTCATCTTTCCATTTGGACTTTCAGAGGCTCCGTAGTTACCGTGGAAACACTGACATCTTCTACAACACTGATTCACCAGTAAAACCAATGGAGTTTGACAAATGACAGTGGCTGGAGATACTTATTTTTGTGTTCAGTTAATGATATTTTTTCAGTTTTCTTTGTTTTTTAACATAATAGCCCTTAACTTTAATCTGAGCTTCCATGAATATCTACACGATTAGTAAATTAAATACAGGAAAATGCCTGATTTACACTTAAAAAATACAAAATATTGAGGATAATAAATGATAATAAATAATTTATTACAATCAATTCAATTGCCACAAAAGTGTCTCTGGGTTTTTGTGGGTTAAATGATATTCTAATAGAAATCTCGGCCAGACATATTACAAAAGATAAAACTTAAATGAGCTTTTTAAATTTTATTTATATCTTGTGGCCTTGTATCGTCTCGACTGTGAACCATGCTCCCTGAATCACAAATCTGCAGAGCACATTCTTTGCATCTTATCAACCATCATGGGCTCAGATTCTTTTTTTTTTTCTTGCTTTTGCTTCAAAGCAACAAAGAAAGATGTTTGTCTCCTTTTTGTCTGTGTCTTTTAAGGATGTGACCTTTTTTAGTTAACTATTACTGTTAATGGATAAAAGTGACGAAATATACTTATTCAGGCTGCTGGTTATTTAAAGTGATGTGATCTCACATGTTGCTACTGCAGTCTTCAGTGCATAGTCACTATCTCTTTAAGAAACGATAATTAAACAAGACATGGCAGGAATGCAGAAGGTTTTGCTGACTAGCTTGTAGTGCAACCAGTAAACATGTTTCAAGCTGGCGGAGTCATCACCCTATCAGAACTCTGCAGGTCAGACTTGTTGGGCTACCAGTCCAGCTTGCAAAGTCACCGTCTCATTAAAACCAGATGGTGAAGTCAATGCACTTTCGACAGTGTGTAATGCTGCATCCTGTTATCTACCTAACATATGACAGAGACCCAGATAAAACTAGAAGACAGAGGGATTGAGGTATCAGGGCGAAACAGGAGACGGAGCCATTAAAACTTAAAAGATTGAAGCAGAAGCTACTTCAAAATAATGACGGACCTGCTTTACCTTTCTGTAACCCATCACTCTTTCTTTGTCTGTCTCACTACGAGATCAGACAACCCTTTGGTCGTCCAAGAACTGGAGTGTGCCTTGAAAATGTGGTTGCAATTATCCACAATTGATCTTTTTTTTTTTTTTTTCGTTTTTGAACCAGGCTGGAATCTGTGGAACGTGTTGGCTCTCCCTATCGGCTCAGGTGGACATACTCTGTTTAATGACACCCAGTTGTACTCAGGGTCACTCGTGAAAGGCAGCTTGTACTTTTTAGGTATTCGCAGTACTGTAAAAATGCTGATCTAGAGTCAGTGCTGGTGCTAACACAGTGGCTTTGTTTTGCTTATCGTGATTTTGGTCATGAGCAGGGCACTAAATCTGTTTAAGATTCTCAGGCGTTATATGCTTCCTACCTTTACCACTGTGTAAAGATACTCCCTCAATGGTCAGTGGAGTATCACAAGAATATTTTTAAAAGGATAAATTCTTTCTGTATGTGTTAGATAAATTACAAAGGTGACTGAAGGTCAGCCTGCTCATGTGATTGTCTAAAAACACAAACCCAGAGAATTGCGGATTTGGGAGCCATTCCTCATTACACTATGGTTTTCATCAAAGTGGGTATCAGGCTGCTTTGTCTGAGCAAAAGTATTTCACGTTCAGGGTATGCAAGACCATGGTGAAAGGACTTTCTCTGCAAGTGTTTACTATTTGTGGTGCAGGGCTCGGTTCTTTCCATTTCCACATTTAAATACTGGAATTTATCTGCGCAGGAGGAAATGCACACATTACTCTAACCATTTGTCTCCTTTTCAACAGGAGGATGACATTTTATATGTTAAATGCAGAATTATGTTCTGTTTTAATGCACTGCACGCATTGAATGTGCCCAAACTTAACACCAGTCTGATATTCCTGTAAGAGATCCAGGCACTTTTAAATCAGCATCACATGTCTTAGTGATGGGAGCACGCTCTTCATAAAACTAAAGACAGGAGATTTCCTCTTGATCTTGAAAATTTGTCTCCAACTCAAGAGTCTTGGAAAAAGTCCTGTACCGCAAGCTCCCTTAAATGTTTCATATTGATCCCACAAGGCTACTATTAGGGTACAGTGTGTTGAACGTCACAAAGGGTGTTTTAATACAGCACCTTAAGTGGCAGCACTGAAAAAGCAACGTATATTTAATCCTCATTTTCTGCATTTTCATTTCTTGGCTTGTTGTGCAGCCTCACATATGTTAGCTGATAAATTAGTGCTGTGGTTCACACATTAAAGCATTAAATGAAATGAATTTATGAACCCAACAAATACAGACTCAGCTGCAGTCAGCTCAGTGAAAAACAGACATTAAAAGCTTCAGATCAGTTCAGATTTGTTGCACATGCAGCGATTCGCCTCTATGGCCAAATTGCATTTGAATGTTTTTCATATGAGGATTTTTTTTTTTTAAGATAGTGTAAAATATATTGGTACTTTGATTTGTCTTTGAATAAAATTGCAGATGTCATGTGGTTTATTTTGACTCACATATTGAGAACCACATGGCGAAGCATTACAGAGACTTAAACCATTGTCTCACAAGTTTGAAAAAAAAAGAGAATTAAACACCTCGTAGTATTGTGGGGGTTTTCCAACTCACTGTGGTTTTCTTTACACTTATAACTCACTCTATTAATCCCACTAGTCTTCATCCACATGACAAACAGCTCTATTATTGCTTTGCGTTGCAGTAAAACCTGTAATGAATAAACAATACTTTTTTTTTTTTTTTTTTTTTTAACATCCAAACAGCAAAATAAGGGGCCGTTAGGTTGCAGTGGGAGGACTGGGGACATTCACTGCTGAGCTTTGCAAGCATAAAACTAGGGGAAGAAAGAGGAGTGGAGGGCTCAGCACGTGCACGTCTCCCCGTCCAAATAATCACTCCCGCCTGCATCTCAGCTGTAAGTGCTTGGGGGCCCCTGGAAAGGAGGGCACAAGGCCCCTTATCTAAACAGAGGGCTGAGGGAAATAGGGGGGCCCTATGGAGTGTCAAGGACCACGGGAAGTATTCAATCCTGTTGTGACATGCTCACCTCCATGCAAAAACAAAGCCTACCCAGATTCTCCCTGACCTGCTTTTAGCTTCTCATATGGACACACATTTGCACACAAGGCTGCCAGACAATGTATGGTGAGATGTGTGTGTGTGCACTTGAGAGCAGGAGACTGAAGGCAAAAAAATGAATGAATATAAAGACAACAAAGACGGGATGGTAATCGTCTCATCGTCTGGATGATGCAGCAGCACTGGTATTCTCTGACACCATACCTTCCTCCGCACGTGCCGCACCAGATACATGGTTCTCATCAAAAGGTGGAAAACTGGCCTTCTGCCATCACCTCGCTAGCTACTCTCCATGTGACTTCATACCCAAAAGTCTGATTTTCCCTGCTCTCAACCATCCCACACATGTGCTTCAAATGTGTACATGCAGACAAAAACAAAGCCAGCGTATGCATTCTCTCATTTATTCATAAGGGACGATTGGTTTGAAGCGTTAAGACGACGGCTTGGACTGAAGCTTTGCATCACTCCGAATTTCAAATAAAACATCTGCTCCTAAATAAACATCACTGCTAAGATGCAAATTACAGCCTTGGCAAGGATCCGGAGACGAAAACACAGTGAAGCAAAACATCCATCACTTTTTCCATCCTCATGAAGTTAATTAATTTTTATGACTGTTTTGCTATTTGCACTCATTTTCTTTATTCAAGGGTGGCAGATTCGAATATGCTCATTTTCACCTTTGTTTACACTCGAGGCATATTGGCGTCGTCCAAACATCCTTATTTAGAAGGTGAAATACTGCAGCACTTCACAGGACTTTCACACCTGGGAGGATTACACATGCTGGCATCCGACTCATATGGAGTTATTACTGTGCAGGGGCTCTCAAGGTGTCAAGAGATCACTCCAGTAAAAGAAAGGGCACTCAGTCAGGGGAGGTGAGGACACCATCGTGGAGAATTCTCAACGTTGACGTCTCAACCTGCATCATTCATTGTGAGAAACGTCACTGGCTGTCAGCGTCTGCGAATAAAAGCACGCCTCTCTCCAAATTTCATTCAATAGTTATTCAATCATTTGCCATTTTCCACTTTGAGTGTAATGAGGACCAGGTTCATGAAACAAAGTGGGGGCTGAGGAAGAAGACAAATTAGGCCAGCAGATAAGTGATGTGCGGCAGTAGCAGCAGCTCTTAACGTCTACGACAGAGTTTTAGCATCACAGCCTAGGTGAAGCCGAAGTAAAGCCTGGGTCTGCTGTAGGCCTGGAAGCGACTTCAAAGTGGAAGAAAGTCTTAAAACCTTGAACAGGGAAGAGGAGAGTTAATTGAGAGCATATCATTTCCAGATGGCCCACAAAAAATCGGTGAGAGATGATTAAACTGCTAAGAAGCAATGGAAATCCCTGGCAATTAAGGCAGATAGCTGCCATATGCACCAGACTCCCCCTTTCTGCTTTAGCTTGTAGATCTGACATTCATCCTTGTTTCATCACCACAAACAGATTGTACTCCTGTGTGATGGATACCATTTATGGACGTCCACATGCTCCACACAGATGTAGACTCTCATGTACAGCCCTGATAATGGAGTCACCACCGGTCAGAAGAGACAGATTATTAGGCAAAGACGAGTCCTGTCTTCCTGCAAAATAGGCCTATACAAAAATAAGAACAGTAAACTCATTATTAGGTTAAATTGTCTGATTTCAACTAAAATTATCTGCCAGTGCAGTAAGAAAATTGCACATATCAAGTTGTCTTAAAATAAGAAAATATTATGTAAGGATTATAGAATGCTAAAATTCTTATTTTAAAGGGGTCATATTTTGCTAAACCCACTTTTACTGGTCTTTGGTACATTTATTTGTGTATTTGGACCTTAATAGTGCATAAAGTTTGAATTTGAACCCTCCAGGTACTGCAAAGTTATCTGTATATTAATTTTGGCAAAAGTTGAGTGGATTTCTACAACCTGTTTTAATTCCTGCTTAATTTGTTACATCTATAATTAGTTAGATCATGACATTTGCACATATAAGGTCAAGACTTCTGATGGACGTTTCTTCAAGTACGCCATAATTTTTTGTCAGCAGCAGCGGTTGTACTCCATCCTGAAAACATGTCCAAACTTTGAGACGATTAACTAAAATGTTCAGTTGTCGGTTGAATGGGACAGAGCAGCACAGTCAACAACCTAGAGGGGGCGAGACATGAAGTGCCTCATTTGCATTTAAAGGGACAGCGCTCAAAATGACTTTTCTGGTGTCATTACTCAGAAATAGGGTGAAGATGGACCTGTGGAGTTGAATTAATGAAGAATTCAGACCCAAGCATAGCATTTCCAGTTTATGCAGACCACAGGGGAATGTTTTAAAATGCATAATTCCATTTAAAAAAGCAAAATATCACTCCTTTAAGAAGAATATACTTGTTTCAAGTTGTCACAGTAATATATATATATATATATATATATGTATATATATATATATATATATATATATATATATATATATATATATATATATATATATATATATATATATATATGGTCTTATGAAGTTGTATGTATGTATATTATCAAGAGACATGTGTTGGCAAAACTGCATAAAACAAGTAAAAATTTCTTGAGGGCAAACATTTGCTGTGTCCAACATACTCATCCCCTAATAATGGAGCTTGTTTTGTTATAAATATTGCTTAACTCATAAAGGTCCAAACATCCACTGCTGTCCAAAACCATCTTCTGATACAACTGTTTAATACCTGTTGATCCACTAATCCTATCAATACATGTAAATAATTGGTGTAAAATACAGTTTGTCGTCTTTTCGCGGTCATCAGATATGACCCATTTGGACGTTCAGAGGCTCCGTAGTTATATCTTCTACGACATTGATTCACCAGTAAAACCCATGGAGTTTGATCAATGACAGTGGATGGAGACACCTGATTTATGTTCAGTTAATGGCAGGTTTTGCTGAAAATTTCACTTCATCTTCAGTTTTCTCTACTTCTGATATAATAAACTTTGAATTTACCCTGAGATTTTGTGAACATCTACATGATCAGTGAAATAAATATAGAAAAATATGTGTTTAAAATTAAGTCTCAATAAGTAAATATGTTTTAAAAATGATACTTGAAGATAAATATTCCAAATTCAAGTCAGTTTATCAAAGTTAGACATTCCGTTTTTGCATTAAATCCAATATTTGACTGAAATGACCTGAAAGGTGAAAGGTCAGATGAGTTTGTCTGCATGTAGTTCTACTTCCTGGGTCGCAGTTTAGCAGCTCCCATTGAGGAGATAGGATTTCCTTTGTGTTTTTTTTTATTTCTAAGAAGTGAGATGGTGAGAGACTGAGACTCTACATTTATAAAATCATTGCACTGCAAAAAATGGGTGTCTAAAAACAAGATAAAAACACTAAATATGAGGAAAAAGGTTCTCAAAGCAAGTGAACTATCTGTCCAAGATGGTGCAAGATAATTTCACTTGACAAGATTTCTTGAATTCAGATAGTGAAATCTAGAAGTAAGCATGTCTACAGATGTATGAACACTTAAAAAAAGAAATTAACTTTTAAAACAAGGTAAATTATCCAACACCAAAGAACCAAATAATTTGCCGTGTTTATTTCACTGTCTGTTTAATTTTTAGATCATTTGATTATTCCTGACAGTAAAAAAGCAACAAAATTAAGATGTATCTGAATGATTAGGAACAAAACCCCCCAATAATATGGAAAAATAGGGCTCATTTTGGTTTTTTGAGTGTTGTAAATGGTGCGTTTTGGAAACTTGGACTCACGGCTGGAATGTTTGTAAAATTCTGGCTACAGATGCAAAGACTTATTTTAAGTCTTTTTGGACATTGCAGTGCACTAATACACTAATGTATGATACTACAAATTGTCAGGAATTGTATGTTTTTGTGTTTTTCTGATGCGAAGTGAGACGTGTGCCACTTTAATTCCACAAGTAAATGATTACAAGAAAGACTAAAGCCACCGCACTATGTCAACAAATGTGCTGACATAAATTGTAGGTTATATAGGTCAGACAGCAGACATAAAAAAGTAAATATTATTCTAAAGAGCCACCTGACTCTTTTTGACTCATCTGAAATACAGCAAATTCCACCGTTCCTGCACCCCATCCAAGATAAAAACAAATGCCAAGACTAAAATTATTTGACCCAGGCCTTTTCCAAGGACATATTATGACAGGCAGCCACGCTCTGCTCCTTTCACGGTCGCAGAGCGCATGAGTATCAGATATAATTTACATGGATATTTCTGCTTTTGGAACTGTTCTGAGTGCAGGTCTCCATGCAATCCACCTTTTGGAGCAAAGACACTCAGCAGTCATGGAAAAATATGGCTCCCTTCAAAAAAAGCAATTTCCTGCAATCACGGTGGCTTTACTGTACTTAGTTAATCTAAATAAAAGGGGAGGTTATTTAATCTAATTTGATTAGTTGGAGGAATTTTGAAGAATTTTCCGTCCTAGTCATTCCATTTGTAGATGGCACCGAGAGCTGCAGCGTGTTGTAAACTCGGTCACGTTTAAAGGGTGTCAGAAAAGGCATCTGCTCAACTTTATACTACTTTTGCAGGATATGGATTGATCTTTATTTTGCCAATATGTCAATCAGCAAGCGCAGACCAAACATTTTGCAGTCGTGGAAATTTCTGGATTTGAACAGTCAACAAATAAAATTGGGTGCAGCAGACCACAAAAATGACAAACTACTTCTGCTTGAGGAGTAAAATCCCCATGTCGCCCCCCCGTTCCCTCCCTTAGCCCAGATGAATTTAACAAGGACAAAAACACCCACAGACACTCTGAACATCATCATGCTTAACATGGACCAGAGGTTAGTTTATGATGTGTTGCAGTTTTTGTTTTTTTTTTTTGGTGCAGACACATTTTCCAACATGTGCAGGCTCCCAGAGAAACTTCCCCTCACTGTCAAATATGATAATGCATTACACCTTCATTTTACCAACAGAAACAGCACCTCATTGTCTTAAAATAGAGTTGTTATTGTCATTATGTGCAAAGCAGCTGCATTAAATCTGTCATCTGAGGTTTTCGGAGTTGTCACATTGTTATACTGAACGCAATGTTGAAATCGTTTTGTTGTGCGGGTTACACAAGCGACAGTGATGAGGGTCACACATTACAAGAAATTTCACAAGGAGGAATCCCTGACAACCCGGGTCTGGCCTGCAGACTACATTGAGCAACATAAGACACATGAGAAGTGATATGGGAAATGATGCAAAAGTATGTCTGAATCAGAAGCTTATTGCAAATAACGTACGCAATTACCTAAGATTTGAGTTGTTTATGCGTTGATTTGCTGTGAGAAAAAAAGGTAGTATAGTAGTACTTTAGTAGCATATGTATATTTAATATTTTATCTTGTAGATTTTTGCATGTCTACATTTTTCAGTATTTGTGTGAGGTTTTTTTTTGTTTTTTGATGCATAGTTTTTATTAGTTATTTATCATTTTGTCATATAGAACATAACTAACAACACAGTAATCATCACAATCTAACAGTAATGATAATTTAGGTTACAGTTATGAAATGGCAATCAAGTTACCTAATCAATTTAATTTTAGAGCAGCAGTTTACATAGAATTTCACAGGACAAAGACAAACCACACATGAATTTTGTGTGATATTTTTATACAGTTTTTGTATCCTTGCTGCTAAACAGAACAGAGCTGCTAAATGGATTATCATTGATTTTGTGACAGTGACAATAAAGATCTGTTCTAAAGAGAAATGATAGAATGACTGAGGAGATGCAAAAAATGTTTCCATATTTTGATCAATATAAGTGTTTATCATAATAGCAGTGTATGACTTTAATCACAATTTTTTTTCAGATTTGTAAAACCAGAGTGATAGCCTAATTATCATCACAAACACAGTCCGCTTGTTTACATAACAAACTCAAACGTCACTTGGGCCTTTTCACGAAATTTTGTTGTAAAGTGCATGCAGCAGCGATTTCACTGTCTCTTCATAAGTGCTGAACCCAAATATGGCCTTTACTTCCATCCACCAACTGTACTCATTCTTTAAAACAATCCAGGTGGACTGTATAATTTCAATTTGTAGTGATTTGGCTCATTTTCTTGCCGAATCTGTGAGAAACCACTTTTGCTTCCCACAGTGCACTTCATGACAAAATTTTAATTAGGCTGTCGCTTGGGTTTTACAAATTTGAGATAAATTTGTGGTGAAAGTCATGCGTTGTTTTGGTCTAATGAAGTCATATTTTCATATTCTCTGTAGTGACTGATGGGGAATGTATGAAAACACAGGAAAATGAGAAAACAGTCCTATACAAACTTTTTAATGTTAAACATACACAGTCATACAATGCAGTGTCAATATTTCAGAGTCAAGCTATTTTATCCTAGATAGAGTATGTATAGCTCTATGGAGAGTAAACCAGCTCTAACGGTAGAGTGCATTGTGGGTACTGGACATTTTATTCATTGTGTTGTATTGTACGTGCAGGGGTTCGGGGGGGGGGGGGGGGGGTTGTGTTAATGTTTATTTAGGTTAATATATCTGTTTTACAACGTTTATTGGCCTTTTTATGTTTATTTTGTTATTAATGTGACACCATTAGTCAAACCTGTAGGCAGAATAATGCCTTACCTGATTGAAACCGTAATTGTTTTACAAGTGGAGAAGACTTTGCTCTTTCAAAGGAAAAGCATGTCCTAGGGAGATTGAAACCTATAGAGCAAGCTTACACCCTTCATGACCCCCACCTTGGAGACCCCTGCAATTGTACATTATTATTAGCAGAGGGAGCAAACTCATGAAGAAAATAACACTGCAGAGAAATTAATATTAAAACTTTATTGAGTCAATTTTTAACTAAATTTGGAGTAAAAACAGCTCTATTAAGTGTAATCATATTACTCTTAACAGTGTGAAAACACCACAGTGTTAAATATTTTTTACACATTTCATTGTTAATTTTGACACTGAATTTAGTACAGTTAACACAGAAAATTTGACACTGGCCATAGAGTAAATTTTACTCTAATTTTGAGTGGGACCAAATGTTATCTGAAACAGAGTTAAATTGAACTCTATAAGTGTGAAATTGACACTCTGTTTCTTACTGTGTGGTCATAGTAGGATAGTTTCTAATTTTAAAACTTCTGCTTTAATTCAACATGGCAGCGCCTGGATGCTTTGATGTTCTTAAAAATGGAGACTTCAAAGTTTACGACATGCACTAAATGCACCATCGGTTCTATATGGGGGTTGAGGGTCATGCTGTGGCCGGACATGCATGTATGTTTGACCTCCCAACTTTTAACCACTATGTCGGATATGTGGATTTATTGTGCTTTGCTGCCCAGGGACTGCAAATCTGGTGCAATGCATCTTTCCTCTCTGAGATTTTTTTTTTTTTTTTTTTTTTTTTTTTATACTGTGCCTCATAGTGCTAACATTTACCTGCCAATAGCCTCATAAGATTTCTTCGCCAAATGGGAATTATTCTGTATTGAGACCCTAAGTGTGTCCTTCATGACTTACACTGTTATGTGTCAATCTCATGTCAACGTGCTTTCCACTAAATCGAAGCTGGAAGTAATACATACCCATGTGCAGCTCTCTCTGGTCTCCTTTTCTTCATTAGTTGTAACCACAAACAGTATAGTGAGTATCCAACAGAAATTGTACCCACATTTATTCCTTCTGTGTGATAGGAGGTTAGGCTATCAGTATTGAGTAAAAACGTCCAGAGTTGTATCATTATTGACGTAGATTATATTGCAATCCCATTTTGGGATTGTTTTATCACCCTCCCTTTTTACAGTTTAATTGGCTGTTGTCACTTCTTTTTTTTTTTTTTTTTTTTTTTTTTTTTTTTTTTATTAATCTTTTTTGAGTATTGTAACAGTACATACACAGACATGGAATTGCAGTGCATGCATTATATAGTACATAGCCTTTTATATTATTTTTTTCTCATGCCCAAACCACCCTCAAGGCCCTCAAAGAGGGGGCAACAGCAGGAAAAAGAACATTATAACAAAGTCTCTGTGCAGTAGAAAATCAATATCAAAGTATAAAAAGTATGTTTGATATACAAAAATAATTACTGAGCTGACAGAAAATAGGAAAGAGAGAATAATTACATAAGTAAATAAAAATAAAAATATGGCTGTTGTCACTTCTGTCACATGTTCAACTACAACAGAGTGAGCGTGCACTGATTTGCTTCTTGTCTTCTCTTGCTTTTTTGGAAGTGGAAAACAAGGGTTCAAATCCTGTTGTACAGACTCAGCCTCACTCAGCTTGTGTTTATTTATCACGTCAAACATGTTTTGGGAAAGTAGTGGTTGTCACTGAGCCGAATGTGGCTGTAGTTTTCAGCCCTGTGATTGACTAGAAACTTCTTCTCCTGAATATAAGCTGCAGGAGAAGTGAAAGGAGGGGGATGCACAGTCAGATTCAGGTCTGTTTAACTGTCGTCCTGCTGCTGTGCACAACTGTGGAAAAATCCAAGCAGGGTACCATCACAGCTGGAGGGGAAACTTTGTTGACAAACACAGAGCCTGGTGATCCTCATTTCTTCCAGCGGCCCCCTTCATGAATCTTCCCTCTGTCTTTTTCTGTCTCCCCGTTGGTCCGGAGGATCCCACACAAACAAAACCCAAGCAAAACCGGAAACTCTTTGTATTGGCAGAGCCCAAACTGGGTCACAGTGTCTTTTCCTTTCTCCTCGTTTGTCTGCCTCTGATGTCACCTAAAAGAGCATATGCCTGAACACGTGCATCACCCAAATGCCTTTAATTTTCAACCACACCACGCAAAGGCCTCAAGATATTCCTGTAAGCTCTAAGGCTGTTTAAAAAAGAGATAAGACTGAGTTCTGATGTTAAAATTTTACTTTATCTGATCAGCTTTAGTAATAATGAAAGGATGCTAAGATGTGCTGGTTACAGTGATATTGTCCTCTAATGTGCTCCGTCTCAGTGGATTTACCGTAGTCATGAGAAATATTAAGATAAAATCCTCTCTGCAGGCATAAGAGCTGTCACTCAGATATAAAACAACAGTGTAGTGAACGAAAGCTACTCAAATAGAAGAGCAATGCCAAAGTGTTTAGTCCAGGGAGAGTTTATTGTTTATTTCTGGTGAAACGTGGTCATCTAATGCAATACAACAGCTGATGTTCTGTAAATGCTGCTTTTTTGCTTCAAGTCTTGAAAAGAGAATAGTAAAAAGGTTCAACTGATTATTAGTGATCAAGAAAACTGATGACTTATCTTTATTTTTTTTCCGAATCATGTTTTTTTGTGAATTTTGAGGAAAAAAATCATTAACGTGAACAATTAAAGCACTCCAGTGAATAAATAAATACTCTTTTCATACTTCAGTGGGTTGGACATTGGTGATAACACATAGCGAAAAGACCATAAGAGGAAAAGTAGAGCATTTTTAGGTACATTTGATCAAAATTAGATAAAAAAAAACAAAACAAAACATCAATTTTAATAATGTAATGTTTCACAATAAGCTTTCTTTATTTTTTTGGGCTCTTTTTTTTTTTTTTTTTTTTTTTTTTTTTTACATTTCTACATTTCTGCTAAAAACACTTACAGAATGTTTTATTATGTTGATTTACTTAATTATACTCATGCATATTTTGATATTTAAGAAAGATTTTATCACTCTCGCTGTTAGTTTTTGAAATTTTTTGTTGTTTCACAAGGGTTTGTCATATTTTGATGAGTTTATTTAGCTTGTCAGGCCTGAAAATAATGAGTTGCCATTTATCATGACACTAACTGAGGTTGGCAGATAGGATTTTTATCCATGAATCCAGTTAACACTTAGAGAGGAGGCCCTGAGTAGGCATCTGAATAAACCATGAGTGTTGAATCTAAAAGTGGTGCATCACTTCCTGTGTCTGTGGAGAGAGGAGCACCCTCATGCAGTGTTTACCTGAAGGTGAAATCTTTTAAAGCTTGTTTTCTTAGTTTGCCATCAGTCACGGAGGGTCATGAAACATGAGGCTCTCCCGCTGCGTCTGTGACATTTAGTCCAACTCTTGTGGCTCCTAAAATGCTTTAATATGGCTTATTGTTGGCAGGCCTCACTAAGTGGCACCACAGGGCATGTTCGGTCTCAGGGGTCCTTTAAGGAAACAGGCATGGCAGAGGAGCAGCCTGGCACGCCAGCCTCCCTGCTGCGCCCTCGATGTGTGGTTTCAACCCACCCGGCAGCACTTCAAAGCACCTACCGTCTCGTACACACACATCCATCTGACTAACACAGCTCGGGAGCATGTGTGTGTCATAGGGGGGTGGATTATGTTCATTTGCTTGAGTGAAAGCATTTATCACCATGTGTGCATGTGTGTAAGAGTGTAATATGGTCTATACATGCATGGGTCAGTGAGATCGGGTGTGTGTGAATACCAGACAGAAGAACTTGTGATGTTTAACGTGTTTGTGAGGAGTCACCCATGCATGGTCAGATATCCAACAGAAGACTAATTAACCCATAAAGACCCAGTGCTACTATTGTGTCAGTTCCCAAAAGAATTTTCCTCTAGATTTAACCTTTCTTAAATCATTTATCACCATTTATTATGATATTATCCTCTGTATTTTGTATTTTTTCAGTGTAAATCATGTATTTTCCTATATTTAATTCACTGATCATGTAGATCAGGGCTATTCAACAGGTGGCCCATGGGCCAGCACTGGCCCATCAATCAAATTGGAGAGGCTTCTCTCCCCACAAATAGTAAATAAATAGTTTAACAGCCATTAAACTGTACATACGGCTATTTGTGACACTTTACGGCATTTTGGAACACTTTGCATCATTTTGCAGCACTGCCACTGTTTAGGGAAAGGCAGAGAGGTCAGTGTCAGATAGAAAAATGGCCCCCATGGAAAAGTGAACCACCTCAATTTTTTATTTTTACAACGTAAAAATAAGCAATGGGTCAAAATTCTACAGCATGGAAAAGTTTTACAGTATAGAGGAAGAGGATGGAGAGGAAAAGTAAAGCTGTAATCTGTTTTCACCCATTCAGTGTTTCATAGATTTGTTACAAATCTTACGAAATTAATATAGAAATTAAATACATAAAACCTTTTTTTTTTTTTTTCACAATTTTTTTTCATAATTTAGGGTAGATTTCATACCTATGATGTCCAGCAACTGTAAAATGAACACAGATTATTTACCTCATTGGCTATATTAATGAATTGATTTAGTAGTTTCTGGTGAAAATTTCAAATTATACACATATATTCAAGCTTATTATGATCTAGAAATGTATTAGAACATTTTTATTAACATACACTACAAATTCTTACAAGGGGTCAAAATTCTATGGGGTGGGTCAGTTTACCATACTAGAAAATAGAAAATTGGTCATAATTCTATATAGAAAATTGACCTGGGGATTAGATTTCTATGGAGTCAGAATTCTATATGACACAGGCTTCAATATGAAAACATGGCAGATTCAACAGAGAAGGGACGCAGAGTTGACAGTGAAAATAGAAAATGTAACAAAATTTGATTTGTCTTGGTCAGAGAACAGAGCAATATTGGTGGTCATAAATTGGATGGTATGTGTTACGTTAAAATATGTTAAAATTTAACATAACAAGTTAAAGGTTAAATAAAAATGTTGAAAATGTGATGGCCATATGTATCAATTGTACATCCAATATTAGAGTAATACTGCAGGGGTCTGGCCCACAGTCTATAGCATTCCGACAATTTGGCCCATGGAAAAATATATTTGAATAGCGCCGATGTAGATGTTCATCAAAGGTCAGATTAAAGTTGAGGGTTATTATATCAGAAACAGGGAAAACTGAAGGAAAAGTGACGTTTTAAGCAAAGATATCAATAACTGAACACAAAAATGAGCATCTCCATCCACTGTCATTGATCCAACTCCATGGGTTTTACTGGTGAATCAATGTTGTAGAGGATATTGGCATTACCACGTTCACTACTGAGCCTCTGAACATCCAAACGGGTCATGTCTGATGACCAAGAAAAGATGATTAGATTAGACTTTATTGATCCCAAATGGGGAAATTCAAAGTCCAAGAAAAGAAGTGTATATGCATAAAGCTAGTGCAAAAACAAACAATATAAAATACCAAATAATAGCAATAAAATAAACTATACAGACTATATACATATTTACAACAGAGAGGAAATTGCGAAAAAGTTCAACATTGACATCTATTGATCGGATCAGTGGATCAACAGGGATTAAACAGTTTACATCAGTAGATGGTTTAGGTCGACAATTGCTGGTTGGGTCTTTAGTTTTACTCATGTACGTCTATAACAGGTTTTGATTTAAGTATATTTGTGAGCTCTATTTACAGAGTGCAGACCATTCCTCCACTGTAATGTCTTTTTTAAAGTGATAAAACCAACAGTGTGTTTTCTGATGCTAAAAGTAATCATGTGGTGTGTGAAGACTGCTGGCAACACATTAAGGGAAGCACTAACTAAGAGATTCAGAAGAAACATTTAACTCCTGGCTAGAACATTCCTTAGATTCCTAAAATATTTGTACTCTTGCTTAATCTCACTTTACTGCAATTTGTTTGGAAGTTGTTGCAGATTCTGTCAGTTTAGGTCATCATAATTACAAAAAATAAAAATTCATCGTGCAAAAGTTGAAGAATGTGTCTGTTTTCCCTCAGCGTGGACAGTCACTACATTTACATGGCCAATAATATTCCACTGTTGATCTGAATATGACAATAATCAAAATTTGTTGTTGGAAAAGTAAACAGCACATTTCATTCGGACGTTTGAAGTCTTTTTCCAAATGGACAGTACATTCTGATTACTTGGATGTTGATGTTACACCCTCAAATAATTTCATCAGAGTGCAACTTTTTGGACATATGCAAATTAATGATATAAGAAGAACTTGTTTTCAAGCTTTTAATTACGAAAATGATCGTGATAAACCCATGTGTTCTCGGAAATATTTGCTTTCTTCTCCTTTTTTTTTCCATAATCAAGAACAATTTGACCATCAAGTTGTTAAAAAGTCTTAACGTCTCCAACATAGAAGTTGTATCAACCACACACGTGCGTTTCTGTCCCTTCTGGAAACTTCATGTGACCTAATGTTACCCCCATGTAGATGAAGCACGTTCAGACAGAAAGAAATGATCAAATCAAGTGTTAACATGGCTAATATTTTCCTATTGAGTTGATTGTAAAAGGTTTATAAATCCCAGTTTGTTCCAATCAAAAGTTCCTTATGATGTGGCCAGTTTGTTTTTATGGGAATGGGCCTTCATTAGTGGAATATTAGGGTCAGTGTAAACACAGTCAAAGAGGGATATGCTGATATTATTTGGGTTTTTGGGACGTTCCTTGGACGTGTATATAATACTGTCAGATTATGCATCTCACTTGTTTTTCCAGCTGTTTGACACATTTCTTTTTTCCTGGTTCTAGGCAAACCAACAAACCAACTATAGTTTGCAAGGCTGGGGAAAAGATGCAAAAACCAGAAACTTTTCAACATTATCACAGGTCAGATGTTGTTGTTTTTTTTTGTTTTGTTTTGTTTTGTTTTTTTTAACCCTCAAAGACCTAAACAGTCACCGGAGACCAAAAGCATCTACTGATCTAAAATGTTTAATAACTTTTCAACTACTAATCCTATCAAAACATGTGAGTAATTCAGGTGAAATTCAGTTTCACAGCTTTTCGTCATCATCAAATACTTAGAATTTTAGAGGCTCCATAGTGAACATGCAACATCGATTCACTAGTAAATCTCATGTAGTTTGACAAATGTGGTTGTAGTTGCTTGATTTTTGTCCACTTAATGATGTATTTTGCTAAAAAGATCATTTTTGTCTTCAGTTTTCTCTGTTTTGATATATTAATCTTTGAATTTGTTCTGACCTTTAACCCATAAGGATCCATTGTGACTTTTGTGGCAGTTCCCAAATGAATTTTTCTATTTAACCGTTCCTAAGTGATTTGTCAACACTTATTATTATATTATCCTTTGAATTTAGCATTTTTTCCAGTGAAAATGATCTATTTCCTATATTTAATTGACTGATCATGAAGATGTTCTCAAAAGCTCGGAGTAAAGTCAAAGGTTATTGTATCAAAACAGAAAAAACTGAAGAAAAGGTGACTTTTTCAGTAAAATACACAGCATTAACTGGACATAAACCAAGTGTGTCCATCCACTGCCACTAATCCAACTCTATGGGTTTTACTGGTGAATCAATGTTGTAGAAGATGATGGTGTTTTCACGTTCACTACAGAGCCTCTGAACATCCACATGGGTCATATCTGATCACCATGAAAAGATGACAAACTGTATTTTACACCAATTATTTACATGTATTTATAGGATTAGTGGATCAACAGTTTAGATCAGTAGATGCTTTTGGTCAGTGATGGATGTTTGGATCTTTGTGGGTTTTAATGAACATCTTCATGATCAGTAAATTAAATATAGCAAATACACGATTTTCACTGAAAAATGGAAAATCCAAATGATAATATAATTATCAATAGCTGTAGGAAAGGTTAAATGTAAAGCAAATTTTATTTGGAAGTCACCACAAAAATGGTTCTAGGTCCTTTAGGGTAAATACACACAAATACCGTAATGTTGTAGTAGCAAAAAGCTGTGTTCACAGTCGCCACGTCAATCTGAATTTTGATGCAAAGAAGCAAAATAGCACAAGCAAGCATAATAAATTACCTGTTATACACAGCTGCAGGCAAACAATAGTAACCAAAAACATCCATTTTAATTTTTCATGGAAACAGCTCTGTAGGAATATGGTCTGTTTCAGGATAAAACTGTCATATTATGTTGATGTAACTTGTTAGTTTCCTTCAGTAAAACCCGTGCTGATAATGGGATATTAGGATTAAAGGCAGGTTTTGGAGGGGACGTTGACGGGAGGCTGGCACCAGCAGGGTGGCGGGGGTCTGCAGGCGCGGCATGTTCACAGAAACTTTCTCTGTGGCTCTTTATCTGTGAGCTGGCAGCACTTCAATGCAGGCCTTATCACCATAATGGACACAGAAGAGGACAGGATGAGAGAAAACACACACATACATGCACACAATGAGGGTCTACATTTATACACTCAGAGATGCACAGGGTTTTCCTCTCATCAGACAAAAGTTTAGGCTGAAATCCCTTTTTACTTGAGTTTTTTTTTTTTTTTAGGATCTCACGTCGGCTCTTGCTGCATAACATCCCTCACTTTACTGGCTTTATGTCTTTACATCCAATTTTCTTTACAGCTCTTAAGGGTGGCTATTAAAATCATTACACAATCTCAACAGTCACAAGAGTCGCTTCAGATGGGACTTCCTCCCAGCTGGTCGTGTTGACGGCACAGTGACTCTGGTGGGTAATGGTGGTCATAAAGAGGCTCCGTCGCACTCTGTTGTGTAAAATGAGAATGGGTTAAGAAAGAAGGGCACAATTTGTGATTGGAAACAAATCTGGAGATTAAGTTGAGATCGGGAAGCAGACGGACAAAGCCAAAAATAATTCAACACAACAGGGAAGTGAGTGGATGAACAAGAGTCCAGCCAATATAAACTGTTATGCTCCAGTCCCATTAAAACGCCCTTTTATGTCCGTTTGACGGCCCATCAGTGTATGAGAACGGTGCAAAACAAGTGCAACCCTTTGTAAACATCTGAAGAAAGAGCCAACGAATAAATGGAATTGATGTATTCAATAACATGCCGCTTTACGTTATGGAATAAATCACAGTAGAAGAAATGGTTCCCTGGGGGGATAGAGCCAGGCCTCTGACCCCTGCTTTCAGTGATTTGGATGCTTTCACCAGCTGCAAATATCTGAATATGAATTCCAGGTTCCTTTCACCTTCCTTTCTAAATTACTCCAGGCTGTTGCTGCGAATAACAGTGTGTCTTGGTCACTTTTGGCCTGCCTGGTGAAATAATGTAAGGGTTAATAAGTCTGTGGTTTCACCAAGTCATGCTCAAGAGACTGTGAGGACACGAGGAGAAGGGGAAAGGGAGACCAGGAGCCGCCCAGGCACCGGTTGTTTACCCCCGTGGCAAACAAATCCCTCCATCTGGAGGCTGGTGGTCAGTGAGGATGGAGCAGGAGAGACAGACAACACACTTCATCTCCCTTCTTTATTTATTCATGAAACTTATTGGGCAAAGCTGGCGACACGTGACTGGCACGAGTACATTTAACTTGTCAGTGTGCTGTGTTCAGTTAATTTTTTTTTTTTTTTTTGCAAAGTCAAGAACGAAAAGAAATCCATTGTTTTGTGGTGGATTCAATGTGAGACTGATCTGTATTGGCAGGATCTTAAATCACTAAAGTTGTAATTAGTACCTTTTAAGTCTGATCAAGGATGACATTAGGTTTTGCACCACACTTTTTTAATGTTAGACTCAAATTCTAGCGTATAATTTATGTTTCACTGCTTGTATTTATTTATTTGGGTTGGTAAATTTTACGCCACAGAACTCCTACTTGGTTCATTTATTTGAAATTTCCACTAACTTGATAAGA
Organism: Sphaeramia orbicularis; assembly: GCF_902148855.1. NCBI lineage: Eukaryota > Metazoa > Chordata > Actinopteri > Kurtiformes > Apogonidae > Sphaeramia > Sphaeramia orbicularis. The sequence goes on from NC_043958.1 coordinate 10,089,712, forward strand.
AATACTGGTGGGAGCTTCCTGCACTGGGTTAAGAATAGCCATCATTGTCACTTTGTTTGCACTGAAATTAGGAAAACTGTCAAGCCAGCCAGGAGTCAAACCTAGAATCTTCTGATCCGTAGTCAGACACATTATCCATTGCACCACTGGCCCACATAGAAGTCTGATGAGTTTTGAGTTTGTGCTATGGCACCTTATCCCATATTTTTTCTGGAAATAAACCTCATAAAAGTCGGGTTTATCTAGGTTGAATTGTGTATCAAGACTTCTTTCATGTTTAGGAGTATTGTTTTTGGTTTGGTTTGTTTGTTTGTTATTAACACTCTAGCAGCAAAACTATTGGTTGAATTTATGCCATATCTGGTTTATAGATTGCCAGTGACCCAGAACAGATCTCATTACATTTTGGGAACAGTAGGTCAAAGTTCAAATTTTTTAGGAATTTTTAAAATCTTTTTTTCACCCATTTACTTATAATAGGCGAAATTTCACATGTCTGTAGCAGCAAACCCATTGGTTGAAATCATACCAAATTAGGTTTATAGGTTGCCAGTGACCCAGAATAGACGTGGTTACATTTTGGGAAAAGTAGGTCAAAGTTTACATTTTTAATGAATTTTTAATTCTTTTTTTCCCCCATTCACATATAATGGGCAAAATTTCAAGTGTCTATTAAAACATCAATTTTGTTTAAATTTACTTCAAACTTGGCATATATTGAGGCAATTGATATGCTGACATCAGCACATGCATAGACATGATGACATCAGCTGGATCGATACCAAAATAAGCTACAACATGTGCAAGGGGTGGGGTTTGTTGTGCCTGGCACCACTTGTTTGCACTATTTTGTAACAACTCAAATAATATTTGTGCAAATTCAGGCAGGAATGCATTGTTTTTTGTCAAATACAAATCTAACAAAGCCATTGGTGCATGGAAGACCTCAACAAAACCTGCAGAAAACCATAGAGTTGGTAACATTTTCATTTTTAATGCAAATATGGTTATTTTCATCAGTCCCAAAATGTCAGTTCTCCTTCTTCTTTATTAATAATCAGCGTTTATATCTGGACTTTGAAAGTGCAGGTTGAAGCTTTGTAAAGTAAACCATAGCTGTGAGATTGTGACAGGACGTAAACGAGGATATGCTGTTTAAAGAACCCCAGTATGACTGAAATAGATACAGGAGCCACCAGTTCTGTGCTTTTAACGTATGGTTCTGCTTGATCCATTCATTCTGACAGCTATTAAAATTCCTGTAAGTGTTCATCCTTGGTTAGATCTTTTACCATCTCCCAGAGGACGCGGCAAAATAATAACAGTCAGCAAACACTGCATTTCCAAAGTCTGGCCTATGTCCAAACCCAAACATCAACAAAAAAGAGGTCAGGGGCTTCAAGTTGTGGTCTAGTCCTTTTCTCGAAACATGGCTGTTCCCAATCTTGTTTATCTTAGCTTTAACTTGGCCGCAGCTTCAGCCCTGCGGTCCAAAAGACACTCGACAGCTCATATGTTCTTTCAAAATTTGCAGTGACGTGAACAAGATGCTGATTTGACGCTGGTTGACTGCAAAACAAAATCTCCCCAAACTCGACGAGTGAATCATTTGCGTTGTTACGATAAGACGAAAGAGACATTTGAAGGGCTGTGACGTCACGATGGGACGAAGATGCTAAACATGACTCAGCTGTCCACTTCAAATAATGGGAACAAGACTTTCCCAAGATCAGTTGAACATCTAAATCAGCCAACTTGATGCTTTAATCCACGTAATGACTCATTGGCTGTATCTGAAATAAAGAACGCTGTGATATTCTCCCACTTTGGCCCAGTAATCACAATTTCAGTGCAATCAGTTTTTGTTGTTAAAGTTTTTGAGAGAGATTTTAAAACCTTGGCGTATGCTCGATATTTCCACTCCTGCAATCTGTTTTCATTAAACTCATGTCTCCCCGAAGGGACAAGAGCATTTTTCATTGCCAGAGTACACTAATCTGTGTCAAATATGAAAGAGGACAAAGCCAGTGCATTGTTGCTGGCGGAGCAGACGATGAGGAGTTGCTGATTTAAGTTGTTTTGGTTTGATCCCACTTAAATGAAAAAAAAAAAAAAGAGACAAAAGAAAACAATTCCCCCCAATGCAATTATCCATTAACCGCACATAAAGACTTGGAAGTATGCAATAAGGGACAACAGATCCGCGGCCCGTATGCACACATTTTCTTAATTCAGCAATTCAATACAACTCTGACAGAGAAAGTGCCAGAATTTAACTTTTACTTCTGCAGTTTTGCATGAAAAAATGCTCAAATAACTAATAGCTGATCAAGTTTTTCTACCTGAGTAATGGTTGCAGTTCTAATGATACCAGTGATCCCTCTGAATGCATGATTTATTTGAAATATTCATAAAAATTCACCTGTTTGCTCAATAAGAAAAATTTCAAAACGTGCTGATAGAATAGACCTTGCGCTGTCCATAGACTTCTGAGCATGCTCAGTGCATCCCCCGCTGCCTGTGGAATGGGGGTCAAAACACAGAGCAGTGAGTGCGACACCATTTTCCTTTTCCTTTTTTTTTTTTTTTTACTATTGTTTGCAGTGCTGTGGTGATTTTCCTTTATTTATTTTACTGTGTTTTTGCTGCTGTTTGGAGTTCAACCAGGTACTAAAAAGCAGCTGGTCTGGAAAAAAAAGAGCCCCAAAACAAAAACTACTGGGCCAAAATTCAAATCCTTGTTGTTGTTCAGTGTGTTCCAGTTCGCAGTTCATGTTCAGCATCCTAAATCTTTTACTGATGTACATTCTGAGTGACTTGGTTAGTAAAAACCTGTCAAACATCAATTATTTTCTTTGTCTTTTTCTGTTATTCCACCCTGTTTTGACCCTAAAACAGACAGTATAGCAAAACCACTGAAGAAAAGGAACACAATCACATACTCACAGCAGCTTTTATGACACATCTGCAGATAATAGCGATATAATGGTTAATAATAATATCTCAGGGGTTAAAGGGTTAAGATTTGTGATATCTGTAATTTACCTGATTATTAATTTTTCTCTCAACTTTTTACTTTTACTCCCTGCATTTTAACGCAGACGTCACAATTGAGTACTTATCACATAAATAACACAGGCTTGTTACTTTAATTTTAATACATTTGAGACAAATTACTGATGATTTTTAAATGTAATTCTGCACAATTCTCCAACATCAACACTGAATGGACACTAGAAAAGACGCATGATGAACACTACTTCTATAGAAGTAAAAAGATGCAAGTTCTTTGGCCTATTTATACATTTTCTGTATTTGTGTCCATCCCAGTGCATTAAATGTGCTTCATCTGCTGTTCGTGTCTGAGCGTCCCAGACTCCCCTGCAGGTCCCCCCTTCTGTCAAAGCGGCGGTCCTGCAGCATGTCTCCCAGATCCTGTTATCTTGCGTCTCTCTCATCTGGCTATTGTGTCTCCAATCTACCCCACTTTATCTAATCTGCCGCTGCCGCTGCTCTCTCTCTCTCTTTACCTCTCTTTTTGTCTCTCGCCCACAGGTCCCTCAGGTTATTAGTCTGATGTGCTTGATCCTGAAGGTCTTTCATCCTTATAGCTACACATGAAGAGGCATTAAGACGCACAAAGCAGGGGCACGCTCTGCGTACCCGTATGAGCATATTTATGTGGCTGTAACACCAAAACTAAACATGTATTTTCTTTTCTTACTTGGGTCATGTTCACCTCATCCACTATCCCATATAAGGCCGTCTTTTTAGGCAACAGGCTATAAAACCTTGGAAGAACAATGACTTATGGCTGTTCTAGGTCTTCTAGTCTAGTCTGTCCAGGCTTTTTCACGAAAAAGTACAAACTCTGCTGATGGAAATAACTGACTTTTTAGCTTTTTTTGTGTGTATTTATTGCTTATCAGTTTTCCATTTGCCTTGTTTTTCTTGATTTGCTCAATGATTAACAATTTTGTGAACAACAGACTCTCCTTTCCGGGCTGATACGATATTGTTTTTTGGATTTTATCTGTGTCTTTAGCTATAATGTTGTACAAAACTACTTATTTGCTGCATGTCTTATAGTAGGTGACAAAATAACTAGTTTTTGATGACAGTTGTGAGTCTTTTTTGAGCCTTTGAATAATTCTGAAATGTCCAACTAAATTAGAATAAAAAAAAGTGCAGCTGCTGTTAAAATATATGCCTGTTTATGTAAATTGTTCAGTAAACTATAACTCTATCATCATAGTATAAGCGTCATTGTGTGCCCTGAACTTGACCTTTTCCTGTCTAAAGTGTGTCATCTGGCTGACAAACCAGTACGCAGCTGACCCAGCGGCTCTTCACCATCTCCCTATGGGGGTGGTGTACATGTGAGTGCATGGGAGGGGGTTGAAGTGGGGTGGGGGAGGTCATTGTGGGCTTGTGCTGTGTGCTGATACACATGCTTTTGGCTTTACTTTGGCTGAAAGCAGACGTCTCAAACAGCATCCATCACATAAGGCTTGGCTGGCATCCCTGTGGCCGTCTGCTGTAAATCTGTGTGTGGGTGTGTGTGAAAGCCCCGAGGCCATTGCCACTGAGCGTTTGACCCCTCTTAATTCAGCCATGGAGTGAAATATACACATACTACCTTTAATTCTTCTTGAACTTAATTATTAAACTAGTGAAACCCATACTTATTATTATTTAACTGTCTGATTTGTGAGTTTTTGTGCATTCAACCTCCAGCCTTGACTCAATGAAAGTATCTCCCCCAGTCCACCTTAAGAGATTTCTCCCTGCAGTTCTTCATTTTTGCCTGATGGTGTCAGTGTTGCACCATGAAACGATCTTTTCCAGAAACACTGTGCAGCCAAGAGGAGGGTCTTGTTCTTAAGGTGGTGTATGAGGATTTTCTACTAGGGGAGTATGTTGGTCAGTTTAATAAATCTCATCAGTCTGATAGATGAGGTTGTCATGCATTGATTGACACCTGTCTCTGTGGTAGTGTCCCTGTGTGACCCCCGTACCTGTCTGTTTATGTTTGTGGGCGTGTGTTCCTGTCATGCAGTGTGTACTGTCCCCAGTGCAGGTTGTGTCTTGGTGTGGCATGTGGCGGCTGACACAGAGAAAGCAGCTTAGAGCTCCGGTCCGCGCTCGGTCCAGGCTGGGCCGGGTGGCGAGGGTCTGGGGGCCTCCCGGACTGCCACCAACAGGGCTTTATCAGCCCTGGGGATTACTGTGATTTCATCAGGGCCTGGTCCGCCTGCAGCCACACACACACACACACACACACACACACACACACACACACACACACACACACACACACACTCACACTCATAAACACACACACACACACACACACACACACACACATAAACACACACATGGCAAAGTAAGCACCAATTCTGGGAAGGCTACTTCTACAATGAAACAGGTTTCAGATCAGTGCTAGAAGATATGGCCTAGAAGGTTATTATTGCAGAACTGTGTCAATTATTATCCTTAATCTGCATTATTAATGTCAAGTCAGTAGGTCTTTAAGTTTAAAAGCAGGTTCCTGTTCCTGAGTTTCACATGCCAGATTTTTTTCTATGTTTTAAAGTCAGAGAACAGCACACACTTAATAACAACAGAATATTTCACAGATCTGGAGTAGAACAAGTCAGTCAGTCACCAACAATACAACAACAATAATAATACAGCTTCTTCTTCTCAGTTAAATAGGATTAGACAGTGTACATGTTTATTGCTGTGCAATGGATCAGGATCCTTCCAGGTGTTAGGCCTATCTGTGCTGTGAAATTATATCGCAATTTTATTGAATATTTGTTATTCATATCTTGAGGAAAAAGATGACACCATCACAAATAATGCCACTGTTTGCATTTGTGTTAGATTATCCTATAAAGACCCAGTGCTGCTTTTGTGGCAGCTCCCAAATGAATTTTTCTCTGTTTTTAACCTTTTGTAAGTGATTTATCATCATTTACTGTAATATTATGCTCTGTGTTTTGCACATATAAGCAAAATCAGGTATTTTTCTATATTTATTGTACTGATAATGAAGATTTTCATAAAAAGCTCAAATTAAAGTTGACGGTTATTATATCCAAAACAGAGAAAACTGAGGAAGAAGGTTATTTTTTCTGCAAAATTTGTTGTTAACTGAACATAAAATAAGTGTCTCCATCCACTGTCATTGGTCCAACTCCATGGGATTTACTGGTGAGTCAATGATGAAGAAGATGACAGTTTTTCCATGGTAACTACAGAGCCTCTGAACATTCAAATGGGTCATATCTGATGACTATGAAAAGATGAAAAACTGCATTTTACACCATTTATTGACAAGTATTGATAGGATTAATGGATCAACAGGTATTGACCATTTTATATAAGTGAATGAGTTTGGTCGCCAGTGGCTGTTTGGGTCTTTTTGGGTTATTCTCCAACAAATGTCGCTGAACTGTCCCAAAAACATGTATTTAAACCATGCATTGTAAATGTCACAGCAGTACTCACCACCCGTTACTGCTCAATTTTCATAAGACCTTCAGTATAATGTAAGTTAAGATCAGACTGTTCTGATTTTAAAACAAAAACAAGGTCATCAATCAAAATACAGGCCAAACTGTGTCTCAAACAGACATAAATAACATGGCGGGGCAGGAAATACTTAACTTTACATGACTGATTACAATTACAATAACTTACATGTAGATGTTCCCTGGGGCATTAGACGTTTTCACTGGTGCTAAACATATTGTACACTACAGCTGTTTTGTGTGGTCATAAAGTCATGTGCTTTGGTTTTAGTGCACAACAAGGAATCTCACAACAACGTTGCTAGGAGCAATGCACTTTTATTTTTGTTTTAAAGGTTCAGTCTTTTATTGTTTCTGTTTTTATTGTGTATAGTCAGAGCATAGAGATAGACAGGAAAGGCAGGGGAAGACATGACATGACATGCAGCAAAAGGCTGCAGAAAACCAGAGAACCAGTTAAAAATAATGCTCATAGTTTATATAAATATCACCAAATGAAGGGACTCGGTCTACAATGTTGTATTCAAGTATAGCCCCTTATATTTTCATTAATTATCATCATTTTAGTCCCATAATTATCTCACCTGTACCTGAAATTACCTTTATTTTAATTTCCTTTATCTTTAATTGAATTAAGTCCCTTATTGTGTGCGTTTATATGCGAATTTACCTTATAGCTGCATCAGTGGAAACTGTATCTGTGGAGGGCTGGAGGTGGTGGTGGGCTGTGTGTGGACTGAAAGACGGCCAAACAGCAACAGTAACTAAGGTCTTCTCTGTGTGTATTGATGCTTGTGTGCATGGCAGGAAAGGCTGAGGTCGGCCAGCGTTAGAGGTCAAGGCTTCACTGAGTTTGTAACATCAAGTCAGCAGAAGAACATCAGACAGCCTTGACTGTTTACTTTTTTCTTCTTCTCTATACGTCTTTGTATGTACTCAACGTAGATTCGCTCTGCTCAGGGCGGTTGCATCATAGTTGAAAGTTCTGTATGGAACAAAAATGTGGGTTACAACCTTGAATAATGTTACATTATAGATGTTACATTATAATGCATCTCTACTGTGATGATATATACCTTTTCACCAGTGTTCCCAGCAGAAATGAGTTATCTAACATTAAATGTACCATGTCTGTGGTCTCTTTATAAGCATCTATTAATAAACCAAGTGAGAGTAGAGTCGAATCAAAGCCAAGGCATCTGTCAATAGAACTGGATGGACTGTAAGGGACATCATAACAGGCAGACATATTGTAGACTTGTAGCTATAAGCTACAAGCTAAGCTAATAGAACAGGAGGTGCAACATTTGGCTGATGGGCCTTCATGACAAGATGGAAAGACCTCAGCAACTGTTATTTAATTGGATGTAATAATATTCTTCTAGAGACATTGTCCTAAATTGGCTGAAATTGGTCATCTGGACTGATATTTTTAACATTTTTATTTGTTAGGACAACATATCACATTTCTTTTCTTATATATTTATTATACATTTGAAATAAACCCATTCTATATCTATATTATATTCTAATATGGTGTACATTGTTCATATGGAAGAATGCATCAATCAGTCATGTTCAGATTCATAGACGTCTGGAACAGAATAGAATAGAATAGAATAGAATAGAATAGAATAGAATAGAATAGAATAGAATAGAAGAGATCTTTATTGTCACTGTCACAGGAAAATCCGTTTAGCAACTCTGTTCTGTTTAACAGCAAAAAGCACTAGGTGCAAAAAAAAAACCTACATAAAAATATTAACCAAAATACTGAGAAATGTAGGCATGTGCAAGAAGTGACTGGGTAAAATATTAAATATACATATACTACTAAAAATACTGAAATATACAAAAGTAAACTCTATACTGCAGATGGAAATATGGACATCAAATAAGGATATATACAAACAATATAGGATATATTCAGGTTAGATTAGGAAAACAAGGTGCATGTGTTGTGAGTATCGCACTGTCTATGATATTGATGTAAAGTAAAGTGGACTGGCCCTTTAAATAGCACTTATTTCACTATCTTTTTAGGTCACATACATATATTTGGTGGTGCATTTTTCTATTTCTCACATCAGATAAGTCCAGCTCGTGAACCCCGCTGCTTTATTTGTGGTGTTAAACAGGAAAAGAGCCAGGAAAGTTTGCACTGAATCAAACTGTTTTGTCAACGTGTTTTATATTAAGTTACTTAACTCTATTAAGTACTTAACTCTTACTTTTTGCTTGCTTTAAACCCCAATTAATATTGCGCTTAAGTAACATATTGGCTGATGTTTTGATTATAAAACACAGAATGGATATGCAGCCGCTTTCAACCAAACCCTCGTCTCCTCTTCAGTCTACCTGACTTCAAGTTTACTTAAGCTTCATTTATGCCCATGAGTACTGCATGTCTGAACCGGTCTGTGTGTCGGCCACAGACGCCCTTCCTTTTGCTTGCGTTTTTAGTGGATGCTGCTGGTCTCGCAGACAGTCTGTGGTTGTTGCCCACAGCTGACCGTCACCATGAAATCCCTCCAGCTGCAGCCACATTAAAACAGCTCCTCCCCATGTGATGCTTTGTCTTCATCGTCAGGTGAGACTGGCACAATTGGAGCCTCCATGTGTCTGTCTGCGTCCTTGAATATCCCTTTGTTTATGACTCTGAGTGTGTTTCTGTCTGTTTTCATGGTTGTGTCTGTGTCTGCGTATTTATGTCTATGTCTGTGTTTGTGTCTTGTGTGTGCGGCTTTCTCTCTCAGGTGTGACCGTCCCGTTTGGCATCGTGACGCTCTCTACGTGTCTGGCCTCTGATGTTGTGATCAGTCTATTTGGCTCGGTGCTCAGAGCAGCTTCGGTTAACCCTCCGGCTATAAACCATTTAAATATAGATCTAGATTCAAAAACACGTCCACAATTTGAGAAAGTAACTGCTACAGTCCGATAATTACAGTGAAGAAATTCCTTCACTGACAGAACGACAAGCATTTCGCAAAATATGTTTTGGAGAGGTTGGAAAAAGAAGCAGTAAACTGATTATATTTAAACATGATTGTACTCACAAGTGACCTTCAGAGTAAAATAAGACACCAATGAAAAGGGAGATGTTTCCATCAAAGGGATAATGCTCAGTTCAGTCCATTTCGGCTCCATCTTTGGTGCTTCGGTGGCTGTTTCTTCAGAGTCTGTGGATCTGGCTTCAAAAAACTTGATTATACAGCATCACACAAATCATCTTTGTATCTAAGTAAATGCTTGAAAACATTCTCAACAAGCAACATGTCTCTTATAATATCATGAACATAGTCAACTTTGTGCCTTTGTTAATCCACTGGTTGGTGTGTAAAATCAGTGTATTGCCCCATTTACATAACATTCATTTCAGCAATACATTTTTTTTCCTCAACTCCAAATTGAAGCCAATGAGGAAGTATCTTAAAGGAGTGATGTTTTGCTTTTTTAAATGGAATTATGCATTTTAAAACATTTCCCTGTGGTCTACATTGGAGGATGAGTATTTTGAATAAGTATCTTGGACACAGTAACTGTTTGCCCTCAAGAAATTTTTATTTATTTTATGCAGTTTTGCCTACACATATCTCTTGATAATATACATACATACAACTTCATGAGACCATATATATACTATAGATAAACAAAATCTTACTTTGACGGCTTGAAACTAGTATATTTTGCTTAAAGGAGTGATATTTTGCTTTTTAAATGGAATTAGGCATTTTAAGACATTTCCCTGTGGTCTACATAAACTGTAAATGCTATACTTGGGTCTGAATTCTTCATTAATTCAACTCCACAGGTCCATCTTCAATCGTATTTCTGAGTCATGACACCAGAAAGGTCGTTTTGAGCGCTGGCCCCTTAAATGCAAATGAGCCACTTCACGCCCCGCCCCCTCCAGGTTGTTGACTGTGCTGCTCTGTCTCATTCAACCAACAACTGAACATTTTACGAAACTAGCTCGAAGTTTGGACATATTTTCAGTATGGACTACACCCCCTGCTGCTGACAAACAACTACGGCGTATTCAGAGAAATGTTTGTCGGAAGTCTCGACCTTATATGTGCAAATGTCATGATGTAACTTGTTATAGACACAACAAATTAAGCAGGAATTACAACAGGTTGTAGAAATCCACTCCATTTTTGCCGGAATGAATATAAAGATAGCTTTGCAGCACCTGGAGGGTTCAAATTCAAACTTTTTGAACTGTTAGGGTCCAAATACACAAATAAATGAACCAAAGACTAATAAAAGTGGGTTTAGCAAAATATGACCCCTTTAAATTTGTAATGCTGTTGATGTTCACAGAGGTTGGCTGGCTCCCACTGACATTCATTGTACTTGAGTAATGTGTTTCTCATTCTCGTTTCATCCATTTTATTTAGATCCTCTAATTAGTGATCTGTAGGTCCATCTTTAAATTGATGAGCTGTGATGATTGGGCATTGATTTGGTTGACAGGTCAGTGTGACAGCTCCACTATAGTTGCAGTAAATAGGTTCCACGAACAACATTGTTATGTTCATATTACTTAGTAAGCTAGTGTTCAACATACGGTCACCTCTGACCCCTTGGTGACCTGCAGCTCCTCCCCTTTTTGCCCAAATATAGTCACTTCTTGTTCCAAAAAGACAACATAACGCCAGTCAAAGCTCAAACTCCTGGCTTCAAAGCAGCATTTCAGAAACCTGTGGGTGACATCACGATTGTTCTGTCCAGTAATTATATTCAATCTGGTATTTGTTTTGTTTCTCGCATCAAATGTTTGTTACCAGGTAAATTAGAAGTTGAAAAACTTCCTACAAAGGCCCAGATCATAAAGAGCAGATTCACTGAGATTAAATACCAAGTACATGTGACTAAAGCTTGCAATGCATGAGTTTATATTTTCTCTATTGTGTTCACGTCAAGATTGATGTAAAACAGGGGCAGACTGAACCAGGACAGTCTCCTGTCTAAATGTAAATGACAACATATCTGCTTACCTTTACAATCCATTTGATATTGTGTCAGCATTATCAGAGCTTTTAACCTTTAAAAATGCCCAGAGAAATGAAGACAGAGTTAATCCAGTCACACAAAAGTCCATGTACAGTGTATGGTGTCTGTTTGCAATTCCAGATTGTGATATTTGTGAGAATGCGGACATAGGAACCCAAGACATCCCATTAACTCTTAGTGAAAGATGGATGCTTTGTAATCATGGTTTTTGGGGATTTCCTGTCTTTATCCATTGGTAATCAAATCGGGTAATAAAACATCATCTCTTCTTATTTAATAGGCAATTACTTTGTTTGCACTGTTTGGGCTTTATACCCTTGAGCGGTGCAATGAGACAGTCATTAACATGTATTACTTCTTCAGTGAGTGATATATGAATGGAATGCCTTAACATTTCAAGTATCCCAATTACAGACCGCTCCCTTCATTTGATGGTATTCATGCTTTATTTTGAGTTCATAAGCTGACTGTTTAACCCAGTTTGACTTTTCTTTGTTGGCATTTCTGTGCTGACACAAATTAAATTAGACTTTCAAAAGCTTTCATGCAGCTTTTTATCATTATACTTATAGTCTACAGAAAGTGTCTGCTCCTTTGTGTGGTTATAGTTGCAGTAATGACACGCTAAAGCGCTAAAGTGGATGAACCAAAGTAATGCAGTTGCCTTTCATAAGAACATCTTCATAGTTGGATTGGCTGTTTTGCTATGGTTACCCTTAGGTCTTTATTTTTGGTGGAATAAAGCCCCTTTCACATATGAACTCCAGGCTATATTTGCACAATAAGGTCCAGATCTTTCCCAGAGTTTCTCTTTCACAATGTAGCCAAGGACAGGAAATTATCTGTGCAACAATAAAGTCAGCTGTGGAAAGACTATTATTTACAGCAGCTTGGCTTGATGATCAGACAGCCCCAAAGTGATCAAACGAACCATGATGGAAATATATATATATTTTTGCTGAGCAATGAATTGACTTAATTTGATTCCTTTGAGTTGTAGCGTTTGAATGATGTAAAAAAAAAGCCTAAATCATAAAATCGAGAAAATCGTTGTCACTCGGAGAAAGTTGCAACCAGACAGCTTTGTTGTCTCTGTCACTTACATCTGGATATGCAGGACTCCTCACAGTGCTGTGTCTTTAATATTCAAATATAAAATTACATAACACACGATAATGTTTATGTAGCTGAACAATAAAGACAAGAACAGAACACAGTACGGCTTAAGCTGGGAAAATGTGTTAACAGTTTACATAGGTTCGTCTGATACACGGATTCACTCACAACAACACAAGTAGCAGCATCTGTGTAAGTCCAGGCTCAATATATGGATCAGAATGAACAGGATCCAAACTTTCTGTACATCCAAACCCCTTTTAGTTTAGTTTAGTTTAGTTGTCTCAAACTTTGAAGTAAAAAAACAAACAAACAATAAAAGCAAGAAATCAACTACATATGCACCCATCAATGGTCATTAATAACAGAAAAAAATAACAAAATACAATAAATTTAACAATGTACATATGTATCAACTCATAAAACACAATTTGAGAACAGACAGAAGAAAACAAAAGCTTATCTAGTCCAACCAACCAAATCATTTTTTAAATTTTGTATGGGACAGAGGGGAAATACATAATAATAAGGAATATCTGTAAATCAATGTGATATTTATGTTCGTCCCCACATTTACGGAATAACTCCAAGGCTGAGGCTCCAAATCAGTTTTTGCAGAAAGAGAAGGGAACAGCAACCTAATAAAAATGTGTTTTTTTGTATTTATTTCATCAAATTGGAATTTAAAACTTAGCCCCACTGACTCATATTTAGCTGTCAAAATCAATTTTTTTTTTTGTATTTCATATCAGTCATCTCCATCTCCTGCCCACGTTCACCTGGACACTGTCTAGACATCATGCTAGGAGACAGGAAGGAGTCACCTTAAACGAACATCTTCCACTCACACATGTTCATTCATTCCGCGGCTCTGTGCAATGTCTGGACACGTCTGGAGTCCACTTCAAACCCAAAAGGGGTATGGTGTTGTATAAGGCCACGGTTATTATTAACAATGTAATATAACAGGAATAAAGTCAGAAATATTATCAAAATAAAGCCAGTGTTTTGGTTTCAACACTGTATGATTTTACTAATATAGGCCTTTTTTTCTACAATGCTGCGCTGTGTTTTAGAACATGTCATATGGCATGAGTGGATTAGCTGGATTACATTTCATGTGCATGTGTTAGCATTTTTCATGCTCCATATATACTTTGCAGTTAGTGTTTTCCCCAGTGTTTGGACTGCGTGTCTCTGTCTTCGGACTGGTATACAGTTGTAGAGCCAGATGTGTCCAAAGTGTGTGCACACATGGATAGATTTGATCATATTTTTACCAGTTTTCCATACATTTGTTCTTGTTCTGTTAATCTCAGTCATTGCGTAAGTGCATATGTCCATACCTGAATCTAAAAGCATCATCACCACAATAAATATGACACTCAAAATAAGCCACACATGCATATAATCTGTTTAAGTTTATGGCTGTGATCTGATCATATAAAAGTAATCTGTAACCCTTCATAGTTCACTCATAGAAATACTCTGTCATTCTAAATTTCAACCTTAGTGTGTTATTTGAGGACATAACAAGACTTAATTACTTTTGTGAAATTTGTCCAACATTTTTAAATTTTTGTAGAAAATCAAGGTTAATGAAGTTACCATATTTAGTTCCTTACCCATAAGTGGCAAAACAGAACAAAACAAAAATCCAAGAAGTAGGGCTGCATGATTTTGGCCAAAAATAAAATCCCAATGTTTTCCTCTAAAAACTTGATTTTCAATTTTGACTCGGCTGGTGGTGGTGTTTTAGCCTGCATGTCGTTTTCGTGTCCAGTCCGGGGATGCAACATACTGCTCCCACTCTGGCATGTGATGAAGTTTGAGTTGCTGAAATAAGGTGGTGGTGCTGCTGTCTTTGACTGATGCCGCCTTCAGGCAGAGTTTGCAGCGAGGAATTGTTTGGTCTTCATTGGAAACTTCGAAGTCGGACCAATTCCACACAGCCGACTTGCTTTTGCTATTTTTAGCCAGGAACTTCTCACTCTCCTTAGCAAACGCCATTTTTATACTGGTGTGTGGAGACCAAAGACTGTGCAGACCACTCTCACAGTTAGGAGGAGGAGCCTACGGTCGCCCGGAGACAAAAGAGAGATGAAATTCGATTTTACAATTCCCCTTTTTTAAACATCCTCCAAATTAAATAATCTGTTTTTGATTTAAAATCGATTAACTGTGCAGCCTTAACAAGAAGCTGGGGCGCTGATAAGGGGGGAGGGGGTAAACATGACAAATTCATGGGGCCCAGTATTTGTGGGGGGGGCCATACAGCAGTGGAGGGGGCCCAGAGAATACAGGGCAGAAGTTGTGAAAATTTAATATAAGATCCGTTGTACAATACAAGTTGGGAGTTGGACATTGAAAGCATGTTAAGTTTCCATTTTGTTTCACGCTATTGGAGGTGATGTTGTTTATGGACCCCCCCTCCCACTCTGACAGATTAAGACTTAAGATTTCTGGAGGGTCCACAATGATTACATTTTTCATGGGGCCCATAATTGGCAGCGATGCCCCTGTCAAAAAGTATATATAAAAAAAAATATATATATATGTTATGTTTACGCATTTGGCAGACGCTTTTTTCCAAAGCGACTTACAGGGGAAAACCAATTAAATCACTCAATCAATCAAAATTTTATTTATATAGCACCAGATCACAAAAAAAAAGTTATCTCTTGACATTTTATATATAGAGTTGGTCAAAACCAGACTCTAAGGCAATTTACAGATATACGTACAGATATACATATATATTTACAGATATATGTATATGTACAAAACACATTTAAGATAAAAGGAACATTTAGAACATTAGGACAACATATATGCTGCTACAGACACCTGTCCACATCCACATTATCCCTTTGAACATCATTCCTTACATTAGTACCATTACTTCATGGTACCTAGCAAAGCAGGTACACTCACTGTTCATGCAGAGGTGTCCCTTACAGACCCTGTAGACCACATTGGACCTGAGACTGGTGACTCACTGTAACTGTTGCTGTCACTGACTTGTAATGTGTGCAGAAATGACCAAAAATAGTCACTTACCCGATAAAGGGTTAATATGTGATTTAGCGACTGTTATGTGTAGTGCAAGAAAAGCAAATCAGCAGAAGTCGCCATAAAAAGCTGGCCTTTCATTAGAACAGTTGGAACACGTCTCATAATCTAACAGACCTCATGGCTCAAACAACTTGTTTTACAGTATAATCCTTATTTACAGAATGTCATTATCTATTAGCGCTGTCTCTAAGCCAAATGTACACTCACTCTGAACAATCTATACATAGTGTTTAGAGACAGCTGCTGAATAAACTCTCCTCTCTTTCATAACTCCATCTCTCTCTCTGCACCTCTAACCCTTCCTCCTGCTCTTTCCCTCTTTGTATTCTTCTTTATTAATCACCTCGGTACAGCTGCAGATGGCAATCTCTCCTTCTGTGCCTGCAGCGTCTTTTTGCCTCAGCGTGCATCATTTTCTTTATTCGTATCTTGTCCACGGGAGACAATAACCTCATTGTAATTGTGTTTTATGGGTGTTGGACCACACAAGACTACAGAGGAGAAGTGCATCGTCGCTGCTTTCTGCTGCGTAGCTATATAATCATCACTCAGATCACAGATGCTGACAGCTCATCAGCTCACAGCTTAGACAGAGGAAATACCTCAGGGACTTACATATCCTTTAAGGTGTGCATACGTGTCTTTATGTGTGCACGTCTAAAGGGGGAAACGACTTGTATAGGGGCATTAGGTACCTGTCTCTTCACAGCACTTGAGTGGAGAGAGGGCGTGGCATAACAAACACACACAGGCTCTATTGTGCATTGTTTTCACGTGGATGGATGGATGGATGGATGGGTGTATTGGTGACGGATGGAGCACTTTTGGCAGCAAACAAAGCCGCCCGTTTCAAGCAAAACTTGTGAAATGAGCTTGAAATCTAAAACTGACAACTAATGGACAACAGCGCCACAAAAGATTAGCTAAAGGTTATGGCATGTTAGGAAAAGAGTTTTGTTAAGGTGAGGGCTACGCAAAGTCAACAGAAGTAATGTTTAGGCTCTTGAGACGTGATCAGCTGAATGAACTGAGCAAGCCGGGGCAAAATGCACAATTGAAGAGGGAGTGGGTGACGTTGATGTATGTCACCGGTGTGAAAGTTAGTGATGGGAACTGTAGAAAACAAAAGTGAGGTCAGGATGAAGAGCAGCGCCCAATAGGGATGATCGGGAAGGTTTGGGAACATAAAAGTTCAATATATGAGGAGGATTAAATCAAAATGCATCTTTTCCAAAGGCTATCCACCAGGGTAGTCTTATTATACCTTTGTATGTTTACACTTACAGGTAGATTAATTCCTTTGTAGGTTTTCTCGAGTGTATTTCATGCAAGTATTAAACTTTTAGGCTCCTATGAAAGCTGAAGTTTGTAACAAAAAAAAAAAAAAGTAACTGGTGATAGAACATTAAAGGAAGACAGGTTAGATTTTGTTAGAAACCTTAATTTGCTGTATGATGTACTGTGAAGTGTTTTTTTTTTTTTTTTTTATATATATCTATATTTGATGGGTTTTTTTTAGCCTGTATTGGAGATAGTGTAGAGAGAGGGGGGATGACATGCAGCAAAGGACCTGGGCCAGGAGTCAAACCCAGGTTGCTTTTTTTTTTTTTTTTTTTTTAAATCATAATGAAACAGCATAAATGTGATGTTGCTATAGACAAGTTAGGGTTAGGGTTAGGTTAATAGGGTTAGGCTATAGACCGGTCCATCCAGGGATTATATGGGGGTGCATTCCGTGCCGTTCATTCCTCACAATGAGTACGTGCAGACCTTACGACGGTACAAACTGAAAGTGAAACTGAAGATGCTTTACTAATTCTTTTAAGTTTTTTCTTGTGCAGCTCATTTTCCTTTTCCCTATATCTTTGGAAACTTTCATTGGAGGGGGAGGACGTATGTTTCAGAGAACATTGCCCCCTCTTGCCCTGACCTAGAACTGGGCCTGGATCGGCCTGATTTCGTGACTAAATCTGATCAGATCTTGTAAAAAATGCCAGATCAGCAGCTGATATCAATCTTTAGATCAGATCAGGACATCCCTAGTTCTTATCGTACGTTTTAATAAGTATCTCTAATGTGTTCCTCTGTATTTTAATTCTTTCTTAAGTGTTTTAATAAAACACACTGGCTTTCCTCGTACATCAGTCTCTATATCATACACAGGGCTCATGTTAATTGCATTGTAGATTGCAAAAACCACACACTTATGGCGTAATCGTGATGAATGACTTCTATGCACAGGCTGCCTCTGACTCTGAACAGGCTTCTTGCTTGAGCATATTCTGTAATTCCTAAATTGGCCAAAGTTCAAACCTCTGAAACCATGCCAAAACTGGCACAGTTATGTGACCAAAACTGAGTCATATTGAGTTGTGTATTGTACAGTGATCAATTAAATACCGTACCGTTACAAGCTACAATGCATCGCCTGATCAGTTTGGATCTTCTTATTCTTATATGAGGCATTATAGTTTGCACAGGCAGTGAAGGGTTGAATATACTGTATATTTATAGTGTGTGTGCATGTGTGTTTGTGCATGTGTGTTGGAGCTGAAGGCCAGGAGACCATAAATCATACGATACACTGCAATGTGTTAAAGCTGAAAAAACAATGGTTCATCGTGTACCTATACTCAGGCACACAGCAGCGCAGCCTTAAAAAGGGGGTTTAGTGTTAAAAAGAAAAAAAAAATTAAAACAGAACCTGCTTCCTGAGTCTGGATTAGACCTAATTAGAACCGTACTCGTATACTAAAGCGCAAACCCAGTATTATTGTTTAAAGTTGTAAAAATATCTTAAAGGATGGGGTGAATTCCATTTCTGAGAAGGCGACCACTAAAGAAGCACTTGGAACTTCAACATAACATGCAATTAACCTGCCAGCACGGCTGTGGCTTTTACGGGAGCACAGTTTGTCCTTATATAGGCACAATGAGTGGTCGTCGCTTTAGAACTACATTAACCTCACCTCAGGACATACACAGCAAATAAATCAATGTGTATAAGTAGTAAATGGGAACTTAACGCTGCATTTAAGTGCCCCATGTAACGTCCTTCTTCCAAATTAAGGAGTTACAAATGCTGTTTGTCTTATGTCAAATGCTCTTGGACAGAAAATAATGGTGGGTTTCATTTATGCTATGGTTGTGTAGAAAAAAAAAAAAGGACACTTTCACTTTCTCCATGAGGTATTTAGTTGTTTGACTCATAGTTATTACAACTTTGAAGGAAGCAATATTTCATTATACTGGGTTTTCTACAAAGCTGACCTTTACTGAATCACAGTTGTATTTTTACACATCTGATTCACACTTTCATTTGTCTTTTTCCTAAATGTTTTGGGTTTATTTTCAGTTTTAGCTGTGTAACTGTCCTGATATCACTGTTTGAATTTTAGAAAACTTTTAGAAAACCAGTGGGCTCAGTGTCCACTCCTGTATAATAAATCCAACAACTTTCATTCCTTATTTGGTTGACAGTTCACAGACTTGCACAGCCCACCCACCCGCTTGAAAAGCGATTCTATCAGTTTACGTATGTTAGTTCAGAATATTATACCTCTCTGTATAAGTCTGTTGACTGCGCAGATGGACAAATATGCAAAAAAAAAAGTATACGGGAATCATCCTGGATTTACCACGATGCATATGTGTATGTACAGTAAAACACAGCTTTTACAGTGAAATGATAATATCTTTTTCACGCCCTCAGCAACCACTTATCTTGTCTTCTGTCACCCACAAAGAAATCACAGTGGCTTGCTTTGTTTTGCAATCAAGAAAGAATGAGAGATTAAGATTAGAGTCGTCTTTTTGTACATAAATCTTTACTTATTTCTTTATATGTTTGTGAAGTGCTAATTTATTGACTTAAAATGTGAGACTTTTTTAATGAGATGACACAAAACTGCAGGGAAATGGATAAAAACATACAAATCATTTACATATTTATCGAGAAAAGAAGAACAGAGCAATTTGCCAAGGTCTGATTACACATGATATGTCCCTGATCAAGACGTGAACCAACAGATGTGGGTCACCAGGAATGAAAACACAGCTTTTATGAATAATAAATGAAGTTCTTTGACAGGTGAAATGCACGTATTGTTTCTCAAATGTAAACAGATTCTGCTTTTCATTCTAAAGTGCAAAAAACACTGAAAGGTATCTTCAGGACACCGTCTGACGTAGGAACCATGTTGAAAGTCATAATTATACGTAGTCTGATCCTCACCTGTATGTGATGACCTCTGTCTTCAAACAAGCCTCAAAGACAGAAGCAGCGTCTTTGAGGAGAAGCCCATGTAAAGAGGTTGAGTGCATACATGACTGGAGGCCCTCTTACATAACCACTCTTAAGCACAGTGAGAACTTTCCCATCAAACCTTGGGTGTGTGAGCCCTATCTTTACCCCATCAGGGAACATATGAGCCCTTCCATCATGGCTGTCTGTTAATCTGGTGCTCACCCAGGCCTTTTATTTGTCCCTCTTTATCCTCTGTACCTTGTGAAGCATATCATCTTCCTCCTTTAGTTTGTTCTATTCTACCTTAAATGAATGCTGCATGTGCATTCATAGGTCAAATGTGTGTGCCGAGGTTCTCATACAGATAATGGATCTTAAACTAACAGAGGAGCGTATGAGCAGGTGAACTTATCAGCAGGAACCGGCCCCAGTTCAGATGAGCTGATTTTACATATGCACAGATGCATGCATGCACGCACAGATGCACATGCACAGACGTCATACTGGCAGGTAACACGAGCCCAGATGACCACTACGACGAGGTCATTCAACACTGAAAAACGTTTAGGTTTTTAAAGGAATATGAAACAAACTTAGTAATATAATGCATAACACCTACTATTATTACTTTTGCATCAGGGAAAGCTTTAAAAATGATTCAATACACTTTTCACTTTGTAAACAACAGTGATGCTGCTTTGCTGCTGTTAAAGAATGAGTCTGTCAGATATGGTTCTAGATTTCGACTCTGAGGTGCAGTGAGACTTATGTTAGTTTTGGGTCAGGTCTTGTTTCGTGTTCAATAAGCTCTAACTTTGTACATACATAAACTATATCAATGTGTGTTCCATTTTTCTGTAAGTATTTGTAAGTACTTAAACCTAGTAAAGACGATGATTGCATAAAGTAACATTTTTGAACAAAAATATTTTAAAACGTGCTCCTTAACACGGTTTCATCAAAATGTCACTGATTTTGGCATGCGGTTCCCACAAGAAATTCACTGAAATTTGCCTATGTTGTGTTAAATAACATATTAATCTACACTGATGTCATAATTTAGAAAGATATATTAGAAACTTTTGGATTTATTGACACAGATCGAAAGTGACACGGTTTCAATGGGCATAGTGACACGGTTGCAATTCTTGGTCCTATTATGATGTAAGGACCAATGTGTCTAGGAAACAAGTCAAATATTTTTAATACAAGCGTTTATTATACATCATAGTTATTTTATATGCAGAATATTTACATAATTGCAACATGTTAGCAGCTTAACCTAGTCATAGATGTGCGTGTTCTCTTGGCCTGACCCTTTTATTGATTCATTATAAAATAAGTGGTGCCAGGCACAACAAACCCCACTCCTCAAATGTTTTGTAGCTTATTTTGGCATCGATCCAGCTGATGTCATCATGTCTATTTGTGTGGTGATGTCAGCATATCAACTGGGGGGGGGTTACCGAGTCTTTAGTCCGATTGAACCAAAAGTCATTACACTGACCTTAAGCCTGCAGAATGCTTGTTAGTTTGGTTGTACTTGCAGTGTTTGAGAGGGAACAAACTATGTCTCTGATCACGGGTCATGATTTTACCTCAAAAGATCATCATATGATCTTTTGGCCAGGACACCCAGATCTAACTTTATGTCTGCTGTGCCAAACAAATCAAAACCCAGACATGGAGAATATTTGTATCTAAATTCCCCAGAACATTAATGAACTAAAAAAGATCAGCTGGATCATATTATTACTTGTTTGTTGAATCTGGTTGGAATGTCTGGAGAATATGATTGTAGACTTTCTTTTGCCAGTACCATTTGTTGTCTGTGTTTATCAGTCCAATTTTTTTCTCTATCTGTTTTACATTTCTCTGATTTTTAGTCAATTTTCATTGTAAAACTGGGCAAAATAGGCAGAAACAGGTTTTCATTGCCAGGTTAAGTCTTTTACTGTCTTTTATTTGTCATCAAAAATGAATGAAATCAGTAAACTACATATTGTATTTGTGGAGGATTCATTTTCCTTTAGATTTTGTTATCCAGAGGGGAAAAAGTCTGTCTGCATGGCACTAATGTTATTAGAACAGGGGTTTTAACATTGGTAATAGACATGCTGCTAGGTCAGGAAGCAGTGGCACTTGTTGGTAGAGTGTAAAATCCATGGCATTCCTGAAATTTAAGGGATATTTGAATGTCCTACAGAAGTTTCCTCTTATCCTTGTATTGTCTGTACTGTTGGCATCTTTTACATGAAATGAGACCACGTTTTATGCATTTCCTGAACAATGACGACTTCCTGTTGTCATTTCCAGCAGCGAAGACGAATGCTTTTGACGTCATTGATTTGCAAATCCAAACTGTCAGCATCAGTAAAGAAATTTTATAAGTACTGAAGCTGCCAATTCAGACACAGATCTCAAATGGAACCAGTTTTTAAGTCTCATCCCAATCCCTGATGACAGCACAGTGCCAAGCTCTGTTGAAATTAGCTTCAGTTACACAAATACAGCCAACAACCAGTATTTGTTTGCAATTTACTGCTCTGTGTACCATTGACATTCTACACACGTGTATGTGGATGCAGCTCTTTAAAGCCACCTGAAGCAACATCGGTCTGCACATCAGCTGCCACTTCATATAAGCTGCCTGTCAATTATCAAAACAATCCTCCATTCACCCTTTTCGTAAGTGCAGCACTTTGTGGACCTGCACATGCACTAACGCACAGCGTACATGCCTGCCTGTTAAGAGTCAAGAGGTTGTCAGTCAGAGTGTTACAGTGCCAGATGTGTGTTGTGTCTCTGCTGGAGTCTCAGGTGAAGAAAGCCTGAAGCGATGCTGAGTAAGGTCATAACACCACAGCTGATACTGTATCTGCTGACTACATCAGTCGGAGCTGTGTGCACAGGATGAAAGCTCACATTTTCAGTGTGGGATGTGTGTCAATGCAGGGTTTTGTTTTTAAGTGTTGATATATCAGCCTTGTGATTACAGTGCACCAGAGTAGGTGCTAATGTGTGTGGGTGGATTTAGCTCTGGTTTCTTTGCGTCGCCACCACAGCCTGACACTCGGGGAAGTCCTCACTCAAGCTGCGTTCAGGAACCCTGAGGCATGTAAACACCACACTAAACTCTAATGACTACTGTCTTTTTTCCCTACCAACGCGCTCTGTTTTGGTGACGCCAGCAACCCCCTCATTAAACAGCTTTCCTGAGGCAGGAGGATTGATAACAATGTCCCATTGTCCAGTCACTGAAGGAAGACAAGAGGCATAAAAACATGAGCAGGGAGTGTTAATAATAGTCTTATACTATAATGGTGGTATTATCGCTGCAGGAATGTGTGATTGTCTTGGGATTCTGTGTTACCTCGAGGAACTGCAACCTTATATCACACTGTTTGGCTCTTTTTTTGTGCAGTTTCAAGGTCAAATTGTCAAACACCTTTCGACATTCACTGCTTCTGACAGGGTCGGGATATTTTTGAGTAAGGTGTAATGAAGGTTTATTTTCTGATAACATATTGTATTTCTTGGAAGCGCATATTTCATGTGCACTCTCACAATAATACGAGCCCTTTATTTTTGTTCCATTTTGTTCTCTCTACTCACCCGCTCAAACCATATTTGTAACACTGTTATGACATTAGTACGGGAGTGTTTCTCAGGTCATACAGCTCATTTATTTCAGCATGAAAGCATCGAGTGAGCAGTGCAGCCAAGATTTATACAGTGCGTCCATACTGTACATGCTGTGTTCTTCTCTACGTGCACCGACGGCCCCTTTAGGGCTTATGAGCTTCTGGACTTGTCATGGCAGACTTCAAAAGAAGATCTTTGAAGCTGTCCGCCATATGGGATCAGAGATGAATTTCAGTTTACTCACTGCATGTCAGATCAGCTCAGAGAGCACTTCATTTTGATCAGCTCCTGGCCGGTCAATAGAGGCGTCACAAAGCGGCCAAGCAGAGAGACCACAACGTCACTCCTACGCAACTGCCGGGACTGTCTTCTTGCTGTCAGCACGGCAACTTTAGTGTGGTTTCAATAAAAACAAAGAAAAAATTCTCTTTAGGCACTCTTAAGGCAGAGTGATGAGGAAAGGTTTAGAACGTCTTTACTCAGTCGGGAATTATGGTTTTAAATGACGACAGGCGGATTACACCTGGAGTTCATTATTCCATCACATGACAATACAAATATTATAGAAAATTCAGGCCTTTATTGTGAAGATGAATCATTCCTTTAAGAAAATATCATAGTCATAGTCAAAACATAGTCAAAACCCATAGTCTGGTGGGATGAAAAGAAGACATTTTTTTGTTTGAAACTTAATTTCTTTACTAACTATTAAGTTGCTAAAACATACCAGTCACCATGGAGTATGTGATGCAGTTCTGTTAATGTCTGCACTGAAGAAGGGTGTTCTAAAGAAGGTTTTGTTTTTGCCTCATATCTGCGATAATCAATGTTTTTTTGCTTGTCCACAGGCACAGTCAGGGGACTATGACCATGTTGGGTAAAAAAAAAACAACTTTTAAGATAGACTTATTTCGTCATTTGTAGCTGATACAAACTTTTGGCTTTGACTGTATAGTTTAACCCATAAAGACCCAGTGCTATATTTCTAGCAGCTCTCAAAGGAATTTTTCTGTCAAATTAACCTTTCTTAAGTGATTTAGCATCATTTATTATAATGCTGTCCTCTGTATTTTGCATTTTTTCAGTAAAAATCATGTATTTCCCTGTATTGAATTCACTGATCATGTAGAATTTCATAAAAAGCTCAGATTAATGTTGAGGGTTATTATATCAGAAACAGAAAAAACTTCAGAAAAAGTGACTCTTACAGCAAATATATCATTAACTGAACATAAACTAAGTGTCTCCATCCACTTTCATGAATCACACTCCATGGAATTTACTGGTGAATTGATGTTGAAGAAGATGATGGTGTTTCCATGGTAACTACGGAGCCTCTGAATGTCCAAATGGATCATATCTGATGACCATGAAAAGATGACAAACTGTGTTTTACACCAATTATTTACATGTATTGATAAGATTAATAGATCAACAGGTATTAAACATTTATATCAGTAGATACTTTTGGTCACCGGTGGATGTTTGGGTCTTTATGGGTTAAACTGTGTTTTCTCTATTTACTTAACAGTGATGTACCATTATTGCAGTGATATCCATACACATTGTAATTTAGCTTCTTTTCTGTAGTTAAATTGAGTATTTACTAGTACTAATACTTTTTGAATAGTGATTATTTATTGATGGTGGAAAACATTTTTATCATTTTATCATTATTTCGACCTAAACAGCAACAGACATGTGACAAAACTTCAGTCATGATGACCCAACGTAGCCCAGCTGTATTCCAGTCAGGGAGGAAACACTGTGACAATCATGTTTCTTGGTTACAACTGACTTGTTTTAATATCTTCAAACTCAAAGGTGTCAGAAAATTGTTTAACTCGACTATTGAGTAACTGTTTTGGCGTCAGTTCTTTAACAAGATGGTGATCTTGTGTAGCACGTCGTATCCACGCCAGTATCAATCCTCATCAGCCAACACGATTCCTGATCATCTAACCTACAGTATAACAGTTTCAAATCTGTTTTAATTGACATGTGAGCCAGCAACACTCCATTAAAAACAAGCTGAGGAGTCGATTCAGCCGAGCCTCTTCCCCACAAAACCACATAATATAAAACAAGGCTTTAATAAGACACATATGGCGGAGCGATATAAAGCTTTAACTGGCTTTTACACAGTTTCTCTCCTCATTCATAAGTACAACACCACATCATAATCAAATCCCTGCTGAAAGTAACAATGCTGTTTCCAAATTCAACACTTGCTTACAAAGCACATGTTGACACTGGCGCCACAGCGTTATGAGCCAGCAGGCACACACACACACATACAAACACACACACACAGACACACACTATGAAATAGTCATTCATTAGCACAAATGATAGTTTTTGTGAGTTATGAGCTGTTGTGTAACATGTCCTCACCTGTTTGCAGCCCCCCTGTAGAGAAGAACCAAACTTGAATCTAACAGAATATGCTAGTAATGACCAACACAGACACACAAAGCATATATGCACATACACACAAAATCACACCATACCATCTGCATTTATTCACTCACACTCAACCCACATTCCCCTTCCCTCATGTGTTTTATTGTATTTTCACTGAGGTCTGAAGGGGCTTATATATCTGAAATGAAATGCCTCCAGGTAATCTATGCAACAGCACTGAGGCCTATGTCAAACCGCAGCTAACGCAGAATTTAATCTGTGCCACAGATTTGTGTGGTCATCCTTTGTCACACATACATGGGTCTGCAGGTGCAGCTGATCCGACTGAAACACCGAGCACTCATTTCAGCCAGGAAATGATTTAAGGCCATGAAACTGGCCGTGGCGGAAGGAGAGATGGGACTGATATCTCACTCAGCGTCAGACTCGGGGCATGCAGGAGTGTTTGATATTACAGGTGGACTGGGACACCCAGAGGAGTCGTGTGTCCACTGCTGACCTCGTAGGTCTGCCAAAGGGGGTGATGTTGAAATCTGTTTTGTGTGTGAGTCCTGGGTAAGACATTTGCAGGAGAAGAAAGGCATTGGAAATATTCAGACTATACTATATACTCCCAATACTCTGAGCTGCATGAGCTTAGGCACACCTAATTAACACAGGGGACAGGAAATTGAGGTGTGGTCTTTGCCATTCAATAATGAGTAATAATAATAATAATAATAATAGCAGGTATTAATGACAAAAAATGTCATGTTTTTCTTTTTTATAAAGACTGCAGACTGTAGTGATGTGGCAGAACATGAGCAAATAACTGACAAAGGTCTCTGGACAGACACAAACCAGGTGCAGTTCATGTTTTATTGTAAACTCATGTTATTATGGTAATAGAACTGCATCCAGTTTGAGCTGGTTCTTCCATCATCATAATTTCTGTCACTTAAACAGCGGCTTGAATTGACTGTCCATTGGATGCTGCTGGATAAATGTTTTCTTCCAGTGAAGCAGACTCAGATTAAATTAGAAATGTATATCTATTTTATGTCTATGTTAAGTATATCCTGGGGCGCCGTTAAGGGGGGGGGGGGGGGGGGGGGGGGGGGGGGGGGGGGGGGGGGGGGGGGGGGGGGTAAACATGACAAATTCATGGGGCCCAGCGTTTGAGCAGTGGAGGGGGTGCAGTGGACAAAGGTTAGGAGTTGTGAAAAATTCGTGTAAGATCCACTGTATAATAGAGGCATAGAAGTCAGGAGTCGGACGTCGAAAGCATGTTAAGATTCAGTTTCGTTTAATGCCAGTGTAAATTTCGTTAGTTATGGATCGCACCCCCATGTACACCCCCCAACACACACACACAGATCGACAAGATACTGAATTTTATGAAAAGTCCACAACGTTTACCTTTCATGGAGCCCACAGTTGCCAGTGGCGCCCCTGAGTATATCTATATTGACCATAGGGAGGATGCAGTTTAACATAGCTTCAGTATAGAACATGCAGCTGTTTGTGCTGAGGACTTGTAGCTCTTATTAATTTTCAGCTCTTGTTGTCATTGGTAGATGTGATGTTCCCCTTCGGTTTCTGTGTTCAGTAATTTGTGATTTGGCCTTTCTTATGTTGGGTTTTTGGAGCTTGAGGTAACTGTATTTGGACAGAAGGAGCTGAGTTGTGAAGCGCAAGGCGTTATGCTAAACATTATCTTTGTTACTGTAACACTGTGAACTACATCAAGCATGATATAGTAATTTTATGGTATTATCAGTGAAATCATTTAAAAAGAATTGCTGTCAAGCTGTATGAAAAATAGCATTTTATTAAACAAAAACAAACTCAGCCTTTTACTGACTGGTCTGACTTTCTAAGTCTAATTAACAGAGCAATAATTTAAATTAATTTATTTCATAATCTTGACAAAACATGCAAATAGATGCGCTGAGCTGAACAAATATCAGATGAATTGAGTTCTACTGTTTTCAATCCACTTTTACCTTGAATATTTATTTAATGTGTAGGATAGGCCTTGTACATTCAACACAAAGTTCACCATCAGTTTAGCCACGATCACACCTGACAATGATCACACAAGGAATTTGACTTCTTCTGTGAAGGAACATGATTATGTGATATTAAGTGAAATCGGCCCAGCTTGTTTTTAGTCCAACTGGTCAGATGGACTATTGGTATCAGTTGGCATCCATCCTTCTGTAAACAATTTTTCAAGAATATTCTTCTCTGAAACCACTGGCCAGAATCAATTGAAATTCCTAGCAGAGGTTCCTTGGGGCAAGGTCTACCAAGTTTGTTCAAAGAATTGACAAATATTGATTTTTGAAGTTTTAATGAAGTTTTGAAATTTAAAAAATCCCCATTGGTTTATAATGGGACACATTTCAAAGTGCTATAACTTCAAAACAGTTGAAGATATTAATATAATTACTATTGGCAATAGAGAAGAAGTCATATATGGGCTTTCATTTGGTGCCATGACCTTTGACCTTGAGTGACCTTTAAAGATCAAACGAATGTCAGTTAATGTCTTTTAATATGCTGTCGGACTACAGGACCCTTGGTCCTATTTTTTATGAGGAAAATGACCTAAATCTCGTTATGGCTATATTCCATGGTTTACAGTGCACAATGATGACTGTAGATATTTCATTTGTTTAATAGGTATTTTAATGAACAATTCAATGAAAACAAAACACTGATGAAAGATCTTAAAAATGTCAAGTCTTCTAATAATTTTGACCAAAGCTATACACAGTCAAAAACCACAATATACCTCAAATGTATAAGTGAAATAGCAAAAATACAATACAAGAAATATAACTGACAAAATACCTAGTGCAAATATCTTACCTTTTTGAGATTTTACTTCTGAGTTTATTACTGTGAGTATTTTTAAGTTATGTGTTAGTAGATAATTTGTCCAGAGTTTATGAAGAAAGATGTTTAAGGCTTCATTCATTCATTCATTCATTCATTCATTCATTCATCTTCCAAATGAAAGTCCTACTTCCTCTCACCATCCAAAAACATGCACCTTTATAGAATACTACTAATGACCTCTGATTACCAATTAATCTATCTATCTGCAAGTTAAGTAATTCATTGTTTAGATCATGGTCTAAAATACAGCAAAATCACTGCACTTACAGAACACAAAGCAATATCCATAGGACGCTTGTTTTCAGTAAAACTCTAAACCTGAAATTGGGTAAATTGCCTGTGATATAAGACATAAAATAATGTAGAAAACTTTACTTCTGAAAATCTGGAATCAGAAAATGTTCGAATAAATGTTGTATTACATATTGTACAACCTCAAAATATGACCAAAGAAAACCCTCAGGAAACCTTTCAAACTTATCCATTATATGCACAAACCTTTGAGTAACACAGTATCCATACAGCGTGTCTGTTTACAGTTCTGTGGTATTTCAAAGTGACAAATACGAGGTGTCAGAGACTATTTAGTAGTAGTCCTTATGCGCACTTTACGCATGTTACGTAAGACTAAAACTGCTGCAGCCCCTCTCCAAACTATTGATGACCTGGACTCATGAATTACGTAACAGCAGCATATGTACGTGTGTGTAGAGACGGAGAAAGGAGAACTGAGCACTGAAACAGTATAGTCGCTCCAAAGGCAGAAGCACACAATGTTCAGTTTTGACCTGCATGTGTGCTCTGGTGATTTGAGTAGCTTGATGTTTGTACTTTTTGGCCTCAGTATCCTCATCTTGAACACACTGGGAGCATCAGCTTCCTGCTACTGGCATGATAACAGGAGATATTTTACCTCCGAAAGCGCACGTGGACTAAAGGCATTTGCAAATGTCAAGAGTAATCACCTGCTGTGTTATTTGTAGATAAATGTTCAGAGTATGTCATTGATGAAACACCTGCTGAGTGCTCTGTGTTTTGTTGGAAAAGGCTCAAGAAAGGAGACTCTGTATTTCCAGATGCACAAAGAGATGTTTAGAAAATGAACGAGGACTTTAGCAGGAAACAAAGGCGTAGTGCAGCGAAGAAACCCAGAGGAAAAACCAATCAAGAGCTTGGTTTTGTTCAGAAAGTTTGGATATACTGAGTCTTGGCTTCCATACCAGTTCCTGAACGTTACTTAAAAGTAGGGTAGGAGGTGTTTTCCTGGAGCATTTTTTACTATATTGCTTAAAATCCCCTTCCCACCCCGAATGCAACCAATAAATTAAATGCTCCAACACAGAAAAAAAAAAAAAAAAATTTAGTCACCTGTGGAACGGACAGAACTGAAAAAACACCATCCAGTCATTTTAACCGGCCCATCGAAAGGATTGAATGGTGATATGTCTATAAAATTTAACTGCCATTTATCCTTCCCCCCCTCCCCCGTCTGTGAATACAATCAGTACAAAGGAGGCATGGCTGTGGGGGGAAGTCTGAGGAAAGGGGTTTGCACTGTTGAATTGTGTATTTTCAAAATGCAGCTTGCTCAAACAGTTTTTCCAGGATCTCCTACCCTACCTTTAAGATAAGATAAGATAAGATATGTCTTTATTAGTCTTACACAGGGAAATTCCAGATTTACAGCAGCAAAGCACAAAAGCACACAAGCAAAAGAAGTGTAAAATCAAAAATAAAGACAAATCAAAAAAGCTATATATACTATTTACCGCTGAGCACATTCTGATCATGCTACAGGTTAACTATATTTATTTTACAATTTAACAGACAAAAAAATATATACATTATTATTATTCATTACAATATCCACAGCTTATAAATTCTATTTTTTTCTTTTACTACAGTATACTGGAAATTAAGTTTAATCTTAAACCAAGTCTTGGTATCATTCCCAAAATCTAAAGAAGAGCTTTCTGTCCATAACCAGAAAAGATATTATTATTTTATTATTTAGTATTCACTTAACACTCAGAATCGACTACATAGAAATCACATTATTTACCAACATTTAGTTTCCATATTCCAAGCTATATTTATATGTTTGTATGTTTATAGCTTCATATACAGTTGCGGAAAAAAATATTAGACCACCCTTGTTTTCTTCGATTTCTTGTTCATTTTAATGCTTGGTAAAACTAAAGGTACATTAGTGTGGACAAATATAATGCTAACAACAAAAATAGCTCATAAAAGTTTAATTTCAGAGCTGATATCTATCCATTTTCCATGATTTTCTTGATAATAACCAAAATCACTTCAGTTCTTACATCAATAGCTATGGCATTGTACTGACAAAAACAGTGCTTTTAGGCATTCCATGTTTTCTTTTCTGTCTGTTTTAGTCACATGATACACACAGGAGGTAGTACTTGATTGCATAACCATTTTTTGATGACTTTTGTTGGTCTAATAAGTCTGAATGTATGTG
Source organism: Sphaeramia orbicularis (assembly GCF_902148855.1). NCBI lineage: Eukaryota > Metazoa > Chordata > Actinopteri > Kurtiformes > Apogonidae > Sphaeramia > Sphaeramia orbicularis. Next base: position 10,121,147 of record NC_043958.1, read on the forward strand.
TATATTTATATGTTTTTCCTTCTCGTTTTCTGTTGTATTGATAATTTCTTTCCTGCTACTTTATTATACTTGAATGGAGCGACTGTAACACCCAATAACTTCCCCCCTGGGATTATTAAAGTATTCTGATTACATTTTGTATCAGTGAGCTGCAGTTCGGTTGTGCTCTGTGGGACCTCATTTCAGAAAAAAATTTATTAGTCAGAGGCGACCAGCAAGGAATTTTTTTATTCTGTTTTGTACGATGCCATCCATTACACGTTTTTCAATTAAAAACCCAATTTTTCAAATCAAGAAAGTCACAGTCTCTTGTAAAGCTGTTGAACTAAAGTTGCGGAGGTGATGTTATTGTAATTTTCTCTCTCCACGATCTGTTCAGAGTCGCTGAAAACATCTCTGCAGCTTCGACATGATCAGACTTGTATTGGTTTTGGCTGCTTTTACTACTTTTTCACTTCACTCTCGAAGAATGAGGTGAAATGTTTAAGGTTACAGTCATTTTGATGTTGGTGACATGTATCACGTGCATTGAAAAATGAAGTCCACAGAGCCATTTGACACTCAACTACATGCAACTTTACTATCTTTACCACAAACTACCACTTTCTTGATGCGTCAAAGTATCTTTTACATGAACAAATATCATATGTGTAGGTGATGAGAGTGAAATTTTCCTTATGTGTTCCCACTGACCTTTTTTTCTCTTTTTTGGAAAGTTCAGTCCTATGGGTTACACTAGAAGGCATCAGTATTACAATTTCTCAATTTACTCTGTTCCATTTGAATCTATTACCTCAAAAATTACAACACTGATTATAGAAACACAGTCAGGTCCATAAGTATTTGGACAGTAACATTTTTTTTTAATGTTGCCTCTTTTCATCATCACAGTAGATTTGACATGAAGCATTAAAGACTTTCAACTTCAAAGCTTTAAACTTTAATTCAGTGGGTTTTACAAAAACATTTCATTAACTGGTTCAGAACTACGACCATTTTCAACATTTTCAGAGTCTCACAAGTAATTGGACAGGCAGCTTCATGTCCAGATGTCCATTATGAGCAAGAGATGCCACCAAATATATGGAAAAAGGCTAAATCTGCACATTAATGCTAATTTCTGCAAAGATTTATGCATTTAATGATACATTTTCTATATCAGTCCATTATACAAGCTCCAGCAGTCTTAAAGGTCAAAGTTCATTTACATTACATTTACATTTATGCATTTTATGCAGTTTTTCCAAAGCGACTTACAGGGGGAAGATTAACAATTAAGCTCTCTCTCTCTCTCTTTCTACTTTATTTGTAAAGCACTTTAAAACAACCACAGTGGACCAAAGTGCTGCACAGAAGAATAAATAAAAACCAAAATAAAAGGATAAAGTACAAGAATAGATTAAAGACATAAAACAGCTGTACAATTAGAGTTCACCTTGGAAAATAACATCAGTTACAATAATACACTAATATAAACAAGAGGCTGCATCTCTCCATCACACTGTCGAAGTTTTGATTCCACTGAGGATCAAATTTAACCTTTAGAAAGGTGCTGTGTTCTAAAACTGATACAGAGATTTCCTGAGCTCATTGGATTGCCCTGTGCGGCAAATCCCACTGACCTATATGGCACCAGCTGTGTTACACAAATGGAGAGAGGTTTCTAAGTGAGGGCTGAGCCAGATGGAGCGAACAAGAAAAGACAGGAAGGTGGAGGAAGCCAGTTCAGATCGGCATTTTTTTTAATGCCTCGCTGGATTTCTGTGGGTTGCGACACATTTGAATTACAGGTTTCTGTTTACAAATCATCTTATTTTTTCCTAAGTCTTTTTACAAGAAGTTCTATCAAATTACAAAAGGGAAAAACACCCTTGAGTTTTTCTCCCCACTTTTCCACTGTAAATCTTTCGGATCTGCATACGTACACGTCCACATAGATTCCAATCAGTCCATTTTCTTTACAAGTGTACACTTCACTTACACAGTCTGCAACATATTCACTACTTTAGCCAAATGGCAATAAGACTGAATCATCTGTTAAACCTTTTTTCTGTTAGGAGATCCAATCAATCAAAGGATTATGTGTCGAGGTTATGACGTTTCCTTTGAGTCTGAGATAAAATCAGTGGGTGGATTGGACAGCGCATGTACTCTCTTGACTTATTCACCACCACTTTGGCCTTTCTGGTTTGACCTACATTTCACTTAGCCTGTGTGTGCATGTAAACACAGCTTACAGTACAAATCGGGGTCGGGCCTGGTCAGATGGTGCAGCGTTTTTTGGGTTTACGTTTGCATTAGGCTGCTAAGTCGTATTTATGTGTCTGACGCCATCCTGTACGATTTGGAATGATATGTAAATGGGTGTGTTTGAGAGTCTGACAAATAAAAGGACAGCCAAAAAAAAAAGTATCAGTGAAACAGGTTGGATAGATTTTTACTAGTGCTGCCAAACAATTAACATTTTTAATCAGATTAATCACAGGATTGCTAAATATCATTCATTTTTAATGATATATTAATCGTATTTCATTTTGCATGAGCAAACAGATTCAAGAAAGAAGGGAATATACAGTTGCGGAAAAAATGATTAGACCACCCCTTATTTTCTTCAATTTCTTGTTAATTTAAATGCCTGGTACAACTAAAGGTACATTTGTTTGGACAAATATAATGATAACAACAGAAGTAGCTCATAAGAGTTTAATTTCAGAGCTGATATCTATCCATTTGCCATGGTTTTCTTGATAATAACCAAAATCACTTCAGTTCTTACTTCAATATCTATGGCATTGTACTGTCAAAAACAGTGCTTTTAGGCATTCCATGTTTTCTTTTCTGTCTGTTTGTCACATGATACACACAGGAGTTAGTACTTGATTGCATAACTATTGTTTTTGATGACTTTTGATGGTCTAATAATTTTTTCCGCAACTGTATACTTAACGTATTTCTTAAACACCTTCAACAGTTTCAGCAAAACAACCTGAAACATCTATTCTGCTTGTTTTTTTTGTCCTCGTATTTCCATCCAGAGGGCCACTGTGTTGTTTAGTGTCGTCTATCTTTATGGGTTGGTTCTGCTGCCTGTCACTACTGGATCAACTGCCCATTTGTGCAAGTGTGATGCTAACTCTACTTGGACAAACTGCCTGAAATGCGTTATCAGAGATGTCCAGAGTCATTGTGCACTGCAGATGGGTTAATTGGATTGAAATTTTTAATCAGATTAATCATGACGATAGATTAATCTGTGTTAATTTTGACAACCCTAATTTTTACATACCATTTCCTCTCTCAGAAAGGCAAAAAGCTTCAGAATTGTATAAAGTAGATTAAAATGAGAAATCCTAAAAGCCTGATCTGATCAACATTTTTGACCACCATCATTGCAGTTTTATCCCCATCTCTGAAATCTCTGCCATTTATTTTGGAATGTTCACATTTAACGTACGATCTCTGTCAACACAAGGCGTTTCACCAGTTGTCATGGAATCGTTTATGTTAAAATTGCAAACTTTCATGGTCATATAATATGAGTAAAACATCCAGAAATCACAGCAAATGGACGCTATGGAAGATTATTTTGCCACCTTTTTAACGGGGTTGTTTTTCTGTCAGTTTAGTTGAATTGAATTGCATATGTGTGTGTCAGTATTTCTCTCAGCCGAACAATGTAAGCTGTCCGCCTGCCATCCTAAACTCTCCATTTGTCTCCAGTCTCTACCCCGGTCATCCTTGCACACCAGCGAGTCTATACAGTGTAGATATGATTATGTATTTTGGCAGAGATACCCTGCGCACATCGCTGTGTTTATGAGCGTGTGCATGCATGCATCACAGTGTGTCCTAGATGGAGGAGAGAACCAACTCATGGAACACTTGACAGGAGATATATACCTTTTCCAGAGAAAAGGAAACAAAGGCAGACTCCAAATGATACACCGCTCCTCTATGAGGCCTGGGAGAGCACTTTCTCCTCTATCGATCGCTCTTCTCCAGGTAAACCCAGCTTTGAACCCTTGAGCCTTGCTGGACCTGTTTCTTTCTTTTTTATGGTCCTTTTAACGGGACAATAATCTTACAGCCAGCCTGTCTGCTGTTTCCCAGCATGTGCCGACTTGATATGAACCCTGCTCTCCTCTTGGGAAGAGTTCTTCTTTTCTCTTGTTTATTGCTCACCATGCCAGCTTGTCTCCCTTTTTTAACCCCCCACCCCACTCCACCCCACACACATGAGCTAACCTCATCCCTCCCACTTCATTCCCCGTTCAGGTAGGTTTGTGCCAGATATAGGAGCACAGTGTTCTTTTGTATTTTCAGGACCAATTTTTAGATAACTGCAGCATCTGTATCTGAGGCTTTACATTTCCATAAATGGGACTTGAGAACAGAAGTTGGAATTGGCTACGCACAAATACTTGATCTGTATTTTCTTTGGGTATTTATTTTTCTGCCAACTTTCTACATGGACACAAATATCTGTAATTTTTACTCCTTATGTCCATTTTCTAAACAAACTGATTATTAGTTTGCACTACAAACATCAAGACTGATGACAGAAAATAACACAAGATGATCCCTTGGTGTATATCACGCTTGACAAATGTAACAAGACCAAAACACGAGACAAAACAGACATGAAACAGGCTGAACTGTGGAAAAAACACATCATAGTATTTCCAGCTCCACTGCTGACACTGAAAACTGTTTTGCACATTCAAGGGAAAATAATCTTCATAATATTTAATGCATTGTTTTATTTTATTTGAAGTTAGAGTGGTTTAATAGTCCTCATGTACAGAAACAGCCGGTTCTGATTTTATACTTTCAGCCTGTATTTTTCCCCACTTTTACTTGAAGAAAGTATAATCAGTATAATCAGTTTCTACTCTAGTCATATTTTCACTTCTGCTTGAGTAAAGAATGGTTTTCCTTTGACCACCTCTGTTTTCAAGACCTTCAGCAAAACGATTCCCAAAAAAATCTAAGCCAAATGTTTTCTTAAGTCATATGACAATGAAGGATTATATGGATACTCAAGTACTGTTCCCGCTTTAAAAAATGAATTACCGTCTATTTTTACAGTTTCTTGATTTAAAAACGTTTCCCGCTGTGTCACTATCCCCACCGAGCCCCTTTAGTCGACTTCAGCACATGCATTTCCATTCAGGATGGAGCGGGGTGATGCATTACCAGCTGATCCTGCTCCAGCTGGCCCCTCCCCTTGACAACGGTTGCCTAGTGCCACAACTGGAGCCCATCACCAGGACGGGCGGACAGCCAGCCTGCCAGATGTGCGGCCTTCTCCACGGCCTCTGGAACCCAAGCAGAAACAAACTACACGTACACACAGATAACTGAACGCACAGTTACTATCATTTTATCACCGGCAGCTATGATTTCACCTGCGCCGTATTACTCCGCATGTACCCTCCTTCCAGATTATACAGACGAACATGAGGCAGTTCAAGGAATAGCATTCAGGCCTCTCTGTTTTCCATCCAAACCCCAGAGTGACCTTGTTGTGGCCACAGATTCCCTCTGTGGAAAGCAGCCTCCTTCAGGACCTTGCTATTAGCGGCTTTGCGGAGCAGAGTGGCGACGTATTAATGGCACACAGACACTGAAGAGGCTGCAGACCCATGCACCAAAAAAAACAAAAAAAAAACACAGCTGACTGCAGCAAACTTGGACTCGATAGCAACCGCCAAGGAATAGTTTGGATTTTTCTTGGTCTTAAGATTTAATAAAACATCTCGTACTGTTTTCAAAGAACTATGTGTAGCATCTACAGTATGGAACATGTCCACTTGCCCCTGGGAACCTAAAGGATTAGCAGCCTCGACATGCCTTTATGCGTCATTTTATGGTGTGTGTGTGTTGAGGTCAGAAATATATTATGCCACAGGAAGACAGAGCTGTTCTTCCAACACAAACAAAATTTCTCCGGACACAACAGGAAATGTTTTCATACTGCGAAAACAACTAAACTAACTATATCACTGACGTTAAAGGCTGCTGTCTGGCATTGATATGTTTTGGCTGAATAATGATATACAGTGTATTTTAATATGTTTGTTTTTCTAGTAAGCCGTACATTATGTCACTAAAACCTGTTATTTATGAATATTTGTATTCCTTACATTCTTAAATCATCACCTGTTCAGACCTATGCATCATCCTTCTATGTTACAAAACCAGATTGAGCATAAACAGATGATACAAAACGGTTCTGAGTAGATGAGTCGGACTGGTCTCAGTATGAGACATGCATTGGACGTCCCATGGGAAGTCTGTCCATTCTTGATTTAAAGCTTTGTTTTTACTGTCTTCACTCTTCACAGAACGTGCCGTTTAAAATGACTTTACACTGACTCATTTATCTCTCTGACGGTTGTCTCTTCATCTCATCATCTTTGTTGTGTATGTGTGTATCGTAATCATGGATTCATAGATGTGAATGTCTGGGCGCCGGCATGTGTGATGATTTACAACCTTCGACTGTGTTTCAGAAGTGAATGGAGATGCAGTGTCATCACCCATTGGTGTTTTAAATGTTCTTATGATCCAAGTAATTTGCATTTTAGATGTTGCCATAAGTTGCTGAGGCTGTCTCCAATGCTTTGTCTGGTTTTGCCAGTAGTTGACAGTGAATATCCAAATTATTACGGTTCATAGAACAATATAATGTAGCAATATTTGCATGTCAGTGATGATCACAACTTGTTGATACATGAGTTGGGAGGTTTCTGAGATTGCACACACTCCACAGAATTTGATGGTCTCAATGATCTGAATGCATTTTAACTCCACAGCAACCGCAGAACACTTTACACACATTTCTGCAGGTTAATATGAACTAAGTCTGCACTTTTAGAGCTGAAAATACAATGATATAGACTTACCATAATGATGCTGTTGATATAATACTAATGATGCATGATGCAGAGTCGTGAAGCCTTGATAGCATGTGGTGGGCTGGAGACGACAACAAATAACAGCAACAAACAGTAGGTTGTGTGTGTTAAATTCAAATCTAGTCTAAAAAGTATTTGCTTCTACATAGTTGTACCGTATTGCTCACAACTGTAACATAAGAAAAAAGGCTCTCATATTAAAATTAGAAGCTGAATATCCATCTGCTAATGTGAAAAGTCAAGTATTTGGGTCCAGCCTTTAACGTTTTATCACTCACTTGACAGAGTTGACATAGGAGTTAATGCTAACCACTAGCCTACTGATGCAGTACCAGTAAACTTCACCAATAATTTACAAAAAGGTCTATTAACTGAGGAAAAAATATGTTTTATTATGTTTAAGGTCTAAATTTTGACCTGTCAAACTTTGCAAAAAGCCTTGCACTAAGACTAAAGTCTTCATAATAAATATAATAATATATATTATAATATTTTAAAGAGAATTTCTCTGGGAGTCAGAGTTTTTTGGAGACAGAATAGTGATTTTCCGCAGTGTTTGCTTACATATTAACAGACATATTCTATGTTAAAAATAACACTTGAACCTGGTTGTCTCAAGCTGTTGACCTTTGTTTAAGATGTGTTTGGTGCATAGAATCCAAAGTGCCTGAATTTTTTAAGGTTGACATTACCCTTTCATGATGGTCCCATATGTTTTTCATCTATTTCTACTCTCAAATAATGTGTTACAAATATAGTTTTATAGTTGTATATGTTTTACACAGTTATGGGCCTAACTGTAATCTGTGTTTATGAAGTGAAAGTGCATGATAATGTGGGAACGTGCCACCTAGTACAACAGCAGGACAAACTGAGATGTATCTGAGTATTTTTAGACAATAATTGAGCTTTGTGACCCAGAACAAAAAGATATATGAGGCTTTAGAAACAGACAGTTCCTGTAAGAATACAAGGTAAATATTGATCATTTTTCCCTTTGCTGGAAAGCTGCACATTTGTACAGTGAGTGGAACATTAAAAGGCTCTTACAAACAGTATTAATGGCTGGAACTCAAGGTCATCCTACTAAAACTGTAACTAGTAAAACAGACTTTTGGTTTAGTGGTTAAACTTCCTGAGGCCCTCAGAGTGTCATCATCCTAATAAGTCACTATTTCCTGCTGAGTCTACCACCATGCTGAACGTTTACCAGCCTCCCACTTGTTTTTTTTTTAATCCTGAAACATTCCAGTGTTACAGCTCTTTGGTTATACAGCTCTTAGTTTTCCTATAATAATAATTTTTTAATCATGGCATTTATGAGAAACAGAGAAACAGGGTAAAAGTTTGTTCTAATAACAGAGTAATTGATGTCATTTCACAGAGGCCAAAGGTCATGATGATGTGGTCTTTAATCTGTCTGAATAACTTCCCTGAAAACACAAGTTAATAGGTAAATGTAGAAACAGGCATGTGAACACACACTAAAACTTTCAAGGCAAGATGAGAAAAAAATACTGCCCAGTGATGCAAGATTGAAGAGTAACCATTATTTATCCATGCCATTCCTGCACATGCACTCAGTTCCATGAAAACAATCAGCAAAGTATGTACAGTATCTGAAGTAGCAAGTAAATCTTAGTGTCTCTCAAGAACACAGAACTCAAACTTAGAAGACAAAAAGAGAGAATGTAAAAGTAAGTAACCACATGTCTAAAAAAGCATTTCTCTACTCTAAAATTAACACCAGAAAACCAAGGAGACAATGAAAGGGGGGAGAAACAATGATGGCAATCAAACTCTTCCTTGACCTTCTACAAAACCTCATCCACCTACCCCAAACCTTTCCCATTTACCTCATTTTCCAGAAATCTTTGTGTTCAGTCACAGGCCATAAGCTCCCAAATGTAAACACAGGACTCCATGATGAGTCACAGGGCGCTTCATTGTTGTAGCAACTTGCCAACGTAGCAGCAGCTACCCATATATATTGCCAACAAGCAACGAGGGGAAAAATACAAGCGATGGCCTGTACGTTGACAGTGTCTTTATTAATTATAATAGAGCATACTTGTTAACCATTCATCCTGGGAGAGTTTACTGGACACTTGACAGATTTACTGGGTGTTTAGCTGCTGTGAAGAGAGGCAAGAATTCACATTTTATTACTAAATATTTGGTTAAAATAAAAAGTATTAGCCAAGGCAGTTCTTGTCTGGCAGGGACAAGGATAATATAAGATGAAATGCATTTGAAAGGTGTGCTGGAGGTGTGGATACTACTCTGGGTGGCCTATAGCTCCAGTGAGTCAGTCCACTTGTATTGCGACTGCTGCACAAGGCTCACATCAAAGCCTTCCATAAGTCAGCTGGTGTTTGGCTCTCCGCTCATCACACTGGCACAGGACACAGCTTGAACTTCAGAAGCTCTGGCCTCAGTTTCACAAAAAAGCAATGATGTCAAGATTTCTGGACACACTGCAACATCACACCACTTTGAGGCTTGAGAGGAGCAAAAAGCTCTGCTGAAATTTGGAGACGGAGCTGCGATCATAAATCAGAATTCCCTCACACTCTCTCACTCCTCACCAGCTCCTCTGCCTCTTTTTCGCTCCTCCAGTCTGTTGGCCGGCCAGAGACAGCACATTTTAAACCCATTAGCGATGGTCCTGCCAGCTGTACATCAGCAGAAAACCATAAATTGTTTTATTGGATGAAGTTTCTGCAAAGTGATGAGCTCAGCGTTACCGATTCCCGGTATACCGCTAGCTTATTGTGTGTGTGAAAGCGTGCCTCTTGTCAAATATTCAAGAAAAAATAAGGGTTATTTCCAAGGGGTTTGACGTTTGCATAATGTCTCTTGAGCATTTGTCACGCCTCTCTTCAAATCTGTGTCAGTAGGGTAGGAGCGGTATAGCCCTGAAATTGAATAATCTATACAAATATTTGACTTCTTATTTATGAGCTTGCAGAGCACCATCCATTATTCCTGCAGGCATGTGCTTAGCAAGCATGAATATCAGCAGCATTTTCAGTAAATGTTTGTCTCCACACTGAGAAGAAACTGCTGATTTATTGCATCTCCAGTTCTGCGAGCTGTCTCTGTCTCTATCTCTGGTTGAAGAAGGAGCAGCTTGTGTGAAGGTTGTTGACATTAGTACCCATCTCCCACTCCCCACTCTCACCAGCCCCTCTAAGTCACACAGCTGTGTGCAGTGCAAACACTTGGGCCCCCTTGGACTGTGTTGCTAAGGCAACCAAGACCACAACCAGGTATATACCTGTGGTCCTCATGCTGGCGGTCCCTTGGTGAGTCAGATGCTCCGTAAACAATGCCTCCTAGAGGTCACCACATGTACATGACATCCAGTAATGTCACGGGCAGTGAAGATGGAGGTCAAGGTTGTACAAAGTGACAGAGGGGGGGTTGTGTGTTGTTGTGTGTGACAGCGCAGGATTCGGGGGCCTTGCCTTGCCTTGCCTTTGATACCATGTGTTGGTGTTTTCCCTCGTTGCTATGGAAATGGGATTTCTCAAAGATGGGAAAGCCCCAGACCTGTAACCCTCACCCACCCCCACCCCTCCTCTGTGTGCCCTCCACACCACACATCCACTCCACTATGGAATATTATTTTGGTGCGTCAGCAGGATTGCGGGCTCCAGGGAGGAATGTTGTCTCAGAGGACAGGTGCGTCACACCTGTATGGCCTGCAGTGTGTACGGGAAATATTCATTCCATTTCCCTTTCCACCCCTACTCCCCCCAGCTGCAGACCCCACAGTCACTAGTTAGTGGCCACTTTCCATCATAAGAGTTCCTAAATGAAGGTCTGTTAGCGTAGTGGGTGGAAGTGGAATATAAAATTAATACTGGCATTAGTAGACTGTGTGCACCATTCATGGCTGTGGAAGAATACACACACAGCTGGAAAAGTCTACCATTAAATACACTTACATATCAGTTACAATTGACTTATAGCTGTGTGTGATGTGAATGACCACGGTTAAACTATTAGATGGAGCGTTGACGTAGAAAGAGACAATACCACATTGTTCATTAAAAGGTGAATTCATAAAGCATTAAAACTGCCACTAGTATCTGTTCAGTATATATTCTATCTGCTATATTTTGGCATAAATATCACACCCCATAATAATGTTTTTTGTGGCTACAGTTGCAGCTGTTCAACTCTTCAAACAGCCGTTTCATTTTAATGCAAATTTGCACAACAATCAAAAACCCAACACGTAATGGAGCTGCATTATTTTCCTCTCTTGGCTCATATTGTGTGGGCAGACATCTTTCCTGTCAGCTGACTGCCACTGAAGTGTACCGGTTTCACCAAATTTCCCGACTTCCTTTCCGCTGTTGTGTCTTGGCAATGAACAGTTTAATAAACAATAGGAAATTGATGACACTGCATTGGTGAGAAGCTTCTTCAGTCTGCTTTTTATAAAAAAGACTCAAACCAGACACATTGTGTAACTTTCACTGCTGTCTAAATATTGTGTTGATGAGCTAAAATGAAAAGAAAAGAAAAGAAAAGACTTCCATTCACAGTCAAAACACTGTACTGTCCACTTTTAAATCAAATTTAAAATTCTCACACTGAGGCGTGCAAGGGGAATTCTACCATCCAGGGTCCTAGAACTTCATCCAAGGCATACAAATTAAACTGCACTCGCTATACTTGAAAGGCATTACTCTTACCCCAAGATGACAACTATTTCAAGGCTAATTTATGAAATATGAATACTACGGGAGCTTTAAATCTGCACCCAAATGGCCGCTTGGAATTCTCCTTTAGTGTTATTGCTGAGGTGTGGAGGAGGAGAGCACATATAAATCAGCTTTCTCTTTATTTCTCAGCTTTAATACTTTAATCACTTACTTAAATAATAACCAGTATCATCTATTGAATAAATCAGCTTTGGGCGTTTTAATGAACGTAGACTATACTTGAAATTAATGTAAATAGCTCGAGCAAGAGCACGAGATACATGACTAAATCACCTAAAAGTGCTGCAGACAAACAGAGCTATTATTATAATATTGTGATGAAGACATAAAAGAGAACGGGGGTAATGGATCTGACTAATAGCTGAGGAAAAGACAGAAATCCCCTATACCAGTATAGCTCATTTCAGATACAGAATGACAATATAATACACATGGTTAGCGCACACATGCAGGTTCTGCAATAATGAGGAAGTCTAGTGAATCACAGGCTAAAGCTCAACTAAACATGCCAGAATTTAATGTCATCAGTCCACATCATCTACTTTTGCTATGATAGTTATAAGCAATGAATCTAATGTTGGCTCTGTTTTGTTTTTTTTTTGTTTTTTTCAATTTTTTAATTTGTAAAGATACTTTACAACAGACAACTAAGCACATTTGTATGTCATGTAGTAGTAGTAATTTATTCAGTTGTGAATTACTTTAAACAACAAACAAAAACAACATGTCCACTGTTCCATATACAATGTGACTGAAAGGGTTTTAGGCTGAAATAAAGACTTATTTTGCCTAACCCTATTTGCAATTAACACAATGTTTCCACAAGAAAACAAACACACATAAAACAAAACAAAAAACAAAATTTCAATGTAATCATTGCTAAATATACATCAGAAGAGAATACATATTTAATTTTTAATTCAGGTAAATCATGTCCCTATCTCAACTACCAATATTCCTTCTAGTCTTTCAAACAAGTATTTTCTTTAATCAGTCCTGAGCTCTATAGTTTTGAATATTAGTTAATTTGTACATATTTTTAAAAGTTTTAATTGTTTTAGACTGTTTTAATCTATCTTCCAGACCATTCCAAAGATTAAACCCTCTAACGGAAATGTCTGAAAAATTAACAATGATAAAGCATGAAATTTAACATATACACATTCCATGTAAGTTCTCTGTTTAAAAAAACAAAACAAAAACAACTGTTCTTAAAGTAAGTCTTCCCCTTTTTTTGGGTTATATTTTGTTTAAAAACATACCTTAGGACAAAAAGATGTCACATTTCCCCCCCTTTTTTCATTATTCTTATTCCAAAATCCACACAAATTTCAGCTCCAGTGCATTCAACCAATCTAATTATAACTTGTCATTTCCAGTTAAGTTAAATCTGGCCTCAGTGGGGTGATATATACAATCCGTTTTGACCACATTTCCATAAATTTATTATGTTTTACTTTTAGTGAAAAGGACAGTTTCTCCATTACACAGATTTCATAGATTGCTTTTAACCAGTCTTCAAGTTGTGGTGCATCTGGTTGTAGCCACTTCCTTGTCAGAGCTTTTTTTTCTCCTCCAATAAGTAGCACTGTCATTGAATATTTGTCTCCTTTAGTTTGAGTGTTCTGAGTCATGGCCCCTGTATACAGTGTTAAAGTTCGCTCTGTTTCATTGGTTTTTATGTGAATGGAAAAACATTCAACCACGGGTGATGATTTTGCAAAGAAAGGTAAATGTTAGTAATTTATTGGAGCCTAACACACCTGTCACATTGACCCTTGTGTCATTTTGTTGCGTGTTCATATTCCACATTGAATAGAGGTGTCAAATAAACGATCCGCCAAAGGGTCCAACCAGGCCCATTGGATAAATTTGTGAAATGCAGAAATTTCACTGAAGATATTAACAATCATTTTAGTTCAGATTCCACATTCAGCCCAATTCAATCTCAAGTGGATTGCACCAGTAAAATACCATCATAATAACTCAACTCCAATTTTTTCTTGTTGTTTTAATATAAAAAAAAAGTAAAATGACTTGAACATGTTTACATTTACAAATTATCATTACAGATAACAAATATTAACTGAAATGAACCTGAAATGTCTTAGATTTCTGCCTGTTACTAAATGTTTTATGTATTTATGAGCCGTAAATTATAATGCACATGTGTAAATGATAAGCAGAGGCAGAAAACTGTTAAAATTGCACTTATTTTTCTGAAGAAATTTAAATTTGGTCATAGTTGTTCATGGTATTCACATTATTTTTTAAAGGATAATTTGCAGATGTAAACATTTCCATTATGTAAGTAAGTAAGTAAGTAAGTAAGTAAATTTTATTTATAGAGCACTTTTCACAGACAGAGTCACAAAGTGCTTTATCAATTCAATTCAAATCAGAATCAATTGTAATTGTAATTGTAATTTAACTTTTTCACTCTAAAATATAGAGAAATGTTTGGAGTTAGCATTATTTACACAGGGGGGCAGAAACAGTAAAATATCAGAGAAATAACCTATAAATATTGACAAATCCAAAATTGTCTCTTTGTATTAGCGCAAAAAAAGTAAAATTAAATGTTAAAATGTCTACATTTACAAACATTCCCGTCACAAATAATAATGAATAACCTGAACATCTTGAAATGTCTTAAGAAAATAAGAGCGCTTTAAACAATGTTATGCCTCAACTTATTTATATATGTGTATTACAGATGACAGTGGATCTACAAAGGCACAAAACATTCAGTAACAGGATAATATTGTTAAAATTTAGCAGTTTGGGATTTGTAGTTTTAGTATTTACAGGCTATTCTGCTATTTTTTTTACTGGTCTGACCCACTTGAGATCACGTTGGGCAAAAATGAGCTTGATTGTCAATGTTTTCAGTGTAAATTTTGCACTTTGGAAATTTATCCCAGAGGGCGGGAGGCTGTGTGTTTGACATTTGTGGTAGATATAATACCTGAAAGTTGGTTTGGGTTGTTGAAGTGTATTCTGACAGTTTCATCATAACGCCGGTCCGGTTTGTCTCCCACATGTATCTGTGCTGACCTGGATCTACTGCAGGTCCTACACTGATTTATAAACCTGGATTTGATGTTCCAGGTGCAGCTTTATTACACCAAGCAATAATTGACATGAGCAAAATGGGATGTGACACCATCGTTTTTCTTGTTTTCCTTGTCGACACATACACACACAAACCACACAAAAGTGTTCTTTATACTGTTGAACTGTAGATGAGAGGCCCAGACAGAGAGAAAAATGTCTGTTTTGCAAAGTATCTGCATCCATGTGGACAGGGCAGTAGTGTCCCACTGTGACAGAATTTTGTTTTTAGTAGTAAAACTGGGTCAACGGCTATTTTTGACATTTTTGGACCCCTCTCAGTGTGTGACGTAGTACCTCTGGTGTTTTGTTTTATCACCAAATGTTTTCATGTTTTGACTGGAACAGCTGAGAATCGCACACTGTGCTTAAAATAGCACTTTGCAAGTGAAATGACAGCATAATTTTAGGTCATTACATTTGATAAATGGACAACACCTACTCATATTAGATAATGCTTCTCTTTTTAGTTGGAATTTTAGTGCAAATTTTTAATAAAACATGTCATATTAACCGTAACAGCTTTCAGCTACTGTTGCAAACCAACTACAGTCCAAAATATGACTGTCCATACTGTTTCTCATGGCTTTTCACACACTACACTCCAACACCAACAAAGTATAGTGTGGCGTGCTTGCTGCATTGCATTGTGGGTATTGGACATTTTGGTTTATTATGTTCTGTTTTATGTGTAGGGTTTCAGCAGAGTTATTGTGTTTCTGTGAATTTAAGTTAATGTGTGTGTATGACCATATTTATCGGCCTTTTTAGGTTCTTTTTTTTTTTTTTCTTAATGGACACCATATGTGAAAGCTGCAGGCCGAAAAATCCCGTATCTATTCATCTGTTATAATTAGTTAGTAATGTGTACTTGTCAGAGTAAAAGCATATCATCATCATCTTCATCATAACCTTTATTTAAACTCGGAGATATATTGAGGACGCAACCTCATTTACAATATAGCCGAGACAGAATAAGACATTTGAAACACACAGTGGACATATCAGAAATACCGAAACATAAAAGTGACAAAGACGAATTAAAAACAGAGAAGTCTACTTAAAAACAGGAGCAGCTGGAGGTAAAATAAGATGGAATTATGGATTTAAAACACAAAATATTTGAAACATACAGTGCCATATTAGAAGTATCCAAAAGTATAAGTGATACAAAATGAACGAAAAACAAAGAATATCTACTTAAAAACAGGAGCAGCTGGAGGTAAAATCAGAAGTGATGAAGGATTTAAGTTGTCCTAATGATAAAAGTGTGGTAAGTTTAAGATACAAATACACTTAATGACTAGAAAATCTAAAAAGAAAAAAAAATAAAAATAAAAAAAAGTGTTTCAAATTACAACTTCATAAAGAATACAAGTCATGAGAGTAATTACTGTTTAATTATTAAGAACTATTACAAAAATGAACACTTGCACATTAAATCACATGATATGAACATGTTAACATGAAACATGAAAATACTGAACATGTAACACTTCAACAAAAGCATCCAACATCGACACTTTCACTCATTCGCAAGTTTTTGTTAAGGAACAATACCATATTTACTGTTTTTCCCTTTAGTCTGTTGTGTTTTTGCTCAGTACAGACTGACTGAAAAGCATGACGCAGTACACACTTACTCAGGCGTAAGAAGAAGTAGTTCCCACCAATCATGTATCATTTGGACCAGATCCCAGTAGTTTAGTTACTTTCCACTGTGTTCCTGATATACATTACCTCAAATGATCGAAGTATCAAAAGTATCCATATTTTGATTTTTGATTTGTTAATTGATTCTTGACTGTAAAGATCTGGTATCGGAGGTATCGATATTTCAGTATCCGCACGATCTGCACATCACTATCTTGTGCTCCTCAATTCTCATAGAGTGAACTTCTTGCCCACACACCCATCGTTACAATAATTTTCTGATCAATGTGATCATTTCCGCACTCAAACCATGTCCATTCTTATTTTCTATAATGGTTTTTTATTCATATTGTTGCACTGACTGGAGTAACACACCTAATTTCATTGCACACAATAACAATAAACAAGTCTATTCTATTCTATTCTATTCTATTCTATTCTATTCTATTCTATCTCACAAATTATGAAAAGTATTGGTATTTAACTGTGATTCATTGCACAGTGAAATAAAAACACAGCATAATGTGAAATTACTGACGTTTCTCTATCATCATAAGATATACATCATCTTATCACTATGCTGTATGTTTAACTCTTTTACATTCCCTCGATTACAAACAGACTGAACTGTCTGTTCAGGCACTCCTGTGACGTGGACAGATTGTTGGCAGCTGGAGTGGGGAGGGGGTTATGGGATGCCTGGGAATGATAACGTGATCACTCCAAAGCAAAACAAGATCAAGCTGTACTTGTACTCACAGCTGAATAAAAGAGGAAGAGAAAACGGGATAGTTGAAGCCGAGAGTAGGGATTAAATGAAGACTGTGATAAAGTGAGGAAGGAAACACTAAGAGGGAGAAAAGAGACAGAAATGAAAGTTCAGCAGAAGCAAGAAGACGAATGCAGGCAGACATGACAGAAGGAGATGTAGCGCATATGGCGTTGAACAAACACTGAGCAGAACAGATGCGATTGTGCGATACATGTCAGAGAATGCGCATGAAATATCTCATCCGAGGCAAAAAATACTGCCGGTCGTCAAACCCGCCGCGCCAAAACACACTGACACATGAACACAACCATATGTTTGAAATCAGACGGCCAAAACAATGTGCAGATACGCAGCTGAGCACGTCGGACTGGGGTCAGGTAACCGAAGGCCCACCACAGCTTTCATGTCTGATTTGTCACACGGTTAGTCATAATCTCACACGCATGTAAATAATTACCGCGCAATGAAAACACATTAGGTGACGTCAGGAGCA
This sequence comes from Sphaeramia orbicularis, assembly GCF_902148855.1. Lineage (NCBI taxonomy): Eukaryota > Metazoa > Chordata > Actinopteri > Kurtiformes > Apogonidae > Sphaeramia > Sphaeramia orbicularis. The sequence goes on from NC_043958.1 coordinate 10,138,838, forward strand.
TGATTTGATGACGTGTACGTACGAGGCTGGACTCAGTCAGTCAGCACTTGATGGCAAACGGCTGGGAAAAGCTGATTGATTTATAACGGTGTTTGCCTTTGTCTGAGGGCTTTGCTAATTAAAACAAGGAGTTTCCTGTTTTTGACGAAAGGACTTGAGGTTGTTGATGTACTGTGATAATTGTCATGATGTTGTTTTTGTGGATCCATTACAAGTCTGAGCAGTCCCAGAGGAGCACCATGATGGGAATATTTCAATAGATGACAAGCGGACAGCCACAAGTGAAGAGAGCAAATGACTAACACTCATTGACGATGTTCATTTTGGCACAAAATGTGCCAGTAACGGCTCACAAACATTAACCGCACTGCCCAAATGTGTGCCAGCCAGGCCTCATCCCAGCAGCAACGGCACACTCTGTTTTCTGTGAGTGTTTTTAAAGGAGCTCGGCGGTGCAAAGTGTCAATGGCGCGTTCAACGAGAGCAGTTATCACGGCTTAAATCTTTAGTGGAAATGAGCTGGAAAGGTCTGTGATCCAAGATGGGAAAGTTCAAAGTGACAGAGAGAGGAAGAGATTTCATGATTCACTTGACTTGTCCCATCCAGAATAGAAGTGAAGTCGGTAGGTCTTCACAATCATGGTTATTGTTGATTATGAAACACTGTCTGCAATGATGAATCAGGATCGTTCCTTTGAGACAAAATGGATCTGTTCTTAATACAATTAGAAAACGAAATATTATTCAGACTGTGCTTTTTTGGCAGTCAACAAGGTCATACAAATGGTACAAACAGACAATAAATAATACAGTTGAAAATATATTAAAGAGCCTATATATAGCTTTTCTACTTCTTTTCTTCTTTCAGTCTTTTTTTCACTTTAGCTTTCAGTTTAGCCAAGAAGCGATAAATCCTTTTCCACAGGTCATGTTCAGGGTCATCTTTAGCCCAGCCCGTTCATCGTGGTATTTCATGATGTCAGAGCTTCACTACTCTGCCTAGCGTGTCATTAGCATTACTGAGGCTAAGCTAACAAGATTAAATGTAGAAAAAAATGATTTGAACAAAACATGATTTATGTTGTATATTTCTTTCAAATATTAAAATATGACCTAAAAGAACAGTAATGTATTAGAATAAAGACTTCTAAAGTTGTGCCAAAGACCCCAGTATAAGATAAATATACTCCAACTGGTAGTCCAGGGGATTTGTGTGACCACTAGAGGGAGTAGTGAGGCACTCTGCTGGTTTCCCATGTTGAGGAAACGCCCTTAAGAAACAACTTTTAGAGTCTGTAGTTGGTTTTCCATTGACCCTCAAATTGTGCAAATATAACGTGCATAAACATTTACCTAATGGAGAAACGACAATTTCGCCAAAACTCTTGTTTTTTGGTTGTTTTTTTGATTTTGAGGTTGTTTCCAATATAAGCACTTATTTAATTAAAAACAAAAAAAGCTTGTACTTTGCTGACATTTCCTGGGTCTCAGGAGGTTAAGGGGAAGACTCATATTTCATGTACGTATATTCAACTAAAATGAGGCAACAATTTCACAAAAAATCTGAAGTAAGAGAAATAAATCCAGTCACTTGGAGACATTTTTCTTGACAAATTGTATGGAGTTTCCACTTGTAGTCACCAGTGTTCGTCATTTCTGCACTAAATATTGTGTCAAGTGTCTGATCGCCCACAGTCTTTACAGCTAAATCTGATTGCTCTGCTGTTCATCTCCTGGTCCAAGTTGCCAGATGCACCTTGTTCCCTGCTCGTGCAACGTGATGTTCTTGTCTTTTGTTTCGTTGGGGGCATTCTCTGGCTTTTATTAAAGAGTAAAGTAGGCAGCTGACAGGAAGTATGGGAGTGAAAGAGAGGTGGGATGACATGAAACAGAGGGCGCTGGCCTTATTTGAACCAGAAGTCGTAAGTGCTTTCATACAGCGAACAGAATGACGACTAATTGTGTGCTTTGATCAGAAGGATGATTTAATGCTCAGTTTTTCCCCTTTTTGCTTATGTTGTCGTACACTTTCTGTATTTATTTATAGGTTATTCAGCTGCTATATTTTTCTTCATAGTTGTGGAATTGTACATTTCATTTGAAGTCACACAGAAATGCTTGTGAAGCTCGTAACAAACCTCTACCTTTACCCTTTGTCATAGCTCGCATTTATTTATAGTGAGGCGTGTTTAATCTAGCATGAAGACTTAATCTGGAGGATTACCAGGGGGAAATGTGTTGTAATTCACAACCTTACGTTTTCTCTCAGCTTAGGTTCTCTGCATGTAAATCTTCTGAGGTCATTGGTTACAGTTTGGGCTGTTCTCCACAGTCTGCATCGTACCAGAGAACCAGCCCCACACTGATTCTCTGTCTATAGTAGGGAGCTCTCTGTGGTATGCATGCTAACACATAAACATATAGTATGAAATGTAATCATAGCTGACTAGTGTTATTGTAAAAGCAAGAAAATTAGAGGTTGAAGCAGAGTTAAGCACTCCACTATAAATATGAATTTGGCGTGTTCACAAAGGAAGTGGAAGACATCGCTGGGCAGGCTTTATATTCAAAGGATGGATGGATGAATAAAAGAGAAATCAACAGTGTTGTGTAAAGTACTGGAAGTCACACTTGAGTAGAAGTACAGGTACCCTACCAAAAAAAATTACTTTGGTTGAAGTTCAAGTCAAGTTTTTTTTTTTTTTTCTCACTTGTAAAGTACGTTTGCTAATGTTGAACGCAGGTCAAAGTTTAATGGAGAGAAGGTGAGGAATGGACTATGACAAATATGTTGTTATTTACAAAGATTATACAAAAATGATCAGGCCACTCCTTGTTTTCTTCACTTTCTTGTTCATTTCAATGCCCGATACAACTAAGGGTACATTTGCGTGGACAAATATAATGATAACAAAAATAGCTCATAAGAGTTTAATTTAAGAGCTGATATCTATCCGTTTTCCATGATTTTCTTGATAATAACCAAAATCAGTTCAGTTGTTACATCAATACCTATGGCATTGTACTGACAAAAACAGTGCTTTTAGGCATTCCATATTTTAGTCACATGATACACATAGGAGTTAGTACTTGATTGTTAGTCCTTGATTCCTCTGTGATCATTTTGTACACTTTTGGTAACATTTTGTATTTTTCCCTGTAGTTTGTCAACGTGTTTTGAAGCTTTAACCCATTTTCTGAAAACTTAGTTAAACCCTGTCAGGAGGTCAGCTTACACTGAAGCCATCAAAGCCTGCTGTCATGTTCACAGCTGTCAGGTTCTTCAGAATAAGATGACCTAAGAGGCAAAGTGTTGGGGCAAAGGGTCAAAGGGGTCTGACTTAAATGAGCAGAACTCTTTCAACTGACCTCAGAGTCAAATGTGAAACCTCTTATCTTTAAGAACAAGTCAGAAACCTCTGCTCACCGTCAACAGACTTGCGTCATCTACATTATCTGAAATAGCTGGAATGCTTATGTTCTTAATGACAGACTGGAAATTCGCTGATTGGTGTTCCTAGTGACAGCGAGAGCCAAGACATGCACAGAAACACACACACTTACAGTAATCATTTTAAGAGCTGAGGGCCTTAACGCCAAAAGAAACAAATTACTCGTTCTATTGCAGCCAATCATGGGAAAGACGTAAAGGAAGTGCAGCACAGATTAGTCTATGAAGCCAGTGCAGAGAAGATACAACAGTGTAGTCATCAAATAAATCGTTACTTTACGTTTAAGTGACGCGCATTTAAGTCCAACATCACTTCTTTCGTAGAAAACTTGCGTCAGATTTACCACTAATGTAGAATGATGTGCATAAGAGTTTGGCGATCAGGCTCTGGAACAAATCTGAGCAAGTGGGGCACAAAACCCACAGAAGAACCTGAGATCGACATCATTTTAGTGAATAAACAGACATGAATGAAGACGAGTGGGGCAAAGCAGAGGAGACGGAGGAGATTGAGTGTTGAGGTTTTACTTCACAGTTTCAACTTGATTCAGAGCACTGAGCTTAGATTCAGCTGTAACATGTTTAACCCATAAAGACCCAGCCACCAGTGACCAAAAGCATCTACTGATCTGAAATGTTTAATAACGGTTGATTAACTAGTTCTAGAATTGGTGTAAATTACAGTTTGTCATCTTTTTCTGGTCATCAGATATGACCCATTTGGACGTTCAGAGGCGCTGTAGTGAACATAGAAACACCGTCATCTTCTACAACATTGATTCACCAGTAAAACCCATGGAGTTGGATCAATGACAGAGGATGGAGACACGTATTTTATGTTCAGTTAATGATATATTTTACAGAAAAAAAATCACTTTTTCTTCATTTTTGTCCATTTCGGATATGATACCCCTTGACTTTATTCTGAGATTTTGTGAACATCTACATGATCAGCGAATTAAATCCAAGAAAATACCTGATTTTCACTGAAAAACGCAAAATACAGAGGATAATAATATAATAAATGGTGATAACACACTTAATAAAGGTTAGATAGAGAGAAAAAATAATTTGGAAAACTGACACCAAAGTAGCCCTGGGTCTTTATGGGTTAAACCACGGATCTTTACATGATAAGAACAAATATATGAATAGAGTTGCAAAGAAAATGCTTCTTTTCCTATGCCCATAGGACCAGAATAAGATAATTTGTTCTAATTTATTGGCAGTTTATTACAGAACCAAATATATTTTGCATTGAAGTTGCTCAAAGGAATTGAAGTATTTTATTTTTTAAATTTATTTGTTTATTTATTACAAACAACAATAAGAAAAAAAAAAAAAAGAATTATGAAAGTAACAAGTAACACCATTGTTAGAAGCCAAAAAGGCTTGTATAAGTACCTCCCCAAGCAAATAAACAAAACACACAACACACAAAGACAAAAAGAATTCATATAAAATAAAAAATAAAATGATATAAAACACTACAATTTTTGATAGATTAAAGTCCTTTTCAGTTGCTTTTTAAATAAGAATAAAGAAGATGCTGGTTGAAGTTCAGGACGTAGATTATTAGATTAATATTCTTTACATGTGCAGCAAATAATGCAGAGATAATCAATGACAGAAAGTGCAGATGATGTGTGTAAATTCATTGCATTTATTGTAAATTAATTAAATCAAAATGTTCATAGTCTGTAAATAACAGTCTGTTCTGAATTAATCAGCTTTAACTGAATACAATGGCTCTGTACAATTTTCAACCTCAACAACCAAACGCTGTAGATATTAAAATGTTTGACAGAGGATTCTCTTTTATCTCCTGCAAAATCCAGAGAAAATCCAGATTCTACCAGTTTGTCTTTGATTTTCTGAGGGGTATTTGACAGCGAGTTGACAGGGTCAGCTTCAGACACGGTCCGAGTGGTGGAGAGGGTGGCGATGATGTCCATATAGACTTCCCAGCACTCAGGGGAGCAGTGCGGCGCCATGTTCAAAGTGCTCGCTTGTTGGTGTGGAATGTACGGCGGGCGAGGCGAGTGCGTTTGAAGTGTGTGCACGCGCATTTTCACCAGGTAAAAATAGCTGTTGCAGTCCAGGTGGGCGTGTCGGTCCAACGCCGCAGTGGCCTGGGATTTTGTGCACATTGGCCAGACATACCCACAATGCAGCCAGGTGCACCAGTCAGCGTCCAGGAGCGATCATGGGAAACAGTTTAGATACAGATGGCACATCCAGGGCACAAATACCTGCAGGAGATGCTCACCCACATCTGTTCCCATCACACAGGCAGCAGCTCTTAACATTTTACCCTCAGAGAGCAGAGTCAGCCAAAGACATAAAACTACCCAGTGTTATTCCAAAGCCAGCTCATACTTGTGATTTTTCTTATTTTCATTTAACGCATTCATGGCAATAAAACAGCAAATGTTCGCATATTCACCAAACAGAGGTAGAAATGAATGAAAAATAGAAAAGAACACGTCAAAGATAAAGATAAATACAATAAGTTATATGTAGAAAACTAAAATAATGAAGAGATTGTGTGGAAAAGGACAAAACATCACCCGGTGATTCTCAACAGGCTGTATCTGTACACTCAAATTTGTGCATAAAATGAAAATTCAGACCATTTTGCAACCATTGTATATTTATCTTAAATAATTAAACCAATTTCAAGCAGAAACACAGTTGATAATTGATCATTTATTATTGAAAGCGTATACAGCTGTACACATATTCTTGTCATCTCACGCTTCTTGTTGCAAAAGTTGCTAAATTATTTAGCGACTGAACAAAATGTCCTTTAAAATGGTTTGAGTAGACAGATTAAATGATTCTACTTATTCATGATTGTATATTGTGAAATAATATTTACAATACTATCTTAATAAGTAATTACCTTAATCATTTTCAGTTTTGACCACCATGGGTGCGTTCGCTGCCTTCGCCTGATGACTGTGGCCATCGGTACTGACTACTGGCTCTACGCCCGGGCCTTCATCAGCAAAATCACTATCAACTCCACCCAGGACCAGGAGTCCAACAAGGACAAGAAGAACCCAGGGGCCTTCACCCACTCCAGCCTCTGGAGGATCTGCTGCCTGGAAGGTACGGCGGGGGGCAGGGAGCGGGGGGGTCATCAGAGCAGATGTTACAGATCCAGGACCGGGAGGACATGGATCCACCCGTGGTCCTTGGTCCATCTGATCCTCAGGGTTTTGGACAAACTGGTTTAGATCAGATCTGTCCTACATAAACTGTGCTGTAACCGCTCATCATCTTTATCTTCAGTATTGTTTCTGTTTTTATTCATTTTTTGTTTTTCTGTTTTTGTTTGTTCTTTGTTTTCCTGTTTTCGTTTGTTTTTCTGTTTTCATTCGTTCTCTTTTTCTGTTTTCATTCGTTCTTTGCTTTTGTGTTTTCATTTGTTCTTTGTTTTTTCTCTTTTCATTCGTTCTTTTTCTGTTTTTGCTTGTTTTTTGTTTTTATTCGTTTTTCATTTCATTTGTTCTTTGTTTTTCTGTTTTCATTTGTTCTTTGTTTTTCTATTTTCATTCATTCTTTATTTTTCTGTTTTCGTTTGTTCTTTCTTTTTATGTTTTCAGTCGTTCTTTGTTTTTTGTTTTTGTTTGTTCTTTGTTTTTCTGTTTTCTTTCATTCTTTGTTTTTCTGTTTTCATTCGTTCTTTTCAGTTTTATTATCATTCAGTCAATGGTACATGATAGAACAAAATGTTGTTACCCAGGTCTCGATGTGTGGCATAAGAAGATAAAGAATAAAATCTAAAATAGAATATATAAATGGTAAGTCGGATAGAATAAAACTACCATGAAAATATGCAAATAAATTATTTCTAAAAAGATAATAAAATAAATTCTTAGTATGTACACAATTTCACAGTATGCAGTATCATATCTGTACTTCTTAAATATTCACAGTTGTAGCTTATATGATTGTTTTGGTGAAGTATGATTGTGCATATGAAGTTGAAGTGCACAGGTAAGAGAGAGCAAGGAGCGGCAGTGTTGGCCAAACAGTAGCTCTGTCTCCAGGTAACGGGAAAGTAAAAGGGTTAACAGGGACTGTGAGGCCCTGCTGTTACAGGATGATTTGAAGTGGCTCCCCTTGTTAAAGCACAACGCTCATTCCAAACTAATAAGCACACTTTCTCTTCTCACACATGCATGCATCTCCATGTAAACATGCATGAACCTGTGTGCACGTGTGAGCCCCGCTGACACGAACCCGCCCCTGGTCGAGATGTATAGTTGAAAATAAACACGCTGCCGTTCAGGTTGAGGATTGAGATTTACCTTGGACCGCTGCAGGACGAGCAGCTCCAACTTTAGCGCTTTGTCGCTAGAATCATCAACATGGCTCAAAAAGAAGCTGCATTTTCTGCCTGACTCTTTAGTGTGTATGTGTGTAAATGCTGTGTGTCTGACTGTGTGTATGTGTATGTGTGTGTGCGGTTGACCGGCCTGATAGTCAATGCACAGTGGAACAGTCATTTCTGGGAAGGGGTGGACTTGGAGAGCAGGCTCTATGTGTTTAGCACAGGCTAACTCCACTGTGTGTGCACATATACATTTGTGTGTAGGTGGATGTGTGTTTTAATACACGATTGAATGTGTGCACGAAATGGCAAATAAACAACCACTGTGTATGTGTAGTCCAGAGAAGCAGCATCCAAGCATTAAAAGTCTTCAGTCTTATTCAGGACTCATTCCCTATCCTGCATTGCAACTTATGGGATAGCCTTCTAGTATAGTCTGGCATAGAGGTGCACGGCTAAAAGAAAATTCTGGTAAGAAGGAGAAGAACATCTACTTTTATTTTTTGTGATTAGGCAAGGCAAGGCAGATTTATTTGTATAGCACAATTCATACACAGGGCAATTCACAGTGCTTTACAAAAATGGAAAAGAGACAGGTTAAAAACACACAATTACAATTAAAACATAATCAATAAATTATCTTTTTTATTGGAAAAGCAAATGTCCGTCACATATATTAATTACATCCTTAATCATTCAAGAAAATAAAATAGGATGGATATAAAAAGTTTGAGTGATTATATCCATACTGCCCTTCCAGAATTTCCTTTTACGGATCATAAATTTTCAGTTAAAGCAATAACACAACAAAACAGAACAAGGGAGCGCACCGCCTCGTACAATCACATCACATAAAAGGGGATAGGTTCACACAAAGCACAAGTACAATCAAATGGAATCAGATCTGATTGGTTTTACATTTTCAGTCCATTTGGACCAGATCTTATAACATTTTTCACACATCTACTTTTAAACAATATTAGATATGGGTGCTTCTATGAAACTGGTCCCTAAAAAAGAACATGGGGGCTAAAAATTCAAACAAGATGTCGACTAATGTTATGAATCAAGTTTGGAAGCACTTTGGGTCTGTTTTAAAAATAAATATTTACTGAGATTTAAAAAAAAAAAAAAAAAAAATTCAGATAAAACACATTTTTATATTATTTTTATAAAAAAAAAACACAAAAAACTGCATGTAACATGGTAAAAAGGACACGAAAATTACTCACTACTATTTTTCAAATATCTTTTTATTCTTTCACAGGTACATTTCGGGAATTTAACTAATTATGCAAAATCACTCGCGATTTACTTGTGTTTAAATGGGCAAGTTCCACATGTAACTTGAGAGGACATGATGGGTTACCCGTGAAACTTGGAGTGAGACTGCCCATTCATGAAAAACCTGTTTATCTGGATTAGAAAACCCACTAGGATCCTCAAATTTAACAGTGTCTTTATTTATAGTGCTATGTAAGACCATTTCAAGCCATGTTTTGTAGATCAAATGCACTGACACCTGGGTAGCTTTTCATGTCCCAATTTTTATCCTATTTTTTGCCCCAATATTTTATTAAATTTAATTAATTTTGGGATGGCTCAGAGCAAGAGTATAATTTTATTTTACATTTATCTGAGGTTATCATTTGGTACATCCTGACGGGAAATATGTCTAAATTTCTCTTTTATTATTAGGTCTAAAAACCTGGCAAAGTGCCAGGTACCAAAATGAACCCAGTTTAATAGAAGCACCCATACCTGAATTTTGGATGATTTTGGAATATGTGCTAAGAACCTGTTTACATGACCCTAAAAACCAGATAAGTGGGAGTAATCTGATAATTGTAATAACCAGATCTGACATATTTACATGCACTTGAGAAATGTGATATTCAAACACCCTGGTTTAGACGTTTCAGTCCATTATCGGATTTCTTTCGGAGAACCTACGCATGTAATGATGCTCGATTTAAACATCCTGTTAAACTTAAACTCCCATTTGACTACGTGACTTCCATTTTCTATTATTTTAATTGTGTTTACACATGCACTGACGTAAAAGAATGAAATAAATTAGATTAACCTGTATACATGCAGGAGGACATTGGAGTATTGAGGAGAAATCCAGTTGTGTTAATCTGATTTCCCATAATCAGATTATCCTGTTTACATGATTACTTGAATAGTCTGACAACTCCAGGTTGAAATACCACAATACCAGGCTTTGGAAATTGGTGGTTTTAGGGATGAAACAGGGATGTGGAGTCTACCATCATTGATAGTTTTTAGTGTATGCATGAGAGCATGTCTGTATATAAAATGGAATATCTATTATCACCAACCATTTGAACATCTTAGAAGGAATATTATGTTTTTGGAATAAGGCGAATAAGGCCTATAGTATATAAACATAGCATAGTAGGAGTACCTCCACCAAGGGATGCTATGTTTTCACTAATGTCTATATGCAGGGTTATTAAAAAACTACTGCACTGCTTTTCAAGAAAGTTGTTTAGATAGGACATGGGCCAAGGACAAACCCCTTAAATTTAGGAGCAGATTCAGAGAAATTAAGGGAGGGAGGCTGTCTTTTACCAGCAATGTGAGATAGTGTGTTTGAGACCTAGTGCAGTTATGTGCTGTTTAGCTGTTTTCAGACCAGCCAGCCCGGTGTCGGCACCCGTGCATGTGAACAGCCCGCGTTCAGACCGTTATGCGAGCCCATGATGCATCATCGACAGAGGGCGTTGCTTCACCACCAAAAAAAAAAAAAAAGGGAGATGTCGTATTGCTCCTGTTTTGTCCCTCGACACTTACCGTAGATGTAGAAGGACTGATACATGATGGGATAGGTATTAGGAGAAAACCCACATGTCTGCAAGTGAATGTACGAGCAGCAATTAAGATGACCCAGAACTCTCAAGCGATCTTATTTAATGCAGCAGAGAACATTACAACTCAGTTTCTTGGTCATTTTCCACACTCACATTTTCTTGGTTTGTTTATTTTATAGCTTATGACCCAGATCGACCTGGTGACGCCACTTATGTCATCAGCGTTTGCTTAGAAAAACCAAGTTTTACTTCGGGAACCAAATTTTCGGTTCCTGAACGCTCTGATTTTCTTTTCTTTTTTTTTTTTCTTTATTTTTATTGAATTATACATTTACATAAACATGTACTTAGACATAAAGAACCGCAATACACAATACAAAAAAACAAATTACACAACAAACCGACATACCTATGAAACAAAAGAAAACAAGGCAAAATCATACAAAAAAGAAAAAAATAACAAAAAACAACAACAAAATAAATATTATCAGCTCCTCTTTACAATGCTCAGGGCTGATTAAGAGTTAATATAATGTACACTAACAACACATTTCTCCATCACGAGGACATAGGAGACAGCAGGACACTCTTGTTGACGGTAAAGAAAAAAGGATTTCATTGATGATAACACAAATTAATTTGTCCACAAACAGAAAACAATCTTTTTCAACTTTAACAAGAAAAGTCAATCATGCACCCATTACACAGAGGTGGGTGGCAGAGGTTCCTTCCACTTAAAGATAATCATATGACAGGCCAATAGTGTACGAACGCTCTGATTTTCGGTACGAACACGTCGGACAGTTCGAAATTAGTTGCGGGAACCAGTACCAGCACAGTTCTGTTGGCCTGAAAATGGCTTAAGTTTGCACTTTGTAGTTCAGAGGTTTTATGTATATACAAACTGTCAACCGCTCCATTGTTTTAGAACTTTCCTTCCAGAGTGATGTGACTGTACGGTAGCAGTTTAATCCCTGTTCAGAGCATTTGTGTGGCCCAGCTTTACAGCGGGCGTCTCTAGTGCTTCAGCTTATCTTTATTGTATAAACGAGTACAAACATATCACTTGGTGTGACAGAACCAATCCAGGATTTACTCTTTGACCTCAGATAGTGCACAGCTCTGTGCTTTTAATCTTTCTGCCCAATTATGGTTGTTGATGCAAATCCATAAATACACAATGTTAGAGAGCACAATGCAAAACTATTTTAATCCCATATTACTTTGTCGTCTTGTCAGCAACACTGACATTTCACATTCACCTGGTGCCTAGTTTGACATCCCATCCACGCTCTGTGTCTGTGTGTGTATACAGCCCATCAGAGGTCAAAGGTCAAACAGGACTTCTCAGCTACTGCTTGGTACCATATGCCTCAGTCTCCAAAAAGCAGGTCCCAGTTTGCAGGGGTCAAGGGTCAGACATCTTGATGACATCATCTCGGACAGATCCCAGCGCGCGCACACAAAAAACATTTAGCCATCTCCATGGTGACGCCGTGCGCCCGCACACACACACACACACACACACACACACACACACACACACACACACATTAATCACACATAGTTTCCAAGTACCTTGTTAAAGAAGCCATACAGCATCGTTATCAGCTCTGAAAACAATGAGGATGGAGGAGGCCTGTATCCATGTGAGCCTTTGCCATGGCAACACCAGCATTAGACCGCTAAGCATACCAAAACATTCTGCCAAAATTCCTGCCACATTCCTCCTGCCAATCAAAGAGGAGGAGAGGGTGCAGATGAAGAAGTGACACAGAAAAGACTTCATATATTTCCCATTCTTCATGTACAGCATGTTTAAAGGTGACGTTTGAGGGGAAAAAAAAGCATATAATATACACAAATATGAAAATGGTATGTTGGATGGAAACTTCTATGAAGGAACGTAGACTTCCCTGACTCCGGCAAGATTTTATCTGCACTCGAGGAAATAAAATGTTTGAATTTGTTGGAATTAATAAAAAAAATGTTATGCAACTTGTTCCACGAAATATGGTTATTTAAATGTAAAAAGATGTTGCAGTTAATTGCAAAGATAACCTACTAATAAATCCAAAGTAATTGTGTCAATAAATCTAAAGTAAGGTGTTGCTTTAATGCTATCACTTAAGAATTACATTTTCTAATTAACAGTATTGGTTTGGATTTACACGCATTCTGTTGTAAATTTAGTGATGAGAAGTCCGATTCTTTCAACTAACTTCATTCTTTTGGGTTTGTTCTTCTGTTGCTGCACTCTGTGTGTTTAATTGAATTTTATTAGTGTGTTTTCTGGCAATTAAACTTAAACATTACAAAAATAGTTGACTTCAGATCGCTACATTCACCTTGCTTGTTCATTGTCTAATATGGCTTCCATCTTCTTAAGGTAGGGGTCTCTAGTCTTGTTCAGTGGTCCAATAGACTCAGTGATTCAGCGATTCGCAACTAGTTCAGCAAGTCAGCAATTTGTGGAAAGATAGATAGATAGAGAGAGAGATAGATAGAGAGAGAGAGAGAGAGAGAGAGGATGTTTTTGTTTTGTTTTGTTTTTTTTTAATTGATCAATTGAATGAATGGATTCACAACAGACAAAAGAATCGGACTTCCCGTCACTAAATTTACGACAAAATGTGGTAAATCCAAAGCAATACTGTTGATTCGAAAATGTAATTCTTTAGTTGTAGCATTAAAGCAACACCTTACTTAAGGTTTATTGACACGATTAGTTTGGATTTATTTGCAGGTTATCTTTGCATTTAACAGCAGCATCTTTTTACATTTAAATAACCATATTTCATGGAAGAAGTTGGATAACATTTTTAATTAATTCCAACAAATTACAACATTTTATTTCTTAGAGTGTGTTTACGATTGACCCCTAAAGACACCAAAACCATCTCCGCTAATCCTATCAACACATGTAAATAACTGATGTAAAATGCAGTTCATCATCTTTTCATGGTCATCAGATATGACCCCTATATTACCATGGAAACACCGTCCTCTTCTACAACATTGATTCACCAGTAAAACCCATGGAGTTGGATCAATGATATATTTTGCTTAAAAAGTCCCTTTTTCTTGAGTTTTCTTTGTTATTGATATAATAACCCTCAACTTTAATCTGAGCTTTTATAAACATCTGCATGATCAGTAAATTAAATGTAGGAAAATACCAGAAAATACACTGAAAAACTGCAAAATACAGAGGATAATATTGTAATAAATGGTGATAAAACACTTAAGAAAGGTAAAAAAAAAAATATTCTGGAAGTGCTACAAAAATACACTGGTCCTTAATGGGTTAAAAGTCCAAACTTTAATGCTAACTTTAAAGTATGTTGTAAATCTCCAAAGCCTCCCCAAGCATATCTATTGTGAAATCTAACCTCCTAATCTGCACCTAAACCCACAAACCTTGATCCCGCACTTTCCTCTGAACCTTCTACCTCCACCTTCTACCTAAAGGTTGAAAACACACCTCTTCTACCTCAAGGTCATTTTTTTTTTCAGTCTATGATGAAAGCATGTCCTGTCAAAGAAGAGTTGAAAGGTTAAGGTGTCGAGCTCAGGGGTCACGGGCTGCTGGGAAATGGGATGGGTAAACTGCTGTCGGACATCGCGGCGCTACAAGTCTTCACACATTCCTCCTGTGCCACTTCCTGTCCATCATGATAGATGTTGGGAATGCGGAGATGGGGAGGTGCCGCTGTCGTCGTGGCAACGGGAGTAAGCGGATGTCAAAACACTGAAGCGTCGGATGCCACATTTTGCCTGTGGTCTTCGGTGGTTTTATACAAGCGTACATTGTTTCAGTCAGCCACAGTTTTCTTTTAGATGCTCGGTACTGGCCAATTATGTGGCGTAGATCTTTAACCAGAAGTTGGAAAAGTCAGTATGAAAAAAAGGGGCCTCTTTATCATATCTGCATGTAATGTGCACTGCAAAAATCAAAGTCTTACCAACTGTATTTTTCTCATTTCTGGTCAACGATTTTAATATAATTTTCACTTGTTCCATTGACAGATTTTTTGTTGCTTAATTCAACATTTTTTTGCTTAATTCAAGATAAAAAAAATCTGCCAGTGGAACAAGTGATAATAATAATAATAATAATAATAATAATAATAATAAATTGCATTTATAAAGCACTTTTCATTCAACAGAATCGCAAAGTGCTACGGAGAAAAGACAGTCTAATAAAAAATAAAAGAATAAAATTAAAATTAAAATTAAAAAATCGCACCATCCAGATAGAGTGAATTTGATTGTGGTTGGATGAGGAGTATAAACATATATCATTCTGACACCCTATTGGTTTGTACGTGATCCATGGCACCTGACTTTTTGCACCATTACAATACATATAGGCAACTAGTCCTCATATCTTCCACTCCATGAAACACGTTAATGCTCAGTAGGACACATATATGATTCTTTAATACATTTGCATTGGATTGGTTCATTTTCAAGGGGTATATATGCGGCTGAAACATTTAGCCTAGTGCATCCCAAATTTTTCTACATTGACATTTTAATATAACATTATAGTCATTATGGCCTCTAGAAAATGTTTTTTGGGGGAGGTGTGTAGTGCACTGTAGGCCCCTGTGGCACCACCTAAGCTTTTGTCCTGATGGCATTTTTTCCCCTTACATTTACTTTACACTGCAAAAATCAAGTGTATTTTTCTCATTTCTAGTCAAAATATCTCATCACACTTCAAATAAGACATAATCACCTAAAAAGTAACTTTTCAGTGAGATATAAGAACTTATTTTTAGACAATAGACCTTGAAAATCTTATTTCAAGAAATCTTACCAAGATAACTTTCACTGGTTCCATTGGCAGATTTTTTGCTTAATTCAAGTTTTTTTTTTTTTTTTGCTTAATTCAAGCAAAAAAAAATCTGCCAATGGAGTGTATACTTTAAGTAGTTTTGAAACCAGTACTTTTATACTTTTACTTGAGTAAAAAGCTTCAACTTCTACAGAAGTCTTTTTAAACCCTAGTATCTATACTTCTACTTGAGGCATGAATGTGAATATTTTTGGCATCTTCTAATGATCAGAAATGATGTTTCGACCAATGAAAAGAGGTGTCAAAGTCATCTAAAGTAGTGGAATTAAAACAGAAGAAGAAAATCACATTTTTCATTTTCAAAAAAATGTATTTAATTCCAGCATCTTTTTAAACACTCAGTAGTTTGTATCAACTTCAGACCAGTTTTATTTGGTTATCAGTATGTTTTGTCACATCACATTCACAGCAAGCATACAATATCTAGTCAAACCTCAGACCCACAGTTGGATTAAGTGGCTTTTAGTTGCTTATGTTTTCCTGTTGAACAGATTATCCCTCTCAATGCTGATTGAAAGTTTCAAATTTCTCTTCCGACTGAAGTGGTTATGAGGAATTTTTATTCAGATAGGGCTACTACTCAGAATATAAGTGGAATGTAAACACAGCTACTGTGTTTCACAGGCTCAGTTGGATGAGTGCTAGGTACCATGAAGTGAATCAAGCTCCATTTAATGTTTGAGCTACAAAACTAAAACTGTTTAAAGCTGCTAGATGTGAGTTAAGAGTTGAAATGTCTTGCTCTTATAGTTTCTCCTTTTGCTTGCAAAACAATGTAGCAAAATTTAATAGTAAGGGTTTTTTTTGTAATGATTGAGGGCATTATGACTTTCACAATTCCTAAGGACCCCAAGTTTTGTTTTTTTTTTGCTGGGACTGCTACCTGGAGATATATTAGAGAAAGAAGACAAATACCTGTTTAAAATTCTTATAATTGCTTCCAAAAAGGCCATTACAAGGAACTGGCTCTAAACTGATGCACCCCATGAGGATCAGTGGCTAGCTATAATAGAGGAAATCTACTCTATGGAAAGACTGACTTATTACCTACGGCTCAAGGAACATATCTTCCTTAAGTGCTGGAGAAAATGGCTGGACTATAAACAAAACAATGCATAAATACTACTGTGTGTCATTTAAATATTTTGTTTCAACCAGTGACCCCTAGTTTCTGTATTGTATTGTCTATTGATAAAACAAATAAAATTAAAGTATAAAAAAGAAAATACAAAAATAAAAAGATAATAGTCAGTTTGGAGCTTACTCCAGACCACCTAGAGCTGCATGAGATTATTGTTTGGCCTGCACATATGTAACTATTTGCTAGTCCCATGTGATGGCTCATTATACAAGCATTAAAGAGTCTTACAGAGCCCTAACAAAGTCAAGGTTAGGTTCTTCATTCCCTGAGGAGCCATTCATGCTATAAATGTGCATTCTTATACTGCTGAAATAGGGACTGGCATCCACTAATGCCATATGTTTTTTTTCTTGGGGAATTCTCCGGTTGATGAGGGACTCGAGGAGCTCACAGAAAGACGAGGAGGAAGAGGGCTCCTTTTGGGCGGCAGGAGACGAGTCGGGAAGAGATGAAAAGGGGAGCGAGGCTGAAAGAGGGGGCCGTGCGTTCATCAGTCTCAGCCTCCGTGATCACAGGGCCCCGCGGCAAAAGCGCAGAACAATGGCCCCTGTGTGTGCGCGTTATGTGTGTGTATCATCCGAGATAAGGGCCGAGGCGGCCTGCTCTCCATCTCCTCTCTGTTTCTCCTCATCTCCTCTCTTCTCATGCCCTCTCGCTGCTTGCTTATTCTTTCCTCGTCCTCTGTTCTCTTTGTCTGAGGCCTCTCCAGAGATGAAAGAGAGAGGAGATAAGGGCAGGTAAGAGAGTGCAGGAAGGGAAAAACAGCAGAGAGGAAAGTGATAAGGAGGGAAACAATGAGGGCTTTGATAGCATTTGAGCTACTGGGTGCGCATGTGTGTGTATACCTGTGTGTCTGAGCAGGTAAGCCCAACAGAGGTGTGTTCAGTCCGACGTACTGTAAGCAGAATAATTCATCCTAGGGGTAGAACTGGATTGATGTGCTTAATTTGGTTTGCAGCACTTAAAAAGAATGATTGTCCTTCATCATCAGACTCATTTTCCCTGAGCTTCCTCTTCAATTCAGAAATTCAACAATTGGCACTTTTATTTTTTGTGCCGATGATCGACAAAATTAAAATCAAGAAAGAAACATGGCGTAAAAAAATATTAAAAGAGGCCTGAAAAATATATAATGTGACTATTTCTTGACCCCATAAATTTAGCAGTTGGCACTTTTATTTTTTTGCGCCGATGATCGAAAAAATTAAAATCAAGAAGGAAATATGGCGCAAAAAAAGATTAAAATTAATACCATGGAAAAACTGTGTCCCTTGCATTTAGTAAAAATGTGACAAGAATTCTGAAGCACATTGTAAAGAGGCCTGAAAAAAATATATAATGTGACTTTTTCTCGACCCCATATTTGACCCCATCAGCCTCTTCACCCTACTTTTTATTAGCACACACTCTTCCTCTTTTGATTCAGAAATGTAGCAGTTGGCACTTTTATTTTTTGCGCCGATGATCGAAAAACTAAAAATCAAGAAGGAAACGTGGCACAAAAAAAGATTAAAAGATTAAAATTAATGTTGTGAAAAACCACATTAGTCCTTATTTGACAAGAATTCTGAAGCACGTTGTAAAGAGGCCTGAAAAATATATAATGTGACTTTTTCTTGACCCCATATTTGACCCCATCAGCCTCTTCACCCTGCTTTTTATTTGCACACCCTCATCCTCTTTCGAATCAGAAATTTAGCAGTTGGCACTTTGATTTTTTGCGCCGATAATCGCGAAAATAAAAATCAAGTGGGAAACATGGCACAAAAACAGATTAAAAGACTAAAATTGATTCTGTGAAAAACCACATTAGTCCATTGCATTTAGTAAAAATATGACAAGAATTCTGAAACACATTGTAAAGAGTCCTGAAAAATATAGAACGTGACTTTTTCTTGACCCCATATTTGACCCCATCAGCCTCTTCACCCTATTTTTTTTTATTAGCACACACTCATCCTCTTAAAGCAGCATTTTCTTTTAGCCAGTGATTACCTTGCACATGAAGAATCCTGGTAACACACACACACACTCACATCAACTCACCTGTTTCTCCCATTTGGAGCTTTTCTCCCCTAGTCCCCGCTGGGTGTGGTTTTCCAATCTGTCCTGCTTTACTCATTACAGCCTCACCCACCCAAACGGTCCACCTCTGGCCGAACATCACCTGCATTCATTGTGTGTTTGGCGAGGATGGGCTTGGGTTAAAGTTTGATTGTCATTCAAGAGAAAGAATGCCTGCAGCTGCACACTAAAATGTCATGAAATCCAAAGTTAAAGAAGAAAAAGCTTGTGAATTTCCTTTAGCGATGCTTCAATCCATGTGATGATGCGTACATACAGTACAAGAGAGAAAACAATGGCATCTCTATTACA
This sequence comes from Sphaeramia orbicularis, assembly GCF_902148855.1. Taxonomy (NCBI): domain Eukaryota; kingdom Metazoa; phylum Chordata; class Actinopteri; order Kurtiformes; family Apogonidae; genus Sphaeramia; species Sphaeramia orbicularis. The sequence continues at coordinate 10,157,849 of NC_043958.1, forward strand.
TGAGTGTTACAGGTGGGATACACGCTGCTAGACATTCCTGAGGATATGGAAGGAGAGGAGCCTCAGGGTTCAAGCTGGCTGGGAGACGAGGAGAGCGTTTAGAGGGAAATATTGTAAAACGAATCACTCCAGGTTCACAAATATCATATTCAGTCATATTAAGTGATCATGAAGTGGAATTCATTATCATTCCTGCCAGTCCAATAGAACTCTAATAGTAATCCATAGGCACTTTTTGGACATGTTTGTATCTTATGCTGTTTTTCCATCAATAAACAATGACATGACTTAATTCAGGCAGATAGAATAAGGGGTTAGAAGCACACACAGAGCGAGTGGTAAAAGCAAAGTAAAGCAAAAGGCCTCTGCTCAAACTTGCATTGGCTGCCCTACTTTTAGGCACCTAGCTCCTTTTTGCCTCCTGGTGTTTGCTCACCTGCATAACAGCAACCGTTTTAATGCGCCTCAGTGATCCGATGCAGTTTCTCTAATGTCCTGCAGGAGGCAGAATGAGCCAACACATGCATGGTTTTGCAGAAAGTTAATGTTTAGTGGGTGAACAGTAGGTGGAGTTGTGTGTCTGCAGCTGATAATGTTGATCTGAGAGGTGACTGGGAGAGCAGTGTGTTTTACAGTGGTGCTTTGGTGTTAATGCATGTATGAGATGGAGCAGGTCAGCAAAAGGACAAAAGGCATTCACTACAACTGAACTTCAATATGCAGTATTTATACCAAACACATTGTCATATTTATATTTTATTTTTGTTGATAGTATAATATGATAAATATAATGATATTTTATCATTATATTTTCTCCTGGGCTGCAAATAATTTGGTTCTTAACTTAGATTTAGAAGTGTTACATAATTTATCTTGTTTTAAGAGTTAATTTCTTATTTTAAGTGTTCAGTTTTACACCATAATCTTAATCTATAAAGACCCAGTGCTTCTTGTGTGGCAGCTCCCAAATGTCCCAAATGAATTTTTATATCTATGTAATCATTCTCAATTGATTTATCACCATTTATCATAATATTATCCTCTGTATTTTGTGTTTTTTTCTGATATAAATCATGTATTTTCGTATACTTAATTGTCTGATCATGTAGATGTTCATAAAATATCAGATTAGGGTTGCGTTTTATTATAAAAAAAAAAAAAAGTACTTTTTCCAACAAAATATACTATTAACTGAACATAAAACAAGTGTCTCCAACCACTGCCATTTATCAAACTCCATGGGTTTTACTGGTGAATCAATGCTGTAGAAGATGATGGCGTTTCCATGGCAACTATGGATCCTCTGAACATCCAAATGGGTCATATCTGATGACCATGAAAAGATGACAAACTGCATTTTACACCAGTTATTTACATGTATTGATAGAATGAGTGGATCAACAGGTATGAAACAGTTTAGATCAGTAGATGGTTTTGGGTCTTTATGGGTTAAATCAAGCACAACCTTATCTTTTTTTAATGTCAAATAGGTAGGAAATCTTAAAATGAGGTGAATAACGGTTGAAATAAGATATATTACATCTCTCCCCCAAAGTCTCTTTAAAATATGTCTTGTTTAAAGATTCAGCAACAGTCAAGTCACACAAAAAGCATCTGAAAGAACCGGAGTGTATTTTTGCTCTGACTTCAAGCATGCACTGCAAAAAATGAATCTGAAGAAATGACAGCAACTCACTTTTTTTTAACCTTTTATTGTTATTTACAGGCTTAAAACATGACAAAAATAATATCACAGTGTAGCATGACCCTTGACTCATTTGAAAAATGACTGTAAATTCTTACGTCCAGTAGGAATGTCGTAGAGATATGAAACCAAAGCCACATTTTTTTCTCTCATTCATTCCCATGTTAAATTTCACTAATGTGTTTGACTAACTCTACGTCCCCACAATCACTACTTCTTCAGTTCTGACTTTATTTTCCACATATTATACATTGATACATTCGCAAGATTCTCCATAAGCGTCACATGCACAAATTTTTGAGATAGGATGTATGGTTATGAATAATGGCAGTTTAAGTGGTGGTTTCTTAATTTACCATGGACACCCATAACAAGTAGCAAATTGGTTTTGCAGCAATACAGTGGCTGTTTAGCTCAGTAGATAAATCATTGGACTTTGATGTGATAAATCTGGGTTTGATTCCTGGTTAAAGTGGTCATTTTCAGCTGAATCAAATGCTTATTTTAAGAATTTTCTTCTACTTGTTACACTTATTTTAAGTTATGATTTCTTGTAGCCAGCTCAGTCATCTTAAATTTAGTAAATTTCACTCATTTTGAGGCTGTGAAAACTTAAATTTTAAGTAATCTCATTTTAAAACCAGCATTTATGCCTATTTTTAGCCTTCTAAATACATGCTTATCTCAAGAAGTCTTGTCAAGTGAAATTATTTTGCTGCCTGGACAGATAATTTCACTTATTTTGAGTACCTTTTTCCTCACATTTAGTGTTTCTATCTTGTTTTTAGACACCCTTTTTTTTGCAGTGTGTACAATAATGATAAAATTTCTCTTTTTTTATCAACAAAGTTTGGAGTTTAGACAACACAGAGCTGGTTGTTGAATGACAGTTCAATAAAAAAAGAGTGATTCCAAGAATGAGTGGAGTCAGAACCAAGCGTCTGCATCTGGAGTGGGGAGTGATCAGTTCAAAACATGGAGGGTTTATTATTCACTCTCTCCATGCATGATTTTATAACTGCAATCTCCAGTTTTGAAATGTTTAGACAGACTGGGCGGAGCCAGTCAACTTTACACAATTAAATCCCAATATTGCATTGAAGATTTCTTCCCATGACCCACTAAAGTATGTCAGTTTCATAACACACTGAAAATACATTGCATTTCTCACGGTAACGTAAAAGATCCGTACAGAGCATTTGTGTAACAGCAGGATTACTACATACTTGGACGTTTGCAGCCAGCAGCAGTTTAACATGATCTGACTCTTATTCAACTCAAGATTCAAGATTCTTTATTGTATGATGGATGAAATTGCAACCACAGGATCAATAGTGAATGAACATTTAAAAATACACACATTTAAAAACAGAGAAAATAGAAAACAGAGCACACACACACACACACACACAGTTAAGAGCAAAGTGTAGATAATAACAATAAATAAATAAACATAGAAGAGGAGGAGAAATGACTGAATGTAACAGATTATTGCACGTTACATTACCTGACAACAATAAAAACAACCCATAATGCAACACTCACAATGGTACTTTGTATGTTTCTGATAAATGTTAGTGGAATGGGAAAGTAAATAGAGCTGTTATTCATTTATTTCTGTTATTATTTAATTATTTAATGACTCTGACAATCAGATCAGCTCTACACAAGAGGTCTATGAATTATGACTACTTTTTTTTTTTGTTTTTTTTGTTTGGTTTTTTTTAGCAATGTAACAGAAGTGGAATTACAGTGCATACATTATACATTGCCTTTTATATCAGTTCTCCCCCCATGCCCAAACCAACCCCAAGGCCCTCCAAGGGGGGGCAACAGCAGGAAAACGAACATTATAACAAAGTCTCCATGCAGAGGAAAATCTATTAAGCACAAACAAACAAATCTGTGATATCCAAAAATAATGACTGAGCCAACAGAAAGTAAAGAATAAAAAACAAAAGTAGACAAAGCTTGTAGATACATGTGGTTACTTTAAAATATTAGGCATTACATAGATGTATCAAACGCGAAAATAATTGGTGGACAGAATGAAGTAAGACAAAAAAACAACACCTAAACAAACACAAAATAGAGACTAGGAAGGGAGTGTTCATAAATATTGAAAGTAATCCAAAAAAGATTGCCATTTATTAAGAAATTTAGTTGAGGAACCTTGCAGTGAGTCTAATATTTTCCAATTTAAGAAAAAAACATAACATGAGTTACTTTTTGATCACTCTTTGTTTTGGATTAAGGGTTAATTTGTGTCAGATTTGCAGGCTTTAGGAGGATCTATTTTCTTTCTCAGATAATACTTGGAAACCCCTGTTGCCTCAGTGTGTTTCTCCCTTTGCTCCTCTGTTTGTACACTATCATATCTATCGTTCCTGCTCAGTCTCAGCCTGGTAGTTGCTAACTCTGTGACCTTCCTTCCTTCCCTCTTCCCAAAGCCACTGCAGCTTCCTGTGTGAACTCCTCTGTTCTCTTATCGGCGCCCCTTCCTCCCCTCCTCTCTTCTGAGACGTCTGCTTTTGCTCTGAACTTGACTCCCTGGAAGCTCTTTGCAGTCGTGAAAGAGTCATCCTAAACCCTTCCACTTTCATGTGACTGCTTTCACGTGGCATTTTTCTGCACATTGATAACTTATAAGTGGAGTCGCACATTCTTGTTACAGATTATGTAACAAATTAGTTTCTAAATTGAAAAACATCAGGGTGTCTCTGTCCTAGTGTGACTTCTTCTATGAGTCACATAAGGACATACTGGCAGCAGTTCCTATTTCCAGCCCAGTGTCTCATTTTTCTTCTTAGACATAAATCTCTCACAGCAAACACGAACATAACAAAATCCCGATATTGCAGTCGCCAATCAATCAGGAGCCATGTTTGATCCAAATGCATTCAGTACTGATATGATTTGCAGAAAAGTGCAAAAGGAACCGTCTGTTCACCAGCTCAGAAAAATCCAAAGTTGGCAGAAGAGTGAGCACAAACCAGGAAGAATCCATCTTTATGCTCTGATGATTTATCTTGTTCCCTGAAAAGGGTTATGTCCCTTCTGGCAAACTAATCTAGGTCTTCGACGTGTGCCTGTGGGTAGATAAGTGGATGACTAAGCCGCCTGATCATGAGGCTAAGCTAACAAACTCCCCACAAAATAGATCTTCAAGGATCCACTGAGTACACTGTGAGCGCGAACGCTGTGCAGTTTGCAACAGTCTCTTAGCATGATTTATTTAGGGATGAATGGGTTCATTGAGTGCTTTTGCATCATGATTGCACGAACAAAACTGCTGGGTTGTCGGACTCCTTAGAGACAGGAGAACAGACAAAGTTTAAACAGCGAGAAGAAGTGAAACAATAAATTTGGGGTGCAAACAGAGATTCTTCATTTTTGTAGAACCATGCAAAGAGGAGAGTGGTTTGACTGAACCCATTGGACTTCCTGTGACCGTTGCCTCACTGGCCTACTCACAGACTTTCTCTCCGCAGACTTTAGTTTGCAGTTTCCACTGTTTTGCGTGCCAGCACACATATGCACCACATCTACACTATTACAGGATATAAGAGTATGCATTAAAAGAACTAGATTCAAGATGTTATATCAGATGTGCAAAGGGAGACTCATCGTCCATTCCACCTTTTATTTATTTATTTATTTCACCTTTATTTAATCAGGGAAGTTAGTTGAGAACTGATTGTCATTTTCAATAACAAGACGAACAACCAATCACCAGCCCCTTTTACACAGCACTTCTGTTACAGGAATATTTCAACTTTATCCCGGAACAAGATCTGTGTAAATGAAATGGTGGGATCATTTGGTCCAACCTTTATCGCGGCTTTGTAACGTCTCTGGAGGTGATAAAGGTGGAATCATGATGATTCCTGAATGCTTTGTAAAAGGAACACCTCTCTTTTGTGGAAGCTTGAACTCTAACTTTGACTTTACCTTATTCTCATTGTTTCTGCATTTATTATAGATTTTACCCTCATCTAATCCCTTCTCCCTGATTTTTTTTTTTTTTGTCAATTTGTGCACATGTTTTCTCTCCCAATATGTATATGGTTATTGAAATATAGAAAATATGTGCATGGCAGTGGGTCCAAAACTGCTCTTGATATTATTCATGTTATGCTCTGTAATATAAACTGCTGTTCCTAAAAGAAAAAAAAAAAAAAAGGAACACCTGTCATTCGGCAAGGTGTGACGTTTTGGTGAAGTATAGCATGTGCGACCCCTGCATTGGGTGGATCGAAAAATGAGCACGGGCTGTGTACAGTAAACAAACATATCAGCGTGACCAGAAAGATGTTGAACTGGGGAGATGTACAAGCTGTTGTCACTTCGGGCAGACGACACTATCCATGCTAACATTTGTGAAACGGTGAAAGACAGGCCAACTTTGGAGAGGTTAGCAACACTGCGATGCGCAAGTGATACGTCACAGTGTTTGCTGCGCTGCATCACCACCTCTTTGATTCCGGAACGCAGGTCTGCTGTGTATAAGTCCAGCCTGTCTCACCTCTATTACTCCTTTGGCTTGGCTATGGGAATCGATCAATGGTGGCAAAAAGGTGGGATCACTATTTCGCCTTTTTTCTAGGATCTCTGTGCACAAGTGGTTACTCTGACACCTATGGGCAATTTAGATTAACCAGCTCACCTATTAGTGCATGTCGTTTGGATGGTGGGAGGAAGCCCATGTTGTCACACCCTTATAATTTTTGTTATCTTTCCACATAATTAATTTTCATGGGACTGCAGTAAAGGAACCCAGAACCATAGAGAAGATCAGATACACTATTCGGGGATAGTTTACAAAATACGGCACCCCTTCTTGGAATTTTATGAGAAACCCACAATAATAATCTCTTAGTAGCCCCCCCTTCCCCTTCTTTTGTTTGTTGTTAATTTTTTTTCTTTTTCCTTTCTCCTCTCTATTTTTTCTTTTTTTTTTTTTTTTATAGTTCATTAATACTGCACCTATTTATACTTTCTAAATATGGTTGTTAATATTCACTATGCTTGTATAATTTTCCTTCCACATTTTTTAAGTAGTTGTTTGTGTCTGTCCATGTTTGGGCAGGGTTATGTGTTGCGTCATGGATGGATGCTGTTCAAAAAATCAAAAGTTATCTTCCTTTACGTTGACTGTCTTATTCATGCTCTGTTATTAATAAAAAGAGCTTTGAAAGAAAGAAAGAACGCAGAGCCACCAGATACAACTAATCAGAACAGAATCAGAACTGCTTTCTGTCTTGTTTTAATAGGAAAGAAAAGAAACTGTTTGTTCAAAAGTAGCCTTTAGGGAGCGCTTTTACCACAAGCCCAATTTTCTGAAGAAAAAAACAAAAGATGCGTGAGGAAGAAAAAGATGAGGAGGAAAATGTCGCCATGCTTCCTTCGCTCTGTCATGTTTGACCTCATCATCATCATCGTCCACAATACATCATCTAAAATCATTAACCACTGCCTCATCTTGGTTGTAGCCATTAGACAAAGCCTTAAAAGATGGCTTTATGTTCCTACCCGGGAATGGCTCAAAGAGTGATGAAAGCTCATCATTGTGCATTGTGATGACTGTCAGGAGAATACAGTGAGCGCACCACTCAGGCCTTCGGAATGACGCCGTGGCTCATAAGCCTCTCACAGTTCATCACGGTGACGTAGTCCAGGCTTATTAGAGTGGTCCGCAGCAGCCATTCCTCAGTGTCAGGCGAATGTGTCCCATGTGACAGCCACCTCTGGGTGACTATTATCTCCCAGGGTGACGACACTGTCTCCCCCTTCTTCCCGTCCCAGGGGAACAGTGACATAATGGGAATCCCCAGGATGGGACCGCTCAAAGCTGACATCAGACAGAAGGGAGGGGGATCAGTGGGATTGTCTCTCACTTGTTCTAGTGCTCTCCATTAAGGTGCACTTTCTATTATATTTTATGCAGTGTAAGCCTTTCACTGTAACTACTACTAGGAGCTTGAATCATATGGATTGTGTTATTATACAGTGCATCCTATAGCCTGTAATATAGTTTTAAAAATGGTAATGTGGATTTTAGATGCAATGATTTGACATACTAAGATTTTGTTTTGTTTTTTAAAGTTCTGCATTCCGTGCTTTTATGTCAGGTATTGACAGAAGCCTATTGGACAAAAATAAGTATCAGAATCTGAAAAGAGCACACATGATAATACATAACTTGACCAAATCACTGTACATTATCCCATTTATTAATTGTCAAATTGCTAAAAAAATAAATAATGATTTAAAGGAAGTATGTGTTGTATTACTACCTTGTAACATTAGTGGCTTAAAAATATAATTAATGTTTAGATTAAAAAGCTATGAAATTATGCGAAAGATGCCAGTGGGATACATAAATCCATCAGATCATCATTGTAAATATATGGCAGCTAGTGTGAGTAGTGAATTATCATGATGGTCTCTATGGTGAGGAAAAATAAAATTAACATTTGTGACGTTATTATACTTACTGAGTTGTTCCAGAACTGTTACTGTTTGACCTTGTTTGGACAATTCCAAACTTTAGTGCAGCTTGTGACAACACAAACTACTAACAGAGCTTCAATATAAACTATCAGCTGATGCAGCACGTGAAGAGTATAAGACACACTGATGTAATACAGATGTGTGCAAACAATGACCTTTATATTTGATCTGTGAGTGATATCGTCTGTAAACACACTGTTGATTTGTTGGTGGTTTTGGTAGTAATGAGTGTGTTCTGGTACATGACTTCCCCCTGCTGTTGAGGGTTTGGAATAGCAACACTATATATAATGTCTTACTATTAGTACTGTGGCACGAAATATTGGTTTCTTTATTGCCACAGAGCCAATCAAATGTTAGCATTTGTACTAGAGCCAATCATGGATACTGTTACATGAACTCATTAACTTATTGTTGCCACAGTACTGTGGTGATATATGGCATATACTTCAATGCATTTTGCTACCACAGTACTGTGGCAATTGATGGAGGAAACAACAAATTAATGATAGTATATAGTATAGAATAAGAATTATTGTTCCAAATACACTATATGTTATTTTATGGTGTTCTTTGCTCTGTGCAGTCAGCAAGGCTGGAGAATGTGGGCGGAGCTACATGTTAGATGCAGCAGTGTGTTGTGTGACTTCTCAGTTCTGTCAGTTCTGTGTCAGTTCAGTGTATTGAGTGGTGTGCTCTGAATTCTGCACTCTGAACGTTGTCCCAGTGACAGATTTATAACAACGTTGGATTTTACGTACCGGCACCCTTGGTAAAATACAGTTTGTCATCTTTTCATGGTCATCAGATATGACCCATTTGGACATTCAGAGGCTCCATAGTGAATGTGGAAACAGGAACAGAGGATTATTTTGTAATAAATGGTGTTAAATCACTTAGGAAATGTTAAATATAGAAAAGAAATCATTTGGGAACTGCCTCAAAAGTAGCACTGGGTCTTTATGGGCCAAAAACACATTTTGAGTTTCAAGTTCACAGTAAAAGAATAAAATTTGCATGTTTTTCTAAAAAGGAGGAAGTTCAATAGGTTTAGTCTGTTTTGCCCATGGATATCAACATCTGGTTCTTTGGGCAAAGTTTACATCCCTGGAGTTCATGGTTTATTCTCACACAGACACCCCCCACCCCCAACTCTGCACATTATATGCAAGATGGTAAACCATGTCTTATTGTGAAGGGCATGTAAAACAGCAGCCAATGTGAAGTCTGTGCCAACGAATACACCTTCATATCCATGAGACCATGAGAGCTGACCCTCAGACATAAACACCCCTCCCTCCCCACTCACATACTGAAGCGGAAGAGGGCAGCAGTATGAGGAGTGGGCTGCCTTGGCATCGAGAGCAGCAGCTGTGAAAACAGGCAGTCAGTGATGTCAGAGCAGCAAGGGACTCTGGGTAGTACGAGTACTTTGAAGTGTTTGGAGAGGGATTTGAAGTGGAGGTACGAACACAGACGTCAAATGTCCTCCTGAGGATTGCAGTTGGCCACGTCTCTCCAGAGAAATGCAGACAGGGAGAGAAATATGGGAGGTGAGGACAACTATTTCCACGTAAATTCTCTGCATTGCGATCTATAGTTTGGCCTCCAGACAGATCCTAAGTGCTGCAGGTGCAAAGTTACAACCCTCCCTCCTTCCCTTTCCTTTCTCACCCCCTCCAGCTCTCAGCTCCCCTTTCCCTTTTCCCGTGAAGGGAAAACACAGCGGAGGGCAGCAGGGGCACAGCGCCAGATGTGCCAAGTCATACCAGCAGACAGGCTCGGGATCAAAGAGCATGAGGTCCACCAGGGGAAGTGTGTGTGTGTGTGTGTGTGTGTGTGTGTGTGTGTGTGTGTGTGTGCAAAAAAGAGCAGGTGGGAAACTGGAGGGAAAACCTACTCAAGTCCACGGATCTTATAGGTTCTTACACCTTTTTCTTTAGAAGCGCTTCTCAAATTACTATTCGAGATGACTACTACAGTTTCATGAACAAACATTCCTGCTCTGGCTCACCGCACACCCATTGCATTTTCCATCCCATTAGTTGATGTTAATGAATATCGGATTAAAGCAGACAGAGTTTTTATTTTTGACTCCGACTGCTGACTGGGCACAGGTCACAGACTGGGCATCGCTCTAGTTGGCTGATAAACCAGCAGGGGGTCAGTCCACACCATTGTTTTCAACTAAGAGGCTCTTCCCACCTCATTTTAGCTGAAAAAACTCTGATTAGCAAAGATAAAATGGTAACAAAAACAGATATGGATAGATATTTAAACTCCATTCTCTCCAGTCTTATTGTCTAAAGGGGAGAAGTTGGGGTCAGTGTTTAAGTAGCTTATGTTAAAGTGTGTGTATATACCTGGACGAGTATGGCTCTCACACAGTTGCAGGAGTGTTATTTCCCTTTCTACCTCCTATACATTATTGCTTTCAAAATCCTTCTTACTACGTCAAAGAACAATAACCTCCAAGCTGCAACTACACCCTGAAAATGGCAAGTTTGGACAAAAACACAACTATTAAATGTCTCATTTTCTGTTGTAGGGATAAAGTAATTTTAATACCATGACGACACCCCCCAGCACATGCATGTTTCACCTTAAAAAAACACCACTATTTTTCACTTTTCATCAGTTTTACCTCCATTCTGTCATGATAAATGGATTGTTCCAGATATCTACAATACTGGCATGGTGTTAAAAAGTAGAGATAGGTCTAGATACACAGGAAATTTGAGAAAAACATACTCAAATTGAAGAAAATTTTGCTCTGTGTCAGATAACATTTAGTCCTTCTCTAAAAAGAGTAAAAGTTACTCTTTGGGTAGAGTACTCCAAACTCAATCTAGAGCCAAATTCACTCTTTTTGAGGAAAATACTTTTGACTCTGGAAGAAATACTCAGTAATTTTTCCTGTTTATGTGAGAATATACCAAAGCTCACATCTCCTCTACACAGATAACATGTACATGTGCAAAAAAATCTGGTTTTTATATTCCAATTTAACAACTCACGTGGGTGAAGAGAATAATTATTTCACAATTATTTAAAATGTAACCTTATATACAGTTATTTTGACCATGTGAATACAGCCTGCCCCTTTAATTCCATCAACCGTCCACATTGCAATGTTAGCACATATTAAAATGCTTTGATTTCTAAGTCTTTCATCAAGTTGAAAAAATTAAAAATAGTCTTTCTCTTGACAACCGTTGGTTAAATGTTCACAGAAAGCAGACTTTAAACAGGCTACACAAACTGCAGCAAAAGTACTAACATATTCTGGATGCACTGCATACGTGTCCATGGTGTGCTCCTAAAGCCTGAATAAAATCGACATATCCCACATGAATGATTTGGAAATTTGTTTTATTTAGTATTAGACCTAATTCAGAATATCCAGAATAAGCTGTTTACATGACCTGTATCATATTCAGAATAATAGCTTAATACTAGCCTGTGAGCTAAGAAGAATGACTGTAACACAACAAAACTGCTGACTGTAACACAAATCTGCAAAGACTCTTCTGACCATGACTGTCACTTGGTATCACAGTGGAAAAATACAGCAATCTCATGACAGCAGCCTCCAGTTCAGATGGGGCAAATCTTCCCATTGTTGCACTGTGTCATGAACTGAAATTAGAAGGAAACACCATATCAGCCCAGATTTAAGAACCCCCTTTCACTGGATAGGGTCCAAAATGTCCTTCTAGGCCCATGCATTATCTTGTCACACCTCCCTGTTTCATGAAAATTGTCACGGTAGGGTCAGATAAAGCGAAAGTGAACATCAACGTGAGTAAGTAAATTTGCACACATCATTTATCAAGTGGCCTCATTTTTTAGCTAAAGATGGCTGATATCTTTTTTGCCGGTCAATATCTTTATTGAGTTTTTCATATAACAGAAAAAACAAAAAAACACACACAAAAAAAGAATAAATACAAATATAAAGCAAGAGGCTGGAGAGACATGAATGGAAGGTTATGCCATGTGTAACAAAAATAAAATACACTTTCTGTTCCTTCACATATACAACATGTCATTATCAACAGTCAAATATGCATAAACACAAACCAGCATAGACAAGCACATAAAGTATTATCCTTTTTAAAATACCACTTGTAGAAAAAAAAGTGACAACCGATTATGGTGTACTTTTTACACCACAGCCATGCCATAGACATAAAAATATAACTTGAATTAGACACTAAAAATTATACCTCAAAAAGTTTGAGAATATCAACCCATTGACTATATAGATGATTGCTAAGTTTCAAGTTTTAGATTTTCATTATTTTATGAATATTATTAATATTTATGAATTTGAACAATTGCACTGCAAAAATCTAAATCTTACTAAGTGTATTTTTCTCATTTCTAGTCAAAATATCTCATCACACTTAAAATAAGACATAATCACCTGAAGAGTAAGTTTTCAGTGAGATTTAAGAACTTATTTTTAGACAATAGATCTTGAAAATCTTATATCTAGAAATCTTACCAAGAGAATTTTCACTTGTTCCACTGGCAGATTTTTTTTTTTTTTTGCTTATTCAAGATTTTTTTTGCCTAATTCAATCAAAAATATCTGCCAATGGAACAAGTGAAAATTATCTTGGTAAGATTTCTTGAAATAAGATTTTTAAGATCTGTTGTCTAAAAATAAGTTCTTCACTGAAAAGTTACTCTTTAGGTGATTATGTCTTATTTTAAGTGTGATGAGATATTTTGACTAGAAATGAGAAAAATACACTTGGTAAGATTTAGATTTTTTCCAGTGTGTGAATTGCTTAAAAGGCCTTGTCTACGTATTAGCACAAAAATACCTATTTAAAATTTTCAAGTTCCTTAAAATTCAGATATTTTAGTCAAACTTTCAGAAAGTAATGATCTTTTGATACATTTTGGGTGATTCATACAATGGTAAAGAGTTGTCTACGTGTTACTATAGCAGCTTGTCCACGTGTTACCACATTCTCATGTCAATAAAACAGAGACTTTTCAATATTTTACTCCAAAATTCATTTTTAGCATAGTTGATCATAATATCTAAATCTATCTTTTGAATGTTTGCATACAACTTAAAAAAACTGAGCGGTAATTTGACATTTTTCACCTATAAATTTTATCTCCCCATTTTTTGCTATACATAATGCTAAAGTGCTTATAAATACCTACTCAAGTATGTAAAATACATGCATATAAGTTACTGCTCTTACATGACAGAGACTGTTGAACACCAAATGTGTCCGCGTGTTCCCGCTTGATCGGACCCAGTAGCTTCATTTTACCAGACTTCCTGTTCTCCTATTTTTCTTGGTAAATGTAGTAGGTATGTGTGGAAACTTTGAGAAGCCTATTAGTTAGATGTTCTCTGTGAATCTGTCCTCATTATGGCATGTTCTTTGGAAATATCAAGGTTCAAGGTTACTTTATTTATACCTGTGGGTAGATTTGTTTTGCAGAAAAAATGGCGTTCCATTAGAAAATACATTAAACTTGACAGGCAGGTACTTGATCAAGTGTCAAGACAAAAAAGTGCTCAGTGTTCGACCATTTACCAATATAGCAGCAAGGATAAGTCAAAAAATAAAATACATAACATTAAGATAATTAGAAACAAAATGCAGTAAAACACAATAAAATAAAAACAGTCTAAAAAAAACAGGATAAGAACATAAAAGTCATAACAATAGAGCTAAGAAATAGGACAAATAAATTTAAAAATAATACGTATATATATGCATTCCCATCAGTTTTAGCTGCATTTCTATCATCGTATCTGCCATTTGTGTCTACTCCCTCCATCTTTGGCTTTTGTTAGAACTGCCCTTTCATCCTCTTATCCTTCACCTGACACCTAAAACTGATCCGATGTCAGGTCTTTGTGCATCCACAGCCTTTACAGTCATTCATAAAGCCGGAGCAGTTGACCCCGCGACCTTTCCTCAAAAATGGGCGGACGTTTTCCAGCACGTTGACAGAAATACAACCCTGGAGTCACCTCTTACCCATCCCTCGCAGCAATCAATAAACGTCAAAACAAATCATGCCCCTGCGTGACAGCGAAAAAAATATGTCCGCCACTGAATTCCTCTAGTTCTGTTTTTACGTCTGCAACCTAAGAGCCTGCTGTAACTTGATAAAGACACTAAATGAGTCAAATACTTTGTGAGGTATTTACTCCAAACCACGTGGCTGTGCCGGATCTGCCTGCAGCTATAGTCTTTTACTTTCACTGATGTACGACACAGCTGTGAGGCACACAGCGCAATTCAAGTCGAGAAAATGAGCAAAAAAAGCTTCACTTGAGGCAACACTCCTTCTTGCTGACTTTCATATTTCTGAGACAGGTACCATGTCTTGTTCAGTGTGTTATTGATCACTATCTGCACTGACAAATGTTTCTTCCTCCTACCAAATACTACTACACTTTAACCGGCCATCGAAGGCTTAGACTAACAGTCACTAGCATGTAAACACACATTTAAACAATAAGTACCATCAGAGAGATGATAATTATTTCAGTTTTGAAAATATACCTGGAAAAAAATGTGCTTTTCAGTAGTATGGAACACCTGAAAATAAGATTGACTGTGTTTTCATCGCAATACACCGAGGTACATTAAAGACACCACATTGTTCAGCCATGTTTCTACAGCATCTTCCTCTTATTCTTTTTTTTTTATTAATACTTTATGTTTATATTATTACAACAAAAACAACAAAAAAGGAACATTTGAAAACAGACAGACAGGGTCATCATAGCAATCAGGAAGTTTGTCAGTATGTAAGGTTCAGCTTGCAGAAGTAAAAAACAATATATAAACAGAAAATGAGACATCAGGGTGTACAAGACCATGTTTCTTTCAAGTCTTCATTTGGGAGTCCTTAATGGTCAATTAAGTCCAAAAATAAATAAATGGGGAGTCTTCATAAACACAGTTTAAGGTCAAGGTGTCTTCATGTTGTCTTTGCAGTAAAAGTGTCAGAAAATGTCTTTTTTTGTCCATTCTTTTACACCTTTGTTTTCAGGAAAAACTTATCTTTGAATATCAGGCCATAAATTATCATTATTATAAATAATAAATGCTTAAAACAATGTATTTTAGGAAAAAAAGAAAAAGAACGGACTTGAAGGTTTTAGCATATTTGTCATCAGAAACAACTATAAATGTCCATAATGAAACTTTTTGAGATTGCAGAACCAAACTTTCAACTATTTTACATCTGCTCAAACATGCTTTATAGTCTTGAATATTCAGTATCCATATTATGGCTTCATAGTTTTTGTTATTTTCAGGCGTTTTTTAGCCTGTGTGGAAGTCTCTGAAATAGTTAAGTAAAGTCTTGTATAGTATCGGAAAGCTCGGGATCTTTTGTTTTTTGTTTTTTTAATTTTGTGGATAGCACAAATGGTACAGGAGTTTTTTTGTTGTAAAGTGCGTATTACTGTTGTTAAAGGGTTAAAAAAAAAGACATCAAAGCAAATATAAATTAAACCTACCTACAGTAGTGGTAGTAGTAACCGTAAACAGTGGAACAGTTTATGAGGTGTATGGACAGTATTGCAAATTACCAACATCAGCAGATACGGCAAACAGTATATCGTCAAACAGGCATTGACTGGAAGGTGGCCACCATTGGAGAGGGTGAGAGGAGGTATTCGCAACTTCAGCACTACGACATGCTGCCAAACATTACACAGTAAACCTTGAAAATTTGAGGTATGACAAAATGAATGGCTTTTCTGTGTTTTATCTCACTGTAAAGAATCGATATTTCTGTAATCATCATCCGCTCTTAATTGTCTGTGATCATTCTTAAAGGGGTCATATTTTTCTAAACCCACTTTTATTATTCTTTGGTACATTTATTTGTGTATTTGGGGACTCTAGTAGTTCATAAAGTTTGAATTTGAACCCTCCAGGTGCTGCAAAACTACCTTCATAGTCGTTTTGGCAAAAGTCGAGTGGATTTCTACAACCTGTTTCAATTCCTGCTCAATTTGTTATGTTTTATAACTAGTTATGTCACGACATTAGCACATATAAGGTCAAGACTTCCGATGAACATTTCTCCGAGTATGCTATAAATTTTTATCAGCAGCAGTGGTTGTATTAAAAACTGAAAATATGTCCAAACTTTGAGCCGATTACCTAAAATGTTCAGTTGTTGGATTTATTAACAAACACAAATGGCTGAATGGGGCAGAAAGTATGGTCAACAAATTGGAGGGGGTGGGGCCTGAAGTGGCTCATTTGCATTTAAAGGGCCAGCGCTCAAAATGACCTTTCTGGTGTCATTACTCAGATATAGGGTTGAAGATGGACCTGTGAAGTTGAATGAATGAAGAATTCAGACCCAAGTATAGCATTTACAGTTTATGTAGACCACAGGAGAATGTTTTAAAATGTATAATTCCATTTAAAAAAGCAAAATATCACTCCTTTAAAGGATCATTTTCCAACAACGTTACTGAGGTTTGTGGACTGCATTTCTCGACTCACGTGATGGCATGTCCTCAACATCGAAAGGGAATCTCAGTACATTTTGCCTCAAACTCCTACAAGTCCTGTCATGTTTCTGTCTGTAGACACACTTCTAGGAACGCTGAACAGCTTGTGAAGAAATTAAGTCAGGCTGATGTCACTTATGCAACTGCTGTGTATGTAGTTTTCGGAATCAAACCTGGAACAAACTGGTTGCCTCTTGCATGTGCAAACAGATTATTTTATTTCGGTACCTATGTTAACTTAACAGAGCGGCTATGGATGTGAATGTCAGGTGTACATCAAGAATCATGTCAAATCTAAAACAGAACTTTTTCTTAGGTTGTTCATAGGTTCTTCGTAGGTTGTTTATAGGTTGTTTATAGGTTGTTCATAGGTTGTTCATAGGTTGTTCGTAAGTTGTTCGCAGGTTGTTCGTAGGTTGTTCGTAAGTTGTTCGTAAGTTGTTCATAGGTTGTTCATAAGTTGTTCGTAGGTTATTCGTAGGTTGTTCGTAGGTTGTTCGCAAGTTGTTCGTAAGTTGTTCGTAGGTTCTTCGTAGGTTGTTCGTAGGTTCTTCGTAGGTTGTTTGTAGGTTGTTCGTAAGTTGTTCTTAATTTGTTCATAGGTTGTAAGTTGTTCGTAAATTGTTCATAGGTTATTTGTAGGTTGTTCATACGTTATTCATAGGTTGTTCGTATGTTGTTCGTAAGTTGTTTGTAGGTTATTCGTAGGTTGTTCATACGTTATTCATAGGTTGTTCGTAGGTTGTTCGTAAGTTGTTCGTAGGTTGTTCGTAGGTTGTTCATAGGTTATTCATAGGTTGTTCATACGTTATTCATAGGTTATTCGTAGGTTGTTCGTAAGTTGTTTGGAGGTTCTTCGTAGGCTTTTCATAGGGTCTTTGTAGGTTCTTTGTAGGTTTTTTGTAGGTTCTTCGTAGGTTCTTTGTAGGTTTTTTTTTGTAGGTTCTTCATAGGTTTTTTGTAGGTTCTTCATAGGTTTTTCGTAGACAGTGATAAGCTCTATTGATAGTCAAATTAACATCTCAGCAGCAATATTTTACGTTACTGACATTTTTTATTATAGTTTCATAGCGTAGACTACATCAAACTGTGTCACATATCTGACAAAATATATTCAGGAGCATGATTTCTCCCTTTTTTGCTCTTTTTTTTCTCTCCGTGGCTCCAAGGTGCAATGTAATCCCGACTGCTTGAACTCTTCACTTTTCTTAGAAACTAAATTTATGATGAAATGACATCGTATTAACAGGATATCAATGGGAAACTCATTGTATAAAGTTTTGTCAGGTAGTAGCAAGGATATCCAGCTTTTGTTGAGATGCAACAGAGCAGCGATGTCGATGTTCCAGTGTGTGTGTGTATGTGTGTGTTGTATTTGAGGATGGTGAAGAATGAAATAGATGAATTTTTTCTGCATAAAACACAACATAACCTTCATGTCCAGTCTCCTTCAAGCGCACCTTTAAAAACAAGGGAACAACACAGCAAACAGAATGGAAAAACTGCTGTGATGCTACTACTTTAATCAAGTTCAGTACTTTTATGTAATATGCAAAGTAAAAAGTAAATCACTAACTTCTTGCTAAATAAATGCATCAACTGCAGAAGAGTGAAAGTAAAATATGCACCTCTGTTTCGTGTTTTCACTCCATATTAACACTTGCATGTCTTACCTCTCCTCACAGGGTCCAGAAACCAAGTGAGGAGGATGGCACAAATTTCCAGGAAGCGATGACACTGAAAGGTCAGAGGTCACACAACATAAATACATTCAGAGATTTTCCAAACCGCCTAATCTTTGAGAAGCTTTCAGCGAGGCCGGAGCCTATCACAACTACAAAAGGGTAGGGTGTACCAGTTCATCTAGATTGACCTCATGACCTATAAAGGTTCATGTGCTTAGATGGCGT
Organism: Sphaeramia orbicularis; assembly: GCF_902148855.1. Lineage (NCBI taxonomy): Eukaryota > Metazoa > Chordata > Actinopteri > Kurtiformes > Apogonidae > Sphaeramia > Sphaeramia orbicularis. The sequence goes on from NC_043958.1 coordinate 10,176,504, forward strand.
AGCTGGAGAGAACCACCATCAGCACCCCCTGGCATAATTTAAATACAATATACCAACATAATAGGGATAATAAAAGGGATTTGGTGTAGGCTGGTAATGCAGGGTTCTAGTGCAGGTCTTGAAAGTCTTAGAAAGTTTGGAATTTAGAAACACTGTTTTCCAGACTTTGAAAAGTCTGGAAATTTGTGTGAAAGTCTTAATGAAGTATGGAAAAAAGTTTTGCCCAAACTAGAATTTTTGAGTATGCTCCAAGGCACATAATCTTGTAAGATGAAAAAAGAATACATGAGGAAAGTATATTAGTTTGTTAGATTCAGTTTATTTCAAATATACAGCAAAACAAAGTAATCCTACTGTAGTACTTAGAAATAAAACAGATTGCAGGAATACATGAAAAACGATTAAATCTGATTACAAGTTTTAATCAGATTAATCACAGGGTTGCTGTGGATTAATTTCAATTAATCACGATTAAATATCATTCATTTTTACTCTATATTAATCGCGTTTAATTTTGCATGAGCAAACACACTCAAGAAAGAAGGAATATATATGCACCTAATGTGTTTATTAAAAACCTTCAACAATTTCAACAAAACAAGTTGAGCCAACTATTCCGTCTTGGTTTTTTTGTCCTCATATTTCCATCCAGAGGGCCAAGGAGCTGTTTAGTGTCTTCCATCTTTATGGGTTGGTTCTGCTGCCTGTCACTACTGGATCAACTGCCCATTTGCGCATGCGCAACACTAACTCTACATGGACAAACTGTCTGACATGTATAGTCAGAGACGTTCAGAGTCATTCTGCACTGCAGATGGGTTAATTGCGTTTAATTTTTTTTTATCAGATTAATCATGATGATGGATTAATTTGCATTAACGCCTTAATTTGACAGGCCTAAAAAAAACTTGCTATTATTTCACTAAAGAGTCAGTATTGGAATAATTCTAGTGAAACTTGTTTGTGTTATATCCTTGCACTTCTGCGATTTTCATGTTTTGAAAATGTTTCTGTCAGTAAAATATAATTTACTGTGAATTATGCATTCATTCATTCATATATTTATTAAAATGAACTTTTCTAGTACACACAACAGGTACAATCTCAACCAAAAAAGTAGGCACACAAGTATAAAAGTACATAAATTCAAGGTCTTGGGGAAAATGTCTGGAAAAAGTCTGGAATTTTTACTTGGATAAAGAGCAAACACCCTGTAAAATGACTTGAAATATAGATTAGGGACTTTTATAAAAGGGTCTTTATTTACTTAAAGGTGACACATTCTAATGAAGTTTCTACAGGGCTTTGTAAAGGTCAGTGTTCAACAGTGTGTACCTCTGAATCTGTTTTAACTATTTGTGGCAGGTCCACATTAATAGCTCCAGTGCACCCTTAAGCATACGTTACATTGATTCAGATGTTAAACTGCAGGATACAGAAGCTGGCATGTGCTGTGGAAACGGCTCATTTTAATCCTTAGAGAGACTCAGGAAAATCAGCCAAAGGAAAGTGAGCGTTATGTCCCTGTGAGTAAGGTGAGAAAAAAAAGCTTTTCCAAGATAAATGGGTGAAAAAGTAAACGGACCAAAAACAGGTGAAAATGCTGAAATGTGACCCTACAGAGAGAGGTAGATGTTAGTTACCTACTGAGACCTCCCACCTGCAACAGAGCTGAGATGTTTCTCATCTTTGTTCTGCTGGACTTTGACATTTTCATGACTTTAGCGCTCGTCTCCGTGTTTTTCCACTCACTTTTTTCCCATTTTTCTGTCTTTGTGCTGCTCAGATTTCCCCTCCTTTCTGTCTGATTTGTGTCACTACCATCACATATCTTTCACGACTTCATTCCCCCACTTTCCTCTGTCCGTCTTCCCTTTCATTTTTAACCTACTGCCACAGTTCCCACTGGCTTTTTCATCTCATATTATGTCTCATCTTCTCCACATCCGTCACCGCTGCACTGCCGTCTTGTTTGACTTGAAGCTGCCTGTGCTTTCAGTGTGAGTAGGTGTGTTTTCCTGCCCCGGGCTTAGACACTGAAAGAGTGCACGGTGTTTTTGTGTTTACAGCTGCATGCTAGGAGGCCGTCTGGCGTGTCAGTCTGTCAGCATACACGCCATCAGGACATCACTCAGTGGTCCTGGATTATCCATCGGAGGCCTCCAACTTTCTGTCTGGGTCTGGGCTTTGACTATGTGCTGAGTTTTTCCCCCACTTAAAAAAAAAAGTGTCGCAAATGCGTGGATATTATCCCACTGTCAGTCAGTTTGTTGAAATATGTAGCAGCTGAGGGAAGAGGTGTTTCATTTGGGATGATGCAAAGTTAATCTGTCAGCACATCCTGCAGACCTGTCCCTCTTACACATTTCATACATTTTTAGTGGGGACAGCAAATGTATGGTTCAGTTCTTTTTTGTTTTTTTTTAAAGCAACTTTGCTCAAATTCAGTAGGATCAGGAATTTGATGACTGTTTTCAACGGTGGATAATCTTCATTGTATTCTGTATTACAGGATACTTATCTCCAATATTAAATTCACTGCAAGGATAAGGTTCAATGATGTGTATTTTGTAGTTGTTGGGTTTTTTGGACAACATCCACATAGAGAGAGGATCAACAAAGGAAACGAAGAAAACACCAGAATAAAACTACTTACATTTTAACTACTGGGATTCAGCTCAATTATACTTTATACTTTGAACCATGGGGATCCAAAGGTTCTAGATGTGGTAGTTTTTATGCTGTTTATGCTGTACCGCATTTGTCCAGCAGTCACCACCAAAGCATTCTGGGTATAGCAACGTGATTTTAAGGCTATTCTATTCCAAAATCACTAATATCTCCCAAAATATTGGTCCTATCAAGTTGCAATTTTTGTTAGTCTGTTCCTTGACAAAAAATATGTAAGTATGCCAAACTGCAGCAGTCAGCTCTTTCTGGATTTTGTGTGAATCCCGAGACACACACACACACACAGAGGTCACTTGGCTTTTATAATATAGATAAAAGTAGTAGGGAAGTATATGCAAAGTCATGGCTGTTTTCTACTGTCTTGATCGGTCAGGGTTTGCTGGAAAACTGCATAAATTTTGTAATACAGGGTGACACAAAAAAACGGGAACTTTTTAACAATCCAATAAAACCAAGAGTGATGGAAGAAAAATATTTTATTCATTGTAATTGAAACCTTAAAACATGCCATTTAAGAAACAATGATGGAATTTTCATTTTTTTTTTAAATTACTTCCTGTAGATGGCGTCCTCCTGTACGAATGCATTCTTGAAATCTGCTGTTGAGATTCCTCATTGACCACTGCAACATCTCAGCTGGGATACTGTGAATTTCATCCTGAATTCTCTGTTTTAACTCATCCAGAGTTCTTGGTCGAGTCGTGTACACTTTACTCTTGAGATAGCCCCACAAGAAAAAATCACAAACGGACAAATCTGGCGATCTAGGGGGCCAGGGAACGTTACCGAATCTTGAGATCACACGGTTACTGAACAATTCTCGCACAGCCGCCAGTGGTTACTAAAATGGGGGTGTGTTTACTTGCTCAAGGTCACTGTCTCGCAGTGCTGCCACTTGCTCATGTCTGCCAATACGCACTTCAAAAATTCCAGTTTTTTTGGGTCACCATGTAATTTTAAAAAAATGAAAATTCCATCATTGTTTCTTAAATGGCATGGTTTAAGGTTTCAATTACTATGAATAAAATATTTTTCTTCCATCACTCTTGGTTTTATTGGATTGTTAAAAAGTTCCCATTTTTTTGTGTCACCCTGTATAAGAAAAATACATAATATCATCAAACATAGAAGTTTATGATTGGTCAACAACAACATGCATATGACCCAGTGAAAATCTGGGTGAAATGGGAAAAAAAACTTAAACCATATGATTCATTCATTCATTCATTCATTTACTAATTTATTTATTTAATTTTCTGGAAGATTTATGATTTTAACCTATTATTTTCTGACTACATGAACTGAAGACACCTTTTCAAAAACGGTCCTTCTTTCCCAAAATCATATTCTATATCTGACACATTTACAGTTAATTTTGTACAAGGAACAAACAAGTTACAATTTGTTTGGCAAGAAAGGGCTCCAGAAGAATAACTTTCATTTTGCAATTTAGGGATCTTTCACCATTTTCACAAAGGAAAACCTAATGTTCATTTATTCATTCATTTTACAAACGGCTTAAACTTTGAGAGGGTAGTGGGATGGTGAAGGTGGACGGCACCCTTGACGTATTAGTAACAATCATTCGTTATCATATTCACATCTATTGGCGATTTATATTGACTAGTTAATGTATTCAGGTGCATGTCATCTTTAGGAGGAAGTTGGAGTACCCAGGCAGAACCCATACAAACACAGGTAACTTCACACATAAATACCCACACCAGCTGGGGATCGAACCTCTACATCACTGTGCTGACCAACTTTCATCATATATAAAACAAAAAAAAATAGCATCCTCATATGTTTTTCACAGTGGGATCTGCATTGAGTCCTTGTAACATTTGTAACTCAACATATAATGAGCCACCGTCTGCTTCATGACTTTGAATGTATTCACTAAAAACATAAAATACAATGAACATATATTTTTACACCCCAATTATGTGGGTGTAAGTCCACATTTAGTGAGCCCTCCTCCAGAATTAGGATCTTATTTTGATACTTGTGTTTGACCTGTACTTAAAATTCATGTGGTGAAGCAGCTTTAAATTACTAACCTTAACTTTCTTTCCTGTGTTACATGGATTACATAATACAGTTGTACATTATACATGTTACAGAACTGGCTTAGTGTACAACAAACAAGTCGGTCTTAGCTGATAGAATACCTGTATCTATTACAATGTCCGTTTAACCCATAAAGACCCGATGTTACTTTTGTGGTAGTTCGCAAATATTTTTTCTCTCCCTATTTCACCTTTCTCAAATGGTTTATCACCATTTATTATAATATTATACCCTGTATTTTTTCATTTTTTTTTGTGTGTGGAAATCATGTATTCATTCATATTCTGTATTCAATGATTATGTAGGTGTTCATAAAAGCTCAGATTAAAGTTGAGGGTTATTATATAAAAAACAGAGAAATTGGTCATTTCAGAATCATTATTTATAGGTGTTTATGCTGTTATTACCTCGCCCAACAAAGGGGAGGCCAGGGGTATTGTTTATGGTTCAGTTTGTTTGTTTGTTTAAAACTTCAGCAACAAAACTGCTGGTTGAATTCATACCAAATTGGGTTTATAGATTCAAGATTTCAAAGATATCAATAACTGAACATAAAACCAGTGCGTCCATCTACTGCCATTGAGGTTTTACTAGTGAATCAGTTCACTATGGAGCCTCTGAACGTCCAAATGGGTCATATGTGATGACCATGAAAAGATGACAAACTGCATTTTACTCCAATTATTTACATGGATTGATTTGTTCGGTGGATCAACACTTATAAAACAGTTTACAGTAGATGGTTTTGGTCAGCGGTGGATGTTTGGGTCTTTATGGGTTAACAGCGCACTAGAGCAGTAGATCTTAATTTGTGCACCATAGTCCTATGAGGCACCTTTCAGGCCAAGAGTAGATAAGTAAAGAGAAAGAAAAAAGACTGAAAGTTCATAGAAGGTGAGAACAGTTGTAGGTCATTTTGACTCGTCAACTCATCTTGGAGACAGACAGGTCTAATGGACAGTAGCTGTCACCGCTGACAAAGCATGGCTTTGGAGAAATGGCTCTGAACTGCAAGGTTGAAGGCTCAAATGACAGTAATGTCAATAATTACAGCTTTTACCTTAGTTGGAGGTCAAAAGGTGCTCAACTCATTGTGTAGGAGCAGGGAGAGTCCCAGATGGTGCGTCTCAGTGCATACATTGCATTGTATGACTGTTTGGAAAAGAGTGGGTGGCTTACTGCTGTTGTGTGTCTGACTTAACGTCTGCTCTGTGGAGAAATAGGGGATTTCTGGCCCTGCAGCAGCTGTTCAGTCAGTCAGGGGTCTGTGTGGCAGTCGATAATTCTGTGCAGCCTCAGAAACCCTAATTGAAATGTTTTAAATACAGCAGATATCTGGAAATATCCCTAATCAGAGGTTATGTTAGATTGAATATGTCTGTTTCTGTTTTTATCTGCTGCATGTAAAGTGTCTTTGAGTTATATGAAAAGCGCTATACAAATACAATTTATTATTATTATTATTATTATTATTTAACACATGTATAGCCTCTAAACATTCTCATGTCTTAAGTATTTGGCCTTTTCTTGCAGTTGTGCATCTAAATATTGAGATGAAATTAGATGAGATTAAATAACTTAAAGGAGTCATATTTTTGCTAAACCCACTTTTATTAGTCTTTGGTATATTTATTTGATTATTTGGACCCTAATAGTTCATAAAGTTTGAATTTTTGAACCCTCTAGGTGCTGCAAAGCTATCTTTATATTCATTTTGGCAAAAATTTAGTGGATTTCTACAACCTGTTTTAATTCCTGCTTAATTTGTTATGTTTACAACCAGTTACATCACGACATTTGCACATATAAGGTCAAGACTTCCAACGAACATTTCTCCGAGTACTACATAATTGTTTGCCAGCAGCAGCGATTGTAGTAAAAACCGAAAATATGTCCGAATATGTTGTTGGTTGTATTAATGAACTCAAGTGGCTGAACGGGACAGAGCAGCACACCCAACAACCTGAAAGGGGGTGGGGTCATGTGCATTTAAAGGGCCAGCGCTCAAAACAACCTTTCTGGTGTCATTACTCAAAAATATGGTTGAAGATGGACCTGTGAAGTTGAATTAATAAAGAATTCAGACCCAAGCATAGTATTTACAGTTTATGTAGACCACAGGGAAATGTTTTAAAATGCATAATTCCATTCAAAAAAGCAAAATATCACTCCTTTAAAATCAGTAATCAGTTCATCATTTACAACGTAACCGGAATAGCAAGAGGAAATTGTATTGTAGTACATAAGCAGTTGTTCAGTTCAAGTATTAAGAATTAAAGTCTTAATTGAACTAAAGTGTTTTCCAGTCTGATAACGGTGGGGATGAAGGATTATTCAGTTCTCCATCTATTCTGTCACTGTCACCACAAATGACAAGGAGGAGGATGAAGATCAGCAGCTGTGACTGATGCCAGAGGGTTGTCATTGATGGAGTTCAGTGATGGGTTTTAATGTTAATCCACATAGTCATGTTTCTGCAGAGTTTTCCACTCTGACGCGTTAAACTGTTCATTTTTCGGAAGCTGATAATGTGTTGGTGGCTTGTTACGAACTTAAACCATTTAACTTGTCAGTGTTTTTACTTCGGTTTTTTAATCACTGAAAGACAAACCATTGCCATCACCATATTTGTATTTCTTTCATTTTGTGCCTGCACAGTCATCTGCAGCTGTCATGTTTGCATGTTACTATTGGGGAACTCCAGGTTTCTCAAAATCCAGATGAAGTTGCATCTGGGATAATGAATCAGAATGTGGTGTTTCTTGGGCGGCCATGGCTCAGGAGGTAGAACGGGTCGTCCAATAACCAAAAAGGTTGGCCGCTCCTAGAATCCCTAGTCATGTGCCGTTGTGTCCTTGGGCAAGACACTTCACCCACTTTGCCTCCAGTATCACTCACACTGGTGTATGAATGCATATGAATATTTGGTGGTGGTCGGAGGGGCTGTTTGGTGCAAATTGGCATCCATACTTCCGTCAGTCTACCCCAGGGCAAGTGTGGCTATAATGTAAAGTCTTTTGGGTGCCTCGAAAAGCGCTATAGAAATCTACTCCATTATTGCTTATGTCTGACTCATTTAAGATTTTGTGATTATTTACCTGTCCATTGAAGTGGTTTTGTTCCTTCTAGAACACAGGTGTCAAACTCTCAGCCCGGGGGCCAAAGTCGGCCCACCAGAAGGTTTAATTCGGCCCCTGGGATGAATTTGTGAAATACAAAAATTACACTGAAGAGATTAACAACCAAGGATGTTGAAGTAATTTTAGGTAATTTCAGTCTAAAGTGGATAAGACCAATAAAATACTATCATAATAACTTATAAATAATGAAAACTGCAAATTTGTCTTTGTTTAAGTGTAAAAAAAAAAAAAAAAAGTAAAATTATACAAAAATGTTTACATTTACAGACTATCCTTTTACAAAAAATGTGAATATCTGAAATGTCTTAAGAGAAGTATGTGGAATTTTCATAATATTCTCCTTGTAATTCATTGTTTTGTATATTTGTAGATCCACTGTGATCTCTAAGTTGTGATTCACATGTATGAATGATAAACTAAGGTGTAACATTGTTAACATTGCACTTATTTTACTAAAGAATTTTCAGGTTGTTCTTATTTGTTCATGTTATGTTCGAGTACAATTCGTAGATGTAAACATTTTCATTATGGAATTTACTTTTTTCACTCAAAAGTTCTTATCCTAATATTTATATTATTTTAGTGGTCTGGTCCACTTTATATCATATGAGGCTGAATGTGGTCCTTGAACTAAAATGAGTTTGACACTGCTGTTCTAGCAGTTTAGTTCATGAACCTGTATTCGAGGCTATTATTTCAGAGTCGAGTAAAACCGTGTGATGCTCAGATGTGATACAGGGACATACATGTAAACACAGCCCATGTATTCATATTATTTCATATTATATAGCTGCCATTTACCTGCTGTTTCTTTTTTTCTGTAGAACTCCAGGTAATCATTTTCTCTTTAGGACCAAAACTAAATCAGGATCATAATTTAGTCTTTGGCCAGTAAGTATGTGGGCCAAAGCATGGGGAGGAGGACTGTGGTTAAAATAAACGGTGCTATAGGTATCCATAGGGAATATGTAAACCGCTTTTTTTTTCCTAACATGTATTCATCCTTCTTCTCCAGAAGGTTGTGATTACTGCAGATGACAGGCCAGTCAGGCCCAATCAGCTGCATGCTTCGTCCTGTGTTATTGCCATACATGCATGCGTTCCCCGAAATACTGCTGCGAAAGCAAAATCCAAGGCAATGTATGTGATGTGGTCAGAAATGTTCCTAGGTATGTTACTTGGGGGATTGGTTTATCAGACGCTCACGGGAACCACAATTCATGCCCCACATCCGGATTTATTGTTTTGATTTGGCTTCGGCGTATCAATTTGTCAAGTGTGAGGGCGATGTTGGAGAGAGTCCAAACGCTGCAGCTGCAACACACCGAGAGGTTAGAAATGACTTTTTAACCAGACAGCGTTTCACATGATCACTCAAGGGATGGAGGCGGAGGTTTTACTTTGAGAGCGTATTGTCTGCACTCTGTGGTTTGACCCTCACAGGCATCAGTGAGGGTTTGCTTAAAACAACAACTTTATTAACACAAGAACACTGTAGATGTGTTTTCTTTTCTACTTTTGCCTTATCCTTAGTCTAGGTTTGACAAGTGACAACCTTCATGTCAGAGAAACTACATTTTTATTTGACTTAATCAGGAATCAGGATGTAAGCTCCAGACTCAGCTGTTAAAGTCCAAAAATGGTGTTAGCGAGGCAACAATTTTAACCCATAAAGACCCAAACACCTACCATCGACCAAGACCATCAACTGATCTAAACTGTTTTAAACCTGGTAATCCACTAATCCTATCAATCCATGTAAATAATTGGTGTAAAATGCAGTTTGTCATCTTTTCATGGTCATCAGATATGACCCATTTGGACGTTCAGAGGCTCCGTAGTTACCATGGAAACACTGTCATCTTCTACAACATTGATTCACTAGTAAAACAAATCGAGTTTGATAAATGACGGTGGATAGAGACACTTACTTTTATGTTCAGTTAATTATGTATTTTGCTGAAAAAGTCACCTTTTCTTCAGTTTTCTCTTTTTTTTATATATAATAACCATCAAGTTTAATCTGAGCTTTTATGAACATCCACATAATCACTAAATTAAATATTTTCTACAACATTCATCCATCAGTAAAACCTATGGAGTTGGATCAATGACAGTGGATGGAGACACTTGTTTTTATGTTTAGTCAATGATATCTTTTCCTGAAAAAGTAACTTTTTCCTCCAATTTCTCTGTTTTTGATATAATAACCTTCAACTTTAATTTTAGCTTTTATGGATATCAATCATGATCACTCAATGAAATGTAAAAAAAACAACCTGATTTTCCTTTAAGAGTGCAAAATACTGACCATATTATTTGACTTAAGGTTAGAAATCACTTAAGAAAAGGTAAAAATAGAGGAAAAATTTATTTGGGTTCTGCCACAGAAGTAGGACTGGGTCTTTATGAGTTAATAATTTTCTGTGGTGTACAAAAACTCCAAACACATTCATTACAGCTTACATTGACTTTAAACCAAGAGCTGAAAACTGAAGTCAGATGTTGTAGGACCTAAGGCGGCACAGTGGGATCCATGAGACCCAGGTGATTCATATGACAGTAAGGTGTATGAACCACAAAGCCCTGCTGAGAACCGGCCCCTCTGACCCCCGCTGTGACCTCTGTGCCTGCAGTTTGTCACCCGCTCCCCTACAGCCTCACCCATACACACTACACAGAAAAGCAGGCGTATGTATCCACAAATACACACTCATGTCCCAGACAGACACCGTCTGGCTACTCACAGGTCAGTGTCGGGCCAGAGGCTGTTTTGATGCAAAGCTTTCTGGGAATTCTGCCTTCCTGTTTTTTTTTTTGTTTTTTTTTTTCGTCTAATTGTCTTGTTTGCTTTTCCAAGTCGACTTCAAGTGGGTTTTGTGACTAAAAGCTTTTCCACAACGATGGCTGATGTCCTGGACAAGACATTAGTAGGATTTCAAGACATGAGGATGGATAAATAAGACTTGTAAAGAGAAAATTATTAGACTTCTAAATCATCAAGGAAACTGACACAAATTCTACCTAGCACCTAAATTATGCATCAAAACTGAAATCCTCTGAAGGATAGTGTGCATGTTGCAATATTGTCATAATTATGCTTATGAAAAGGATTGCGTTTCAGGTTCGTATGTGTAGCGCTAGGTTCGCCACTGACATTCGAGAGACTAATGGGTTGTTACGAAAAAAACACTGCCCACACCTTTGAGCTGGTTTGTGTCATTTTGAAAAATATGGAAAGTATGCTTAGGGGAAAATCTGAGTGCTGGGTGGTGTTTGTGTGCATGTGTGTATGTGTATAGGTGTTTGGATGTGTCTGTGTTTGTGCCCATAAATCTGCGTCCACTTCCCGTTTCTTGCCTTTTGCCAAATAATTCAAAGGGTAAAATATGTCTCTTTGAAAACCACAGTGCAGGTAGTTTGTCTTATTCTTTCTTGTTTGTTTTCTGGAAGACATGTTTTCTGTAAACCTCAGACGACACCGAAGCCAGATAAATACTTTAGTCATATGAAAATACCAAAATATGTGATGAAATTGTACTAAAGTAAAAGAAGAGTCTAGTTTAGTCAAATTACATGAACTTCATACTTAATATTTAGACAATTTTTAGTATTAAAATGTAATTTCTTGTCGTACGCAACACAGCCTCTGTCAGATAAGAAGCAAAAGTACACTGTAAGAAATAAATGATGGAAATAATTAAAGCTGTTACGGCAACTTGTTCCACGAAACATGGTTACTTAAATGTAAAAAGATGTTGCAGTTAATTGCAAAGATTACCTACTAATAAATCCAAAGCAACTGTGTCAATAAATCTAATGTAAAGTGTTGCTTTAATACTACAACTTAAGAATTACATTCTCTAATTAACAGTATTGGTTTGGATTTACACACACTTTGTTGTACATTTAGTGATGGGAAGTGCGATTCTTTTAACAAACTCGATTCTTTCGGGTTTGTTCTTCTGTAGCGAACTGATTCCGAATCAATTCATTTGATTAACCAATTACATAAACAAACAAACAAACAAGTTGGATGACATCTATAAACAACATGTGCACTGCAGTCTTTAACACATTTGTATCCAACTTACTAACAGCCTTAAAAAAAAAAAAAAAAAAAAGCAAAATATTTTTAATGTTTGTGTGAAAGTTCACAGAAATAAATGATGGTTCCAATGTAGAAAAGCGACTATATAGACATTTTCATCTCTTCTTAGCCACGCTACATGTTGTTTGTGTTAATCCTGGTGTCATGTGCGACACAACAAGCATCCATGTGAAACACAACAGTGGAACCAATGTTTAGCATCATCGAAATTAAAGAACTGACGCTTCGATTTAGGTAAATTGAATTTTTTTTTTTATTATTGATTCAAATGGATTAATCATTTCAGCTGTAGTTGCAACTGTTACAAACTTATACACCCATCAGCATGTATATTTGTGATGCTAAATATGTGTGACAGATTATTTTGCACCTTTGAATTATTTATTCATCATGCCCCCAGTGGGTAAAGACCTAATATAATCTAAAACCAATGCACATCCATTTGTGTTTTTTTAATTATCAAACAGCTGTAGTTTATTCAGAACCCTGCTACCACATTTAACCCGAACCAAACACGCTACACCAGATCTAAAATCTACTGGCCTGTAGTTAAAGAAAACGCTTTAATGTGAATGGTTTAGGCAGGTTTAGGAGTCCACCTGTGATATGTTTAAGGAATTCAGGAACTTAGGTCAGCTAGTCGAGCCCAGAGTCCAGACTAAACACGCAGAAGCCGCGTTCAGCTATCGTCAGTTTCTCTCATGTTGTCCATGGAAACTTTTTTTACTCTGTAATGGAGGCAATTTGGAAGGTAGTGAACAACATAAAATTACTCAAAATAAGCTTAATTAAATAATAATATTACAAGCTAATATAAAATCCACTTTGTAGGGGTAGTTGTAATGTGTTACTTCCTTTCCTGACTGCTAGTTGGATTTTTTTAAATTCCTCATTTGCTCTTCTTATGATGTGAAGCTGTAAAACTGACTTTCCTTCACTCTGAACGTCATATTGCATCAATCTTTGTTGCTATGTGAAAAACTGTATTCATGTCACTAACTGTGAGCTCAGGCAGAGTTTCTCAATAAACAAATGCTGGAAAAAATGCGTTCTCGCTGTTACAAAGAATCTAAAATGTGTATAATTTGGCACTGTCAGTATTCAGCCTGGACGTATTTCTCCCCAAACATGTCATGAATAATGACTTTGAAAAGGCACAAGGTAACTTTGCGTGTTCGTGGTTTTGTGCAGAAGTAAGCATCCACATTTGAGAAGTGTTTGAACTATAAAACCAATAAATCACAGTATGTGATGTTACTAAGCTGCTGATTTTTACCCACCCAGCCAATCTGCGAACACTTTACACCAAAGGATACCAAAGACATGAGACAAGCCAAAGGTCTAGTGTTAACAAAAGCAGCTGTTTTCTGGACACACTTTGTATTTGTGTCAGATCATCATCGTTGCGTGGGTGGAGGAGTTTTCAGCAGATCTCCGACATGTCAGTTATTGGGGCAGCCCCTGGTTTTGATGTGTATCATGAAATGGGCGTATTCTTACATGACAATTACAGGGAAAAAAAATAACATTCTGCCTTTTATATGAGGCCTCAAAATAAAAAGTCTTAATCCTGTGGCCCTGACGGTTCCAAAACTCAAATACTTTTCCTGCTCATACATTCACTTATTTTAACCTATAAGGACCCAACCCATCTACTGATCGGAAATGTTTAACCCTTTATAGGGCACTCATTGAATACCTTAGTGTGTTATTGGACGTCGTCATCTACCTCCTCGTCGGTTGCCATGACAACAGTCTCCCTCCTCTTGCCATAAAACATCTGAGCAGCACTTGCTAAAAAGTAAACACATGCAATAAAACAACTGTTATAAGGTCACATACTCACTATTTACGGCTTTAAAATATCTTTTAAAATCGATAAAAGCACAGGATTGACCCCATGTTTAATGTTTGTGGAAATTACCAAGAATAGTCACTTGCCTGATAAAGAGTGAATACCTGTTGATCCACAGTAGATATGTTTTATTTTCTGCTTTTTCCTTATCCTTAGTCTCGGTTTGGCAAGTGACAGCGCTCATGTCCGAGAAACGCATTTTTATTTAACTTTATCAGGATCAGGATGTGAACTCCAGACTCTGTGTTTAAAATTCATAAATGGTGTTAGCGAGGCATCTATTGTAACCTGTAAACCTGTTTATCCACGAATCCTATCAATCCATGTAAATAACTGGTGGAAAATACAGTTCGTCGTCTTTTCATGGTCATCAGATATGACCCATTTGGATGTTCAGAGGCTCCGTAGTAAGTCATCTTCTAGAACATAGATTCACCAGTAAAACCCATGGAGCTGGATCAATGACTTTTGATGTAGATGCTTGTTTTATGTTTAGTTAATGATGTATTTTGGTGAAAAAGTCATTTTTTCTTAAGTTTTTGATACAATAGCCCTCAACTTTAATCTGAGCATTTATGAAAATCTACATGATCAATGAATTAAATATAGGAAAATACCTGATTTTCATTGAAAAAAGCAAAATACAGAGGATAATATTAGAATAAATGGTGATAAATCACTTAAAGGAGTGATATTTTGCTTTTTTAAATGGAATTATGCATTTTAAAACATTTCCCTGTGGTCTACATAAACTGTAAATGCTCTGCTTGGGTCTGAATTCTTCATTAATTCAACTCCACAGGTCCATCTTCAACCTTATTTCTGAGTAATGACACAAGAAAGGACATTTTTACCACTAGCCCTTTAAATTCAAATGAGCCACTTCACGCCCCACCCCCTCCAGGTTGTTGACTGTGCTTTCTGTCCTGTTCAACCAATAACTGAACAATTTAGGTAATCGGCTCTAAGTTTGGACATATTTTCAGTTTTTACTACAACTGCTGCTGCTGATAAACAATTATGGCATACTGGAGAAATGTTCGTCAGAAGTCTTGACCTTATATGTGCAAATGTTGTGACGTAACTAGTTATAAAACGTAACAAATTAAGTAGGAATTAAAACAGGTTGTAGCAATCCACTTGGTTTTTGCCAAAATGAACATAAAGATAGCTTTGCAGCACCTGGAGGGTTCAAATTCAAAGTTTATGAACTATTAGGGTCCAAATACACAAATAAATGAACCAAAGACTAATAAAAGTGGGTTTAGCAAAATATGACCCCTGTAAGAAAGAGAGAAAAAATATATTTGGGAACTACCACAAAAGTAGCACTGGGTCTTTATGGGTTAATACCTCCTCTGTATCTCCCGTTACAGTTTTCCCAACCTGACTGTAACATCCTGTGAGTGTAAGTGAGCCGGATCTGCAGAAAGCACAGGCGACCTCATCTCCATACACACACACAGTACGCTGCGTGATCACAAAAACACATGTGAAACAGAGGCTGCGTTTGTGTGTGAGAGCAAATAAGAAACAGCCTGATGAGACAAACACGCTCTACTTATGCTTTAATCCTCATGCCTGCACTTTGTCCAATAAATGTCATTCGTTTTGCAAGTAAATATGCTTCGTATGATATTTGCCATCTAACCACGAACTGCTGGATAAGTACATGTGGGATTTAAGGGGGCAAAGAACCTGCAGGAATTCCTTCACGTGCATATATCTCAGCTGATGAGAAACACATGCTTGTATCACACTGATTAAAAATAACAATGTAGTATAGATGTGGTTTGCAGTGATGGAAAGTAGATTTACTCCAGTACTTGACTATTTCCCTTTTATGATTTTTGATACTTTTATTCCACTACATCTCAGCGGCCAATATTGCACTTTTAGTTCTTTAGTTTGCCTCAAAAAGCCACTGCCTTAATAGGTGGATTTATTTGTCAGTTTGAATCCAAAATAATGTATTAAACCTCCACAATGACACAAAAACAGGTAGAAGTTCATGTAATTTTTAGTAGGTTTAAGAACACTTGAGGGACTTCAATACCCCACAGGAAAACACTGATTGATGGCAATAAATAGCAAAAAAAATATGATGAACCTTAAAGTTTTAGCTTTTTTTATGTTAAATAATTGTCTTGATTTGAAACTGCATAATACAAACGTTTTTTCAGCTACATTAAAAATTATTTTTATTTATTTATTTTTTAATGGAATGTCCTTTGCAATGGACAGCATTTTTTAAGTAAACCTGTGAAACTTTTGTCCCCTACAGAGGACGAAAATGCATTGCTGGGTCTCAGGAGGTTAATATAGGCTACGTATGAAAGTGGTGTGGGTCAGATTTGGAAAAATTGGATTTGTGCTGTTCAAACTGTCTTTAACAGGTTGGATGCAGGTCCCATATGGGCAAAAAAAAACTGGGTTTTGGCCACATTTGCCTGCAGTCTGAACCTAGCCTTAGACTCAGATCAGGGATAATGTTATACTTTTGAAGTAAAGGGTCTGAATTCTACCCATAAAGCCCCATTTTTATACCAGATCTGGACTTAAATGTGACGTCACCTTGTTAAATCTAAGGTCAAGAAGATCTAAATGATGCTCAGTCTGTCCATGTGTTTTTTATGTTACCCAGGCTATGGTTAAAGCTCGTCTGAGGCCTGTTGAGTGAGTCTGGCCTCTGTCTTTGACTGTGGCCTCACAGCTTGGAGTCCGCTCTGTTGTGAGGACTGTCGGCTCAGATCTGCTGCGCAGCCACATTCCCCAAACTGCACACACACACCGAGGCCGCAGAGTGGGTCAGTAGGACAATACGGTGTGTGTGTTTGTCTGGGTTTCAATTTTATTTTGATCTATAACCCCACTGGGGATCTGATATTCAGCAGGATACAGGGAATGGATGATTGCACACTTGGCAGCACTTTTAATGGGGATTTTCATTGTGGAAGTAGAACCTGAACTATTCACCATGCCTCCATAAAAACACATATATCATATTCTGCTGCTTTAATCCACATTTTATTGTCCAGGGTGCTTTTCAGGTACATTCACATTCCGCACAGGGACTCACAGTATCGCACAGAGTATATATTTACACAGAGCAATTCTTCCTGACATTTGAGTTTCCAGCAATGAATCAGCAAGTAAACAGGTACGGACAGCAGCCAAGCAGATGGATTCACATCATTATTAGGTATACAGCTGAGATTTGGAATTTACACACAGCTTGGCCAAATGCACTTACGCTTTTTCACAATTCCAACCTTTAATTTCCTCTTACTGGTTGTTAGTCCCACTATCAGTAAACTGTATTGTAAATTCGATTGTCACATTGTTCCATTATTTATCTATATTTAGGCTAATAATCAGGAGGTGACACCCTGTTAGCCTTTCCAGCCATCTGTCTCTCTCAATGAGAAATCTGGAATCGTGGGGCTTGAATCCAAATATGAAGGTGGGACTAAGAGGCGCAGAGTAAACCAATCACAGATAAGACGGGCTTTTGTCAGAGAAGCTTGAGAATACAGGGTGTAATCTATAATTCAGTCCTTGTTTTTGAATCAAACAACCTACAACAGTTGTAAAGAGATTTGCGGACTTGGAACTGACTTTAACTCGCGACAAAAAGAAGTCGGTGCTTATGACACATTGCGAAACACCCGCTCGCCAGACTTGTGATTAGTCAGTATAGAATAGATAGTGCATTTTCACAGCGACTGGCCAAGTCCAGACTGTTTTCTCAGTACTGAATACACTGAGAAAACCAGATGACTGCCCAGGTTAGTCTTAAGTATCGTCCAGCTGAAAGATCATTTGCGTCCAGGTTTAGCTTCCTGTCTTCAGATAAAAACATCCAGTTAATCATCTTTCAATCATCTTCTTTATAAAACCATCAGCTTCACAACGTGATGCTCCAACGTTATACTTCATGTTTCTTCCATACATCATTATATATATTTTTTGTCTCCTCTGACCAACAAGTGACATTTCTATCATATTCATTTGCATGAATCCAAAGTGTTTTTAGTGACAGTCCCGTTCTATATTAAGCCTCGTAGTATCGCACGTTTTTAATACAGACTGATGCTTCCTGTCATTTGAGTCTCCAGTAATGAATTGGCACATAGACTGGTACTGACTGCAGCCAGTCCCTTGTGCCAAATTGGCAACCGTTCAGTGTATTAATTTACAGCAAAAGTTTCCATGATGTATAAGTGCAATGCGATACCTTTCGGAGGAGGCCACCAGTCGGTTGTGTAAAGAAAACAGTGAAATACTCCACATGTGTTTAAATTTCTTCTTAAAACCCACCTGTTCTGCTTAGCTTTTTAATACTCGTGCAATGTTGACATATTGTTTCTGTTTTTATGTTTTAACTTGTTTTATTTGTCTATTTTTATTTGATTTTAATGTTTTTATTAATTTTTTATTGTGCTTTTAGTCCTCTGTACTGCACTTTGGTCCACTGTGGTTGTTTTAAAGTGCTTTGTAAATAAAGTGGGATTGGATTGGATGACAGTCCTATTTTGTCCCATGTTAAACATTCTAGCTGGGACTTTTTCATGTTGCATTGTGGGCTGGCTATATTGTCCTGTGGTGGCTGACTAAAAGCCGCATGTCTTAGAAAACGTATATGAATCATCATCATCATATAGAAAAATTCCCTACATGTAACATCCTCTTTTGTAAGTGCTCATATTGGAAAATGATGAAATATTCTGGTCTGCTACAGGAACATTATGTCTTTTTTCTGTCTTTTATGCTGTTCTTTTTCTCTGTTAAGAAAATAGCAACCCATCTTTGGAAAATAATCTGTTGTTTTTAAAGACAGCGAGCCCATCACAGACAGCAACAGAACAAAGGAAGCTGACACTTGAAAGGACGTAAATCTGTGCAAAAAGTTTAAAACAACACAGGCTAGAGATGCTGACAGAGCGTGAAAATGCCTGGTGGGTACATCCACCATATCTGTGTGTGTGTGTGTGTGTGTGTGTGTGTGTGTGTGTCCATGTGCGTCAGAGCTGACCTCGTAGCCTTTGGCGAAATGTAAAATGAATATCTACCTTATCAGTCTGAATACGCAAAGACCTTCTTCCATTATTTATATTGATATAGTTGTTTTTATTAAAGTCTGATGTTCTTTATGGTTGTAGAGCAGCCAGATTAACTTTTTTGTGGCTGCTTTATTTGTACAAGGTTCTTCATATACAGTTTAAGTACATGAAATTATCCATGAAGCTGCAGGATCAGCTCCAGACTGGAACATATGGAAATGGTCATATTTTTCATTTCATCGAGCAGCTACGTACAAACCTCCAGCCGCTCAGACATGAAGCTGAGCTGACAGAAGAGATGACAGCTCTTTTTTTGGTTGAAACATCTGTTTATTTGGGTTTAGCGGTGGAAGTTTGGAAGCTGGCAGCCTGCCACAGGTAAACTTTTTTGTGTAAAGTGATTTATTAGACGTAAATGCAGCCTGTTGCTAGTAACAGATTGCAATTCCAAGATTCACAAATGAAAGATTTTTTGCTGTAGGAATAGACAACAAACTTTTTTTTTTTTGGGCTGTTGCATTAATACTAAAAATGCAACTGTAACAAGTAACTCATTATTACTATCCTTATAAATATTTTCAGGTAGTAATTATATCCAGCTCCAAAAAAGGCCAGAAATTAAACTGAGATTGAGAGTTGCTGCTGTGGAAATCATCTCATCTTGTCACATTATTATTAACAGGCAGGTTTTCAAAACACTTTAGAAATAAGTTCAGGTTTCATGGCCTCTGATCATGAATCTTTTGTCTGAATCAGGCTTAAAGGAGCTATATGTAGTATTTGTACTTTAAAATATTCAAATATGACTTAGAAGTATCATCAGAATCTTCAGGACAGAATCCTGAAATTAGTGATGTAGTCTGTTTGAAAATAGAGCTAAGCTAACAGAGCTATGATGTAAACTATCAGTTTATGCAGTTACAAAGTGAAGATTTTGAATTTATAAATGAAGGTGAAAACTAGATAATACAAAATAAGTGGCTATGAGTTGTAGTTTGAAGAAGAAAATTTGATGATACTATAATACGGATGTGTGTAAGGAATACTTATATACTTATACTTATATACTTTATTTTGTGTGATGGTACAGTCTGTGGATACATAGTGTTGATTTGTTGGTGATTTTAGTAGTAGTATGTGTGATCTGGTTCATGACTTCTCCCAGTTGTTGATGGTTTGGAATATCTTCTCAGGATGCCTCTGACCTCTGTGTGTTAATAAGTTTAAATGTAGCTATCCTCCAAATTATTATTTTTGTATTTTAATGAATATGTGCAATTAGTGAGTAACCAAATGTATTTCTGTCACAATATGGTTCAACAGTGGAGATGAAAAATTACAAATGGCAGTACAAAATGTCAAGTAAATGTCAAAATCGTGGAGATGAGAGTTTGTGATGAGAAAGCTAATGCCGGTTAGACGTCACACAGTTTGTTGCTACAGCCTTACTTGTTTTCGGTGTAACCAGTAGCTTAGACACTAATGATAGATTTAGTGTGTCAGCAGTGGACATATGCTCACAGACATGCAAATATTTCCGCCCAGATTTGCAACATTTGCACACTGACTCCCATGCAGACATTGTTAGGCTTAGTGTAAATGTGCTAGCATATGTCAGTGTGTGTTTATCTTGCAGTTAGTGGGCTGTGAAACCTGAATGAAACTCCCTGCTGTAAATTAACATGAGCAAAGCTTTTCCAGACTGGAACCTGACGTGCAAGGCCTTTACTGTGGGCTGAGACGATTTACACACGGCTCAAGTGGAAGAGTCTTCCTATATTTGTTTTTTAAATCCGCATTCCAGAAGAACAAGAGTTAGAGGAAGATTTACTAAGCGAACATGTGCAGGGCAGTAGAGGTCAAAGGCCAACCTGGGTTTCCCCTCTGTTTCAGGAAACTGCATTTTCAGAATCTTGTGGATTTGTGTTGAGAGGCAGGTTTGGTAAAGGCTGGTGAAAACGATGGGAAAAAGACGCTAAACAGAGATAAGGTTGGGAAAGGAAGACGGACAGGAGATGTTATCTCCCAGTGGTGGAAGACGTCTTCAGCTCGTCTACTTTAAGTGCCCCACCTGTTTTATGATGTTTATGCAGCTTATTTGAGTTTCATGGTGCAGAATAGAGTACACGTAACCGCATCGGGACAATTCTTACTTGGAAGATTCCTCTGTGTGTGTCTTAAAAACCAAGTTTAAAAGGAGCTTAAATGATGCACAGTTTTTTAATGAGGTCTCTGGAGAAGATGGAAAGCCACACTGTGAAAATACTCTACTACAAGTAAAAGTTCTGCAATCAAAACCTTACTTAAGTAAAAGTATGCAAGTATTATCAGCAAAACTTATAGAATATAGTGTGAGTAGAAAAATGGTCGCTGTATGTGGTGGTTTTAGAATTATTTCCCTGCTGCATTAATGCATATGTTGCATTTTACTGCACTATAAGTTTAAGGCTGTGCTCATTTAGGGTTTATTACATTCTGTTGCATCATATATAAGATCATTTTATGTATGTAGCATTGCTTTCCTGTACTGTATCCCATACTAATATACTTCAAAGATGCAATGAATATGTAAAAAAGATCCAACAGGAGATGTTTAATGACTCAGTCTTGTTTTTACATATTATTTATACACTACTTGATGCCTGCTGCATTATTTTGTTTTAGTAGTTTTAACGATTTTTCAGATTTTTGTCAATTTTATTTGTTTTTATCACATTTTTTTCACATTTTTATCCTTTTTAATAGATTATTTTAGATGAATACTGTTTTATTTTAATTCATTGTATTTCAAATTTCTCTCGTCTGTCTTTCTTTAACACGTATTGTCAGAAATAATCGTGTCCTTGTTTACCTTTACAGAGCTCTGAGGTCACACCAAACAGCATGAACAAGTTTTCTATTTACGTTGGGTTACATATATAGGACAAAGTCATTCATTCCATATTTGTCAGTGTACATATTTACCTAACCAATCACTGTCACATACACTTTTGGCCTTCAGCCAATCATGTTAAGGCATTTTCCCCAAAACCAAATAAGAAAACACACCAGCTGATGCTTACCAGTCAACCTTTTAATAGCCTGGAGTACATTTTCATGTAATCGGTGTCTCTTTCTCCTGTTCCATATTTTATCAGATTTTATTCTTTATTCACTGCAATTGTTATTTGAATGAATATTTCACACTATATGCAACATGTTGTGCTTCCATCTGGTATGAAATGTTCTTTATAAATAATTTTACATGCTTGCTATTAAAATTTAGGATGTTTCTATGAACCTCAGTGGGTTTTCAGTTTTGGGGGTATTTCAGTGTCCAATACGGTCTGTTATGGGGTATCTATAAACAGATATGTCAAATACCTGATCAGTAAACATCCATATCTTTTACAAATAGGGGTATTTCCCAGTGTGTGAGACTCACATATCTCTGAACTTTTCATGAGCTCAGAAAAGTTGACAGATCAGACCTGCGTTCATCTTTGCAGCAATACATTTTCCAACTAATTCACAAAGGTTTTGAGAGTTTAAAGCAGAGGTCTCAAACCTGTGGCCCAGGGGTCAAATCCGGCCCGCCAAAGGGTCCAGTCGGGCACGTGGGATGAATTTGTGAAATGCAAAAATTACACTGAAGATATTAATCATTTTAGTTCAGGTTCCACATACAGACCAATTTAATCTCAAGTGGGTCAGATCAGTAAAACACTATCATAATAACTTATAAATACTCACAACTTCAAATTTTTCTCTTTGTAAATATAAACATTTTCATGTCATTTTACTGTATTTACAGTAAAACAAACTATCACTTAACAAAAACACGAATAACCTGAACAAATATGAACATTTTGAAATGTCTGAAGTGCAAGTTTACTAATATTGTGCTTGTTATTAAATGTTTTGTGTATTTGTTGATCCACTATGATCTGCAAATTGTAATTTACATGTGTAAATGATAAACTGAGACATAAAATTGTTAAAATTGCACTTAGTTTTTTTAAGAAATTTCAGTTTTTCATGTTATTCACATTGTTTTAAAGGTTAGTTGGTAGATGTAAACATTTTTATCCCATAATGTTACTTTTTTTGTTCTAAAACATTGAGGAAAGTTTGGAGTTGACATTATTTATATAGTATTATGTTATTATTTCACTGGTCAAATTTGGCTTAATGTGGCCCCTGAACTAAAATGACTTTGACACCCCTGGTTTAAAGGCTTCATTTTTATTTTTGTAGTAACTTGTCAAGGAAATTCGTGATTCACCATCATTTATGATATTATTACTCTATGTATTTTGCATTTTTCAGTGAAAATCTGGTATTTTCCTGTATTTAATTTCCTGACCAATGTAGATTTTCATAAAAGCTCGTAGGAAATTCAGAGGTTATTATATCATAACAGAGAAAATTGAGGAAAAAGTGACATTTTCAGCAAAATACACAGTATCAGTAACTGAACGTAAAAACTACAAACAGTGCCATTTCTCAAACTACTGGAGTTGTTTACATGTATACTACGGAGCCTCTGAATATCCAAATGGGTTATATCTGATGACAATGAAACACTGGTAATCTGAATTTTACCTGAATTATATCATTGTATTGATAAGATTAGTGGTTCAAAAGTAATTAAATATTTTATATCAGTAGATGTAGAAGAGGGAGGATACTTGTCTCAAAGTATAAAACCATCATTCTTGAATTTACTACATTTGGAGTGGTTTTCACTGGAGAGGAGAGTAATAGAATTATGATCTGATAAGAAATTAAAGTTGTTAGACAAATTTAAAAAGTGCAATATTTGCCTTTGAGTTGTAGTGAAGTTGAGGTATAAGGCCACATAACATGTAAATTCTCAACTAAGTGCCTCAAATTCCTTCTTAGGTTCACGTCTGGAGTCAGATCCACCCACTGCTTTATCAATAACACATCCACATGAGGCTCTGTCAGATGCTCCTTTGTGGATTTGCCTGATTCTATGCTCCTATTGTCTCCAAAGCAGACGCCAAAACCACAAGCGTATGGCTCAGGCAGCCGATCAAAGCCGAATAAACTGACATGGCCTAAGGATGTCGATAATATTAGCCGTTACCTCAACACTCTTTGAGCCAGTGACATTCTTTGGAATATGACACAAGGCAGTAAATCCGCCTGTGGACAGCTCGTGCTTCGTTGACATTTTTATGATCAGGTCTGATTGATGGGGCTACAAAAACACACAACCCAATACAAAATCTTACAAATTGCAGCAAGACAAAGTGTGTGTGAGTGTGTGTAGTTGTTCAGTGTGTGTGATACCTCCAGAACGTTGTCCACAGGACTGCGATTTGGCCACAGCTGTAGTTATTTTTGTGCGTCGGACCAGCTTTTCTTGGATGCTTGACAGCAAACCATCAAAATAAGTTGTTGTTGTCCATTAGCGGTTTTATGCATCTCCAGTTGTGCCTTATATTGCAGTCTGGATTTACATGTTGCTGTAAATGTCCCTGTCCATATGGGCAGTTTATGTGCGTGCATTAAATACTCATTTTGAATGATTCGGCACCACCTAGATTTATGTCATCGGTCAGTGTCGATACATTAAAAACTGAGGGTCGCATGATGGGTGGATGTCTCACATTACTCACCATGAATCTAGAGAGGACACCTGTAGTTTAGTGACTTATCCTTATCTCAGGGTTTGACCTCTGCGTAGTATTTATCTCCACCAAGAGGATTTTGTTTTTACTATCATCTGTCTCTTTGTCTGTCTACTCACAGTCTAACATGTACAATTTTGGACAAATGATCCAAAATTCTGTGCTAACATGCTAATATGTATGCTACAACAGTAAGATTTTATATCTGAAACTATAATACAAAATCAGTTGTATGTGGGTTGCATATTATTTTCAAGAAAATTACATGATGCAAGCCTGGGACACCTACCAGCATGTATATCCCATAATGCAATGCAGTCATGGTGTCAATAATAGAGAGCCAAAGTTCCTGCCATCTAATTTTAAGGTTAAGGTCTGGAAAACATCTAAATATTATTATTATTATTATTATTATTATTATTTTTTTTTTTTTTTTTTTTTTTTTTTTTTAGCTTTGAAAGACTTATATTAACATAAAAAGTCAGTGTATCTCTGTTAGAGGGGTACACCTGTGGAATAATCTGGACCAAAACTTTAAAACATCTTCTTCAATTTGTGCATTTAAAATTATGAATAAATCCAGTATAATAACAAAATATAGAACATTATCCGAATAAGTGAAAATCCAGTTATAGAAGAATGCATAAAATAAGATATTATTCTCTACTACTTATTTGTAATTAATTAATTAATGCAGACTATTGTGATTAGGAGATATTATCATATTTATTAATGATTGTATTTGTAGTAAAAAATGAAAGTGCATATGAATATTATAGTTTATATTAAAAAAGGTTGTTTATGCAAAACGGATTGTGTGTGAAGTGACTAAAAAAGTGTATGTGAATGGTTTGTATGGATGCTTTGTGTTGTTGTAAAAAATAGATTTTAAAAAAGTGTGTTAAAGCAAAGGAGGCGGAATTAATTTAATTATCAGTTTGTAAAAAGGGGCTGGGAGTCGATAAGGTATACTTCTTTCTACTCCTTTTCGAGCACCGAAAAACTTTGTTTGACCATGTTGTATGGTTATTTGTTATCTGATGATTCTATGTGCTCAAAATAAAACTAAACTAACTAACTAACAAACTAATTAACATATAAATCGCATTTAACCCAAAAAGACTCAGTGCTACTTTTATGTCAGTCCCCAAATAATTTTTTTCTATTTTTTTTAAGAATATTACAATTTTCTAAACATGCATTTTAAAAAAAATTATTGTATCTTGAAAACTCACCAGATTTTATTCTAATTTACCACATATATTTAGAGTTTGAAGGCCTGATGCCAAGAATGTTCAGCTTTAAAGACTGAAGGTCATGGTAGATGATGCTAAAAAACCCCTCATATCTCAGGGTTTTGTACCAAGGTTACTTTCACATTTTAACTGAGGTTAATTGACCAGATGTGTATTGATCAACTATCATGGAACCAATAATCACCACTGTCCCTCTTTGTTCAAATG
The DNA here is from genome assembly GCF_902148855.1 of Sphaeramia orbicularis. Classification (NCBI taxonomy): domain Eukaryota; kingdom Metazoa; phylum Chordata; class Actinopteri; order Kurtiformes; family Apogonidae; genus Sphaeramia; species Sphaeramia orbicularis. Next base: position 10,202,536 of record NC_043958.1, read on the forward strand.
TTTCGCTGCATGAACTAATATGTGCTTCAAATATCTAACTCTACAAGTTATAAGTTCCATTTTACTATTAACCTTATTTTCACCTGATGCATCATCCAAAAGTAGGTGCAAGTTCAGCGAGATCCAGACTGAGACTGGTGTGCTTAGAAATACTTGGAAATAACTGATCTGAAGCCAACTGCACATTGTGAAAAGGAGGAACTCATAGTCGGAACTTGGGTCATAAGAGAAACATAAAGCTGTTGTACAAAATCCCCTGGCGTTGACCCAGTATCATTCTGTACTCACACTGGTAGCGTCACCTAAGTCAGACTGTTATTTTCCTGTATTCTTACTTCTCCTTTTGCCAGTTAGGAGGTGAAATATGCCTCAAATTGTTTTCCTAATGGTCTTACAAAATTTAATTTGTTGAAACTTGCAGGAACCCCATTGAAGCAAATCCTAGATATCCAAAATACTGGCACTGAATTTTGAAAAACATAATAATTGGAGGAAGTTGTGGTTTTTAACATTTGGATGGAAAATCGGAATGAGATCATTAAAAACAGAAATAATGTAACTGAGAAAAAGCATCATGTGTGTTGATACTTTCATCTCAAGCCAAGCTCACAGGTCGGTGTGTATATACTCCAGAGTTCAGTACAGTTTCTGACAACTTTTTCTGGATACCTTTTTTACAGGACACATGGCAAAATCCGCCCCTCCGCCCACCTCTTCATTCAGATTGCGTTTCCTCCCCAGCTGTGCCCCACCCAGAGAGGGTGAACCTGGGGTTAGGCCTCCCTGGAGCTCCTCACCACCAGCCCTGGTCACCAGCAGGTCAACCTCACCACTAGACCCAGGTCAAGGGCTTTAACAAGTCCATCCAAGCCTGGAAAAACACCCTGAGGGCTGGGGAGAGAGCCTGGGAATCTGGCCTGTACCTGCTGCGTGGTGGAAAACCGGCATCAACACGGCATCTTAAAAAGTTAGTGAATCTTATCTTTTGGGAAGTGAAAAAATGTAATAAGTTAGACAACTTCAGAGAGCTACATCTTGTTTCAAGGATTTCATGGTTTTATAGCATTTTGGTATTTAATTTATCCAACTAAATATGTATTTTTGAGGGAGATGAATAGTCAAAGTGGTTCTAAGTCTGGGTGATGATGTGGTCCTGACCAGTCCTGAATGCAGCTGCAGATTCAAAGCCAGCTTATGAGGTATTTTCATCCAAGTGCAGCATTTTTTCCTGATTTTGAGAATAACAATTTTTACATTCCACCGGCCTGGTCAATCACTACCATGTGGTTTTCAGTCGGCAAAAGAGGTCAGAGAAGATAGCGGGTTTGTGAGCAGCTGGAAAAAATGTGCCGTTTTGGAAGTTATTGAGTAACATTTCTCCCTAAGTGACGTCTGGGAGAAGACACCCGAGTGTAAAATGGAAAGATAATGGATCCTCAGCTGACTCCCAATGAATGAAGAAGAATTATAACTGACTTTCCAGAGTGGAATGTCTTATATCCACAGTGAACACTTAACCCCCACCATCCTGACCGTAGGATTGTATCCCTATAAAGTCAAAGCAGGTCTGGTTTTCTATTATCTTATGACAGAAAGTAGACTCATTTTACACATGCACCCTCTTATTTCAGGCAGTGGTACTTTTATCTCGACAGTTTCCATTTCAGAGAAGACTTGAAGATAATCATAACCTGTTTGCATTTGAGCCAAAGTCTCGAACATAAAAGCTTCCAGGTTCTTTTGACTGATGGCAAGGAATACTTTTCTCTCTTTATCAGGGCTTTTCTCTCACAGGCATGCACTTTGTCAGCATTCCTGGCTAATTAAAGGTTAAATTAAGGCGTTTTTTTTTTACAAAAGAAAGATGTTTTCTTAGTGGTGATAAAGTATTTCCTAACACTGGTGTGCATTTAAACAAACTAAAAGTACATGTTTTATCTGATTAACTGCAGTGCAACAGGCATGCATGTCCTTTTGTAGCACCACCAAACTAATAATCTTTATTTATACAGCTTTATAGTCACAAAGTGCTTCATAAATGCAGTAAAATGAACCAGACAATTCATAAAATCATTACATAAAACAGATAAAACATATGCAATTAGGTGTCTGAAACCCAATAAAGTACAATTCAAGGAAAATCCAAGGAAATGAATGTTATTTGCCCAAAGGAAGTATGTAATATGGCTCATGTTAATTTAGCATTCCTGCACCTCACAAAAAGCGTACCACAAAGAGACAAATGTGACTACACACACAAACACACATACACACCCATGTACTCAAGGTCATACCTACAAAACACACCCTCAAATTACTGTTTGGCTTAGCTAGCAAGGCGTAGGTAAACCCACTCAATCTGACCGTTGTCATAGCGACGGCCTGTGCAAGTGGGGGGGCTAATGAGGGAGTCAGTAGCCTGTCTAGCCAAGTGGGATTTGTCAGTCATTCGTTGGTTGGCGTGAATGTAAAGAATGTGGGTGAAACACACAGAGGAGGACAGTCTGAGGAGAGAAAGAAGAAGACGAAGGAGAAGGAGAAGGAGAAGGAGAAGGAGGAAGAAAAGGAGGGTGGAAAGCACCTGAAGAAGTGTGAGTCAGGGGAGGAAGAGGAGGAGGAGGAAGAGGAGGAGGAGGGCAGAGCACAGCTGCAATAACACTGTCTGGTAATCCAAGGGGGAGCTGCTAGACTGTGTACATACAAACGCACACATATACACTTAATGTTCATACATATGCTCTAAAAACATTTTCTCATCCTCCAAGACTTTACTTGTGTCATACCTAAACCGGCGCCTCCTCTCTGTCAACACAAGCAACACCAGAAAAGAGGCTGTTCATGTCGTTAAAGGTACGGTATACAGCAACGCAGGCCGGGTCAGCTAGTGCAGCCCGCCACAGGCATGGCCGCAGCCGCCGATCCACACCCCCACATCTGGCAGCCCGGGATCTGGCCTTGGCCTCCGTTCACAGCGTTGCGGTGGTCTGCTCCCGGCTCTGGGTTTCCCAAAAGCATCTTGTGTTGCGTCTTGTTGAGATGGCTGTCGGGGAAAACAGCGTTGTCTTGTCAGCGTTGCAGCGGTTAAGGCCTTCCTGTTTCTGTGAACTCGAACACAGCAGAGGAAACATTGTTTTGGAGAAATCATGCAACAGCATAGATGTAGACAAGCTCATGATTTAAGAAATAGGACCAACGGCCCTGTAGCTCACTGCCATGTTCTATGAAGAATCAATAACAGCTTGAATTTGAGGATGTCAGGTTCTGCTGCTATGTTAGAGTCCTGTGGTCTTGATGCATCTTCCAATAGAAGTGGGTGGTACTTTCACAGGACTAATTAAATGAAAGTCCATTTATGACTTCCTATCAGTGCTCAATAGTAACTATATTGATATCTCTAATCATTTCCATGTGATACGCCATCAAAAATATGGCCCGTTGTAAGTAAAGGCACATTTTTCATTCATTCATTCATTATCTGAACCTGCTTTATCTTCACTAGGGTCACTGGGATAGATACATTTCTCAAAACTACGAACGAACTTTGTAGACATTGTCCCAAGGAAGCTACACATAAAATCTGAAATGAATCCAACCAGTCGTTTCAGAGAAGACTGTTGAAATGTAGACCATGAGTTTGACCCTTCAAGGTCACTCAAAGTCAAAGGTCATGGATCCAAATGAAAGTCCACACTGACTTCCTATCAATGCTCAAAAGAAACTATATTGATATCTCTAATCATTTCTGTGACATAAGCATCAAAATATGGCCCATTACAAGTAAAGCCAAATTTTTAATATTTAAAAATGCATCCATTTTTTTTTTAAATTCAAAGTTTCTCAAAACTATGAACAAACTTTGTAGACATTGTCCCAAGGAAGCGACATATAAAATTTTAAATGAATTGAACCAGTCGTTTCAGAGATGATTATTGAAATGTAGAAATTGATGATCATGAGTTTACCCTTCAAGGTCACTCAAGGTCAAAGGTCATGGACGCAAATGAAAGTCTGCAGTGCTAAATAGTAACTATATTGATATCTGTAACCATTACTCTGTGTTTCTCTGTGCCCTGTTTCTTTTTTTTTATGTTTTTATGTTTTATGCCTGTAGTGAAGCACATTGAGTCTGCCTTGCGCATGAAACGTGCTCTATAAATAAAATTGAGTTGAATTGAATTTCTGTTATAAGCCATCAAAATATGGCCCATTATAAATAAAGGCAAAATTTTAGTTTTTAAAAAAAAATCGTAAAAAATGCAAAAATCTAAATTTATCCAAACTGTGAACAAACTTTATAGACATTATTATTTTTTTGTTTTGTTTTGTTTTTTAATGAATCCAACCAGTAGTTCAGTCAGAGATGTTGATGAAGTTGAAGTTAATGTTTGAGAAATCGAAAGGTTACAGTTAGTAAAACCTTGGCTTGTTGTAAATGGACTCTTTCCTGAGTCCAGCTGGGGGTTGAATGGGACATGTTTTCACTCTGCTGAGGAAATGACATCATGTTACTCTCCTTGTGAGGTCAGTCACATTTTGCACTTGACTACTGTGGAGAATCGGCGTGTGCTGTCAGTGCAGGAAGGCAGAAATAGCAGCTGGATACAACACTGAATAGGTCTGTCAGTAGCAGTGAGCGGTGGATGGAGATTTCAGCCACTTATCATTGTCATTTACTGTCACTGCTCACGCCTGTTTAGTGACATGTCTGCATACTGGAGCTGTTTAAAGAACTCTTTGTGCTCCATCAGGGGAATTTCCAGGATCTGTATAGACTGGACTGGTGCGTGGATCGATACTGACACATCAATATTTCCCCCTGCAACACTTATCGTTTTAGGATTGATCCTCATATCCAATCTAACCTTGGTAATTTGAGGTAAATGGGAGTTAAATCGTCAATACAGGACACAGGAGAAAATAATAGGATGTCTGAATCATACTCCTACTGAGTCAAATACTAACAACAGTTTTTTAAATGTGATAAAATAAATGAATAAACCAGCAAAATAGTCAGATATGGTCATAAAGTCAGTCATGAAATAAATGAATTTCACAATAAATAGCTATATAAACATCCCAGCTGCAGTTTTAGAGTTTCCTTCACTCTCTTTATTTCATTGTTTTATGACTGGTATATTTCAATGATACTAATCCAAGACAAAATAATTACATAATACAGGCACATATAGAATTATAGCCTACTAGGAATAATTAACTTCTGCAATAATTAAAAAGAAAAGAAAGCAAAAATCAATATCCAGTCCCAATAACATTAGGATTAAAGGTCGGTAAATGACTATTAGATGAATTTTTATTTGCGCCTATGCTTTATTTAAGCATAAAAGGAAAACGGTGGTATCAGAAATTACAAATGCATACAGGTTAGAAGTAACAGAGTACATATATTTCATTCTTAAATGTTTCAGGTTCTGAGTAATAATTTTTTATTATTTTACTTCTTGCATTTTAACAAGAATAACTGTATTTTCTCCTCCTTACATTTCTATAGCATGCATTTTGTTTTGGTTTTAATGTATTTTAGAAGGAAAATGAGCATTTTTTATATATATATATTTTTGCACCTTCCCAACACAAAAACTGATTTTAATTGATGTGAATGAGACAATATTGCATAGAATGGAGTATAGTATGTCATGCTTGGCAGATGTTAACAACATAACAACACAAAACAGACAAGAGATGGACACATGAAGAAAGAAAAAAAAGAGGCGTTTTCTATTTAATAAAATGTCAGAGACCAGGAATATGTTTTATTTTTGCTCTTTTTACTCATTTCAGAGCTTGTACTTATATATTTTTATTTTTGGAAAGAAGCAGAATTCCCTAAAGTGTCTGTATTTCAGACTCACATTAAGAATAACACAGTATCATGAAGACCATAATAAAAATCACCATCTTGTTTCTTCATTTGGAGTCACCTGAGGTCTTCACATCTCCTTCCCTGTATGAATAAGTGTAGTTGGCTTTCCCTCAGACAGGTTTGTGGTACTTTCTGATTGGTTGACGTTTTACTGTATCCTTCACCATGGTTACCTCAGCTCATGCAGGTGTATTAACGTTCCTGTACATTTTTGGCCTTCCCTTCACACCATTGTTCCTGTTTTTATATTTAAGGCATCTTCTGCTGTCCAACATCATTCCTATCAGACGACCCTGTCAGAAACCTTCCTTCTGCTTTCGTAAAGGTAAGATCAGCTGTTGAACTTCATATTTTCAAGTTTTCTTGTCATTCACTGCGTCATTAACCTGTTGCTATAACATCATGACTATTGGTTCTATCTCATTGTGGTCTTTATGAGGTGCACATTCATTTATAAGGAGCATTTATTTCTGTTTTTTGAGCCGACTGCCATCCATTTGCAGTATATTCCATATTTCAGTATATATAAAAGTATTTTCTTTTGTATTTTTTTCTTCATGAGCCAGTTGGTGTTTCTGTGGTGCAGTCATTTGCATACTCCTGTATGGGCTGATTTGGTTTTGGCACAGTTTAATGTTTCTGTTGTGGGGTTTCTACTGGCTCCTGCTTGCTCTTTCGCTGACCACCAGTGAATACAATACTCAGACTTGGTTTTGGGTCGTGCATATCATCAAGGAAACCATCGCTGAACTCCTGTGTGCTGCTAATTTGGTCATCTTCAAGTGAAAGTTGTGGCACAAAACAGGAAGTGCTTTTTCATGTGTTCATGTGAGAGTAATTTTAAGGCTACAGGAGTGGAAATCAAAGAAAAACAACAAAAACTGATAAATTTACACCTTTATTCTACTCTCTACTCCCTGTCCCAATCAAAAATTTAACAGTTTAACAGTAATTATCAGGCATTAGAGTATAGATATGTTTAGACTAGGAAGGTTATTATTATTATTAATTATTATAATTATTTAAGGAGAAGGGATGGGAATTTATAAATTATACTTCTTCTCACTACTTTTTTGAATATGTATTATATGTCTTACGTTTAAATTTTTTGTTTGTTTATTTATTTATTTTTTGACATTCATATTCAAAATAAATACATCAATCAATCAATCAATCAATCAAAAAAAAAAAAAAAAGATAAAATTATAAACCATTTCTAAAGCGGCGACCAAAAATAAAAGGGTTTTGGTATCCTTCTGTTTCTTTTTATCGTGTTATTTTCCACTGGATGTTCCATGTATTTATTTAGAAGCACACTGAATTGCCTTTGTTTATGATTTGCTCTTGGTATATTTTAAATAAACCGGTCTCATCTTGATAAGAAGATCACCCGATAACTTTATTTAAATGCATTTTGCACTGGCAAAATGATCAGATCTTTATTCTTTGTCTTTGACAATTTATTTGCGGTTGTGGGCGGCTCTTTTTCATTTAATGGCATTTTTAGAAGACTGACACAGAGGATTGTGGGTAGTTAAACAGTGCTGAGGATCTACAGATGCATCATTGGAATTTCTTCCATCTTCGAAAGACCCTGGACATTGGAACAGTCAGAACAGCAAGATCTGATGATGTAGCTTTATGTAAATTAATCCTGGAACGATGTTTGAGTTTGAGAAACAACCATAAATACAGATGGCCTGCTATAGAAAGGGGAGCCCAGTTTCTGTATTGAGCCATGGATTAGAGCAGTATAGTTACATCTGACTAGCAGTAATAACAGCTGTCAATGACATTTAACCCAAATGTGAATAAAATCTCTCATCATAAGGGAGATTTTCTGCAACAACAGTAAAAAACATATGAAGCAACAGTCTTCTTTCCTGGAATTTTTGCCCACAGATGAAGACCTGTTTCAGCAAAACACTTTTTTATGTATCAAAGTTTCTATATACATAAAATTTACTTAATTTCCAAAACATCCAACTGTCTGACATCAACTGGCAGTGAATGGCTGTAGTCACACCGATAACAATCTGTTGACCCAAATGTTAAGATTTCCGTCATTAAGTCCACATGAATCAAACACTTTGTCTCTGAAAGCGGAACAGTGGAAAAATGCAAACAAGCTCCTCACTAGGCTTCAGTACATCTGTCCAGAGAAGTACGAGTGTGTTTCAATTTCTGGAATATAATTGGGTGCAGGGTTTAGCACCCTCACCTCACAGCAAGAAGGTCCCTGGTTTGATTCCAGCTCTGTCTGTGTGGAGTTTGCATGTTCTCCTCATGTCTGTGTGGGTTCTCTGGATACTTAAAAAACATGCCCTCATAGATTAAACTTGCCTTTTCGGGCCTGTAAATGGAACTATTGTGCTGTTCTTCTGCCTAAGACTGGTATGATTGTTGATATTTGTACTGTTATACATGTTTTGCTTGTTCACATACACTACAAACAACAAGTTAATTTTTTTTTTTTTGTCTTTTTTTTTGTCATTTTTGCCATTTGTAAATAAAACCGTCTGGTCCTTAAAAAAATGTGTTTAAATTCAATTCACACACAAAAGAGTAAAAAGCGCAGTGCAACTGAAAAAAATAGCCCAAAAATTAAAAATACCCTTAACTTTTTGTTTGTAGTGTATATATTAAATTTCATTGCATGTTCGGAATAAATCACTAAATCAAAAATCAAAACTTGCACGTTGACCAGTGGGGATCCAAGGGTTCCAGACGTGGTCGTTTTTTTGCTGTTGTGAATTTGTGCATGCTGTACCACATTTGTCCAGCAGTCACCGCCAAAGCGCTCTGGCCATAGCACTGGATTGTAAGGCTACTGTATTCCAAAATTACTAATATCTCCCAAAACATTAGTCCTATCAACTTGCCGTTTTTGCTACTGTCTTCCTTGGCTAAAAATACATAAGTATGCCAAACTGCAGCACTCAGCTCTTTTCAGATTTTTTGTGATTCCCCAGACACACATACACATGCACACAGACGCCACTTGGTTTTATAATATAGATGGTCAATCCAAATTGCTGTAAATGTGAATGTGAGAGTCGATGGTTGTTCGCCTGTATGCCATCCCTGTGATGAACTGGCAACGCATTCAGAATGTACCCCACTTTCACCTGATAGGCTCCAGATCCCTCACAAAGATTAACTGGTTCCGGGAATGAATGAATGAACGAATAATTTGAGGTCAGTCGGGTCTTCTGGTCAGAGATCGCTGGTGGTACTTTCCAAACAGTGGCACTTATAAAAACAGTCCTGAAGGTCTTTTTTTTTATTTATTTGCTTATTCGGTTTATGCAAGAGGTTGAATAATGTTACTTTATTTCTGAGAAGCACTATATTCACTACTGTGAAAACAGATGAATAAATACTTTTTACTTTATTTACTTTCTCCCCGCTGTTTTCCACGGACTGTAAGACAACAACCCGCTGTGAATGACTCTAGTCACACCGCTGGCCGATAACAATCTGTTGTGTTTCCTGCTGGGAGAAGATTGCAGCGCCCGTACCAGAGCTTTAGTCTGTGTGAATCAAACACTCTATTCTACATTAATGGACAGAACTGTACAAACAAGCTGATTCCTAGGCTTCACATTCCTGCAGTCCATGTGTATGTCCCTCCAGGGGTTCGTATCATTAGTGCTGATATTTCCCAAGCAAATATGGTTTACTCCTGGATGAAAATAACTTCAGTTTGACCAGGGTTAGAGATGATACGATTGTGTTTTAATTGTATTTATTTAGTATTTATGTGTTTCAGTTGTTTACTACAGACATGGTCCATGACAATTTTAGCAGAGAAAAAAGCACAAAAAGAGAAGAAAGCAGATAAAGAAAAAAAAAAAAAAAGAGTTCAAAGCGTTTTCAGGCACATGAGGGAAAACACTTTGGGGTGGTATGTTTATGTACGCAGCTTAAGATCATAATCGTGAAAACACAAGCTCACAGGAAGGCCTGAGTCGGCTGAAAGCTCAGTGTTGGCGAGGAGCGAGGTGAGGCGGAGGGTGGGGGGTGGGGGGGTGGAGGGGGGTTAAAGCTGCTTCTGCTATAACAGTGAACTCTGCTCCTGTTTCTGCTTTTCTGTGTGTTCAGCAGATGTCTCCCACTGATGACACACACAGATCAGAGCTGCCAGAGCCAGATCAGTGTTGAGACAAACAAGACAGCGTTTGATAGAAGTACATACAGTCGCGGAAAAAATTATCAGACCACCCCTTGTTTTCTTCAATTTCTTGTTCATTTAAATGCCTGATACAATTAAAGGTACATTTGTTTGGACAAATATAATGATAACAACAAAAATAGCTCATAAGAGTTTAATTTCAGAGCTGATATCTATCCATTTTCCATGGTTTTCTTGATAATAACCAAAATCACTTCAGTTCTTACATCAGTAGCTATGGCATTGTACTGACAAAAACAGTGCTTTTAAGCACTTTGTCTGTCTGTTTTAGTCACATGATACACACAGGAGTTAGTACTTGATTGCATAACCATTGTTTTTGATGACTTTTGATGGTCTAATATTGTTTTCCATGACTGTATGAGGGAAATAATAACTGACTTTTTTTTATCCTCTGATATTTTGATGCAGATTAATGATGTAAAGTAAATTAACTTACATGCCTTTCTACCTTGATGGTACACAACACACTTTACAATGCATCCTAGCTGCATTTCACCTAAAAATTGATGGCTGTTTATTATAAAGACGCAGAACTTTCACTTTCCTCACGTTCTGGATAAAGCCGTCATGCACTGCCCAGCCAAAAAAAAAAGTCACACATGTACTGCACAACCTTTGGTTTGGATTACAGGAGACATTCACTGTGACATCTTTTTGACTACATAATCCTGGTAATGTCCAATCTTTTTGCCATTAAAGACATAATAATAATAATAATAATAATAATAATAATAATAATAATAATACATTTTATTTATAGGTGCTTTTCTTGGCACTCAAGTACACCGTACAATAAAACAGGAGAATATAAAATAATAAAAACAATAAAACAGAGTAAAAAATAAAAAGCAGGTTAAAAATTGGACAATGCAATTGTGGTCACAAAGAGAAAGTGGTCCGAAACAGATGGGTTTTGAGTTTGGATTTGAAGAAAGGGAGGCTACTTACTGCACTTACTGCATCAGAGTTAGAGTTAAATAACCTGTTACAGCTGAAACATTATTAACCACTTGATGCATTGGTCTGATTCTCCATCATCAAAAATACAAAATGAATCCAACTATGGATGGAAAAAAAATATTATGAACCTTATTATGACACTACATAAGCATGATGTGGCAAAAAAGAATGTCTCCTGTAATCAAAACCAAAGGTTGTGCAGTGAAATATTGCATGTTCGACTTTTTTTTTTTTTTTTTTAGCCTTGCAGTGTACCACAGCTTGTGTTTAAGGCTTTATCCAGAACGTGAGGAAAGTGAAAGTTCTGCATCTTTATAATGAACAGCCATCAGTTGTTGGATGAAATACAGCTACAGGTGTTCATTACATAACCATCTGTTTCATCTTCAGCCTCAGTCGTGTGACCTCTGACACATTAGAGCATATGTCACATCATCAAATTCCAGTTTGATTGCACTATATTTTCTGCATAACATCACAAATGTTTTCAAAGACTGACTGTGGTTACCGTCCATCTGACCTACTTCTGATAGCAGACTTTATTTTAGCATACTGAAGCTCTTTTTTTTTTAACATGCCAGTGGTTTTGGTCCCTGTGGTTGAAATGCTTTTACTGCATCTGACAGCTGCAGTTACATTATATTTGTTATCTTCCATCTATTTCCTGTCTAGTGAAACCTTTGTATCTCCAAATGTGTAGATTTTTTTAAAAAGTTTGCTTTAAAATTATTTGTTCTTTACGGGTTAATAAAATTTTCCTATAGGCCTGGTTTTCCAAGATCATGATATGTAAGTCTTACAAGGACAATGACCTAAGAAAAAAAACATATGGTGATCTTATAGAATTTTATGTGTTGTAGGAGATTAAATTACAAACAGTGTACAGTAGCCCAGTTCAGCTCAACATTAAATACATATTATAGATAATACTCAATACATAACAGTTTTAACACATAAAGACCCAAACAGCCACCGGTGACACAAACCATCTACTAATATAAAAAGTTAAATACCTGTTGATCCACTAATTCTATTAATACATGTAAATAATTGGCGTAAAATACAGTTTGTCGTCTTTTCATTGTCATCAGATATGACCCATTTGGATGTTCAGATGCTCCATAGTGATTGTGGAAACACCGTCATCTTCTACAACTTTGATTCACCAGTAAAACCCATGGAGTTGGATCAATGACAGTGGATGGACACACTTGTTTTATGTTCAGTTAATGATAGATTTTGCTTTAAAAGTAACTTTTTCTTCAGTTTTCTCTGTTTTTGATTGAATAACCCTCAATTTTAATCTGAGTTTTTATGAACTTCTACATGATCAGTGAATTAAATACAGGAGAATACCAGTTTTTCACAAAAAAAAGAAGCAAAACACAGAGGATAATATTACAATTAATGGTGATAAATCACTTCAGAAAGGTTAAATATAGAGAAAAAAATCATTTGGGGACTATCACAAAAGCAGCATTGGGTCTTTATGGGTTAAAACTATATATATATATATATATATATATATATATATATATATATATATATATATATATATATATATATACACACACACATATATACATATATATATATATATATATATATATATATATATATATATATATATATATATATATATATATATATATTCATTGAATTTCAAATGTAAGCAAACAAAGGGGGGAAAAAAAGGAACAAACAAAGCAAAAATAGCTCAAAACAAGCACTGTTCAGCTAAAAAACTAAGAAAAATTACCACTATTATAACTTCACAAGGGGTTTCCACATTTTGTTAAAATTACCAAGTCATGAGGTCAAATATGCTGCTGTGGGTTCTGTTATCTTCACCAGTAAACTAATATCATACCTCATATAGCCTGTTTCTTCACAGATTTTTCTTACTGATGATCACACCAGCAGTATCCCAGCATGCACTGGGCCAAAGACACAGGTTGCAGGTCTGTTTGCTGGATAAACAATGTCCAACAGACCACAGTGCCGTCCACGTTTGCCGGCTGCCTTGTTAATGACGCTGTAGTTTACAAGCAGTCTGTTTCTCACTGTGGAAAAGTTTTTAGCCGCTCCGAGGCCAATCTGGCCCCTGTAAACAAGCTACTTATTCAGATTATTTACAGGGAGCATTAAATCATAAGAGGGCTCTTCCTGTGTGCAGGATACACACTGTGTGTACGACTACACTTTTACTCTCAGCCTCCTGCTTGTTTTGTGTGTCTTTGTCCTCTGAGGGTCTGCTCCAATGAAATGTCCCATGATAATAATGTGGCGACTGGAAATTCAGTTCCCCTCATAAAAAGTCTAATTGCTCCTCCTGGTACTTCCGTGCAACCCCCTTTCCCCTGTCAGACAATCACACACACACACACACATTGTCACACCACTGGGCCAAATGGAAACACCTTCAAGATAAGTTTGTCATCAGTGCTGGCACTGACACCGGAATCTGTGGATTTTACACCATTTTCCACTTTTGTGTAGCTGATTCACTTAGGTGGGCCACATCCACAGGGCTTTAAAATTCCCTCACAAGAGCTTATATGTCTCCGAATACTAATAATCAACCAATTACCAATGCTGTCCTGACCCTTAAGGTCCAAACATTGTGCAATAGTGACTCAGCTGTAATGTATGCAGAATGACATAACAACACATGTGGCCATCATGAAGGAAAGTCATTCACTAAAATAAGACTTAAAATAAGACTTCAGTTACAGCTGAACTGTCACCATGAAGAGAGAGATTTATTCCACAGTCCTCCGGGCTTAAACAAGTCACCGCTGCCACTGGTACCACTGCTTAAAAACAACCCAGACTTACAGAGACTCCTTTATGTACAGAAGAGGATTAGGGCCACTGGGGGGAAAAAAATTATGGTCCAATATCTTTTTTTATTATTAATATTGTTCTGAGAAAAAAGTCAGAATTCTGACTTTTTTAAAAATCAGAATTCTGGCTTTAAACTCAGAATTCCAGAATTCAGTAATTCCAGATAACTCAAGTTGCTTTTCTTTTGGCACCAAATCTTCATTTTTGTTGACTTTCTCTTGTTGTTGCTCATTTTTCAATGTAATTTCCAGCGACTCACTCCGTGTGCAGGGGCGTGGTCTGCTTCGGCAAACTGACAAAGAATGATTGTGATTGGTGGATCGCTGCTCGCAGCCTCCTACATCACAGGACCTGCGATGTGGCTATTGCGCACATGTATATTGCAATGACGATGCTCAAACGATATTATTGTGCAGCTCTAGTTGTAACGCAAGAGCTATTGAACATGTACCGAGTAAAATATTACTGAAAATCGATTAGTAATGCCTTGCACTACTGTGTTATACTATAAAGTAATCAGTTACCGACTATAAGCTGCACCCACGCTTCATGCTGCCATCTCCAATGTCTCACAATGATTCGTCGATGCCAAGCTTTCGTGCAGCAGCTCTGTTTCCTTCGATCAGTTGTTATACCATGAAACATAAATTAGCCACATCATTGTGTGAGCCATGGTTTCACAGCGTGTGAAAAAAGTAGAGGCTTATAGACCGGAAATTACAGTACTGTGTTACTCCTAACACTGGTATCTTACATGTTCATACGGATGACTGAAGAAAATGTCAACTTGGTACATTAAAATCTTAGTAAAATTAACTTTGCTCACGAATTGTCACAATAAAATGAATGGATGGAAATAAATATGAGTTCCACAAAATATTAGCTTAGTTGTATTCATTCTCCAGCAGCAGCAAATTGAAGGTAATTGTTGTAAATTTGATTCTGTTGAGTAAGTCTAAACATGGCTGTCCGTGGTCTCCACAGAGCCACCAAACATGGGAGGGGTCGTGTCATTAATCCCAGCAGTTGCATTTTCCTGTCGTGGTTGAAAGCGTCATTATGGGAATGTTGCTCATCAGTGGTAACAGTGGCTGGAATCACAGGGACCTGCTACATTCTTTGTGGAAACATGAGAGTGAAGGCTTTAGAAAAGTTAACAAATAACGCGCAGCCCACACCTGACAGAGGAGCTGAAACGTCGGACCACACAGTTTGCGCCCCCGAGAATCTGGACGGCGAGATCTATTAGCACAACAAACCGCTGGGTGTAATTTCCCCGCAGATGAGCCAGCTTCTCCCTGCCAGCGAACGTCCTGTGGATGTCAGAAAGAAACCTCAGAAATGCTCCGAGCTCTGTATGGCAGGTGAAAGTTTCTCAGAATCAGTAGTGAAGCAGAGTAAAGACAGGCTCAATTTGATAAAACAAGAGATTTTCTAATAAGTCCCACTCGTCTGTACAGCCCTTGACACTCCATACACTATGGGTTATTCAGATTTTGGAAATGCTCTTTGAAAAATAGAGAGCAAACAAAGCAATTATTGCCAGAATTATCCTAAATTATAGACAATTTCCTCAAGGTTTAAAAGCTTCACATCCCATCTGTGGCTGTTGCTGTGGGAAATGACATAAACCAGATTTTCAGAGATGTCTTTTTCAGAAAACTATAGCAAATAAAATCGCTAAAAACACTGTTACTGCTTACAATGAGACATGTGGCTGCAGTAATGCTTCAGCTATAATTCCCATTTTAAAGGTTCTGTGAAAAAAGCTCTAAAAAGCACTATGGGTGTATATTACCAGTCATTACCATGGTTTATTTTTAGAGTTTCAAAGGTGCCTCTGTCATCACAGGGTTAGATCAACTTCATGTCTAAAACTATCAGGGTAACATTTAAAACAAGGCAGGACAGAAACTTTCTGACCTTGTCTTGTACTTGTTTGATGTCTCATTCATTGCAGAACCGTTTGATACTGATAGGATCTCTGGTAAAGTGGATGTCAGAGCCAGTCTGTGTTCTGTTAGGCCGTACAGTGACCTCTGACCTCACGGGGACTCAGAGACTGTATCGAAACACATGGTTTGTATTTTGCTCCCCCTTGTTATCGCTCATACATCATACATCATTCATGTGGTTGCGGGCTGGCACTGTTCCTCACACAGAAACCCTGGGGACAGATTGAAGTTTTCATTACAAATATGCATTGTACTGGAGGATATGTTTTCAGCACAGGTATGGAAGATGACTGATTGGCCTATTTTTCTAATATATCATGGACTATCAGCACTCGTCCAGCCTGCAGATACCCAGAGGCTATTGTCCTTGGGTTCAGAGAAAAGAAAAATGTGAAGGAAATGGAAAAAACATGAGGCAAAGTTTCAATCCAACTTGATGGAAGTATAGTAAAGAAAGAAAAAGAAGGTGGATACATTTGTCTGATGATTATCAAAGTTATGTATTGTTGCCGTATTTCCAGTCCTAGTTTTTGTCAGGGTTGGCACTGACTTGACGTATGTTCAGCTGTGATTCTAGAGTCTGTTTAGGCTTTAGGAAAAACTTCAAGGATGACCTCCAAGATGTTATAGTCTAACACCAACTAAAAATGTATGCTATCTATGTTTTTCCCTCAAATGTTCACATTAATCAAGTTTTCTTATTATAAAGAGCAATAATTCCATTTTCTATAGTGTTTTTTTTGTTTAAACCTCATCATGTAGTATGAATAAAACTGAGTTGCAGTGAACTAAACAATAACAATAAAAAAAAACACTGAGTAAGTAAAATAGTTTGATAGTTGTGCTGTATTGTAAAATATATAAGATATAGATATAAGATATTGCAATAAATGGTGATAAATTGCTTAAGAAAGATTAAAAAGAGAGAAAAATAAATTTGGATCAAATACAAATTATATACAGTTTGTGATGACAACACGCAGAAATAGAAATAAAATAAGGTGCATTGCAAAATGAGAACTGTTCAGATACAATCACTATCCCTGCATCATGATCTGTTTGTACGGTTATGGACATAATAAACTAGACATACACTAATCTGATTAGTTCTTCCTTAAATCCAAATGAACAGTTGTGCCAATTTTTAAGATATCTTCTGAAACAATCTAATGGAGATACATTGTTTTTACCTGTAATAATAATGTCTATAGTTACCTTTTCCCCTCAATTTTAAAGTACAGACGTTAAAATAAGACTAATAGAAAAGATTTTTGCGACTAACTTTTATATTTTAGTACATCACACCAACCTGAGCTTACAGTATTTTCAGTTTCCTTTGACATTTCAGCTTATACCCACTTAAATGTTGACAGGAAATAAACACAGACCTTAAAGGCCCCGACACCTCAGCCTTTTCCACACCACCTTGGTATTTCAGCTTGGGTTTTGGGTGTTTCAAAGTCTTGCGCTGAGAGTGAGATCATCCTGAATTTACTGCACTTAAAGCAGCAGGACAAACTTATTTCACATGTGGGCCACAAGATTAATGTTGGGTCTGTGGTGTGTGGGCGTCCCAAGAGATATGCAAAAGCCAGGTCGATATTTTTTACCCACTAGATGTCACATCCACATGCAACGAAGAATGCAAACGGTGGAATTATGTTTAAGCGCCAAAGTCTTTTCTATACTTCATTAGTTCTGTACCAGCGCTGCAGAGAGTTGTAATACCACACACTATCATGGTAGAGAAGGATTAGTTCTCAAGCACAAGATGGACCAATGGTGTCTTTGCAAAATACATACATGGAAGCTTTTAGGTGAAGAGTTTGCATGTGGTATTATCTCTTTAAGTGCCAAAGTCAAACATACAGTCGTGGAAAAAATGATTAGACCATCAAAAGTCATCAAAAACAATGGTTAGGCAATCAAGTACTAACTCCTGTGTGTGTCATGTGACTAAAACAGACAGAAAAGAAAACACTGAATGCCTAAAAGCACTGTTTTTGTCAGTACAATGCCATAGCTATTGATGTAAGAACTGAACTGATTTTGGTTATTATCAAGAAAACCATGGAAAATGGATAGATACCAGCTCTGAAATTAAACTCTTATGAGCTATTTTTATTTTTATCATTGTATTTGTCCAAACAAATGTACCTTTAGTTGTACCAGGCATTAAAATGAACAAGAAATTGAAGAAAACAAGGGGTGGTCTAATAATTTTTTCTGCGACTGTAACTGAATGAAACAGACCATAGCTCCAGATGGAGTTGCCAAATCTTGTTACCACCTCCCACCAATAGATGGCGGACGTGTGCCCCTTCAATCCTAACAACATTTCAGGGCATGTTTCTATTCAACGTCAAGAAGGAAATCTAGTTTAGTTCAGTAAGTAAGTAAAGTTTATTTACCGTAATTTCCAGCGTATAAGCCACTACTTTTTTCCATATGCTGTGAAGCTCAAAAATGATGTAGCTAATTTATGTTTTCCGGGCTAATGATCATTCCGGCTGTCGAAGAAGGAAATAGAGCTGCTGTACATAAGCTTGGCATCAATAAATCGATGGTGAGATGTTGGAGACGGGGTGGGTGCAGCTTATAGTCAGGTGTAGCCAATAGTCCGGAAAGTACGGTTGTTTTAGTTTTGATAGATAAGGACAGATTTGGCTACTCTGCTGCCTGGCTACAAAGCTATGAAAACTTACTGTGTTTTACTTTTTTACAAATGTTAAGTTCATTTATTTTAAGGATAAGATGACAAAAAACCAAAAGCACAAAGAAAACTTCCATGTAAAAGATATTCAAAGGTCAATTTTACAACAAGTTACGCAATCCAATATCGCTGCCGGCCTGTGACATCACAGTATGCAAATTAGATGAGTGCATTTACTCCCGTCATAAACTTTGGGCCGTACTCAGTAGTTTTCTCATTTACAATATGATTTTATCTCTAACCACTTCCAACATACAGCTTGTTGAAATCTTGAAATAGAAACTCTTATGTAATGTGGTTAACACGGTGTAAACAGTGAAAATTCCTGCACACAAAAGCACTTACAGTTTGAGATTTTAGCTTCTGCTTGAGCTCAGAGTTTTGATGAAGTGTCCCTTTAAAGAGGCCACTCTGAGGTATTTCTATATCACAAGCGACAGCAGACCGTGTCCAATCAGTCTGCTTTGTTCCTGTTGGCTTCCAGCTGTTAATGACACCCGCCGGGCGAGCAAATGAGCTGCGTTTTCAAAGAAACCCACGTCACAGAGTCAGGATGCTGTCTGTCCTCCTGCAGCCGCACAGTAAAGATCACAGGTCAAGTGTCAATGTCAGGGTTAATGTCAAGATCAGACACCAGGCAGTTTGACGGTGTGGGTTCAGTCAACATTTGTTTGTTTGATGAATTTTTATGTGAAGTAGACGGAGGGATGTGTACGGAAACAGACACCTGATTGTAGCCGGTAACCTAAAGAAGAAAAAGTAAAGAACAGAAATATACTCTTAGAAATCAGCCTAAGAATCTGAGAACAGTGTAGTGGTGTAACAGAATATTCCAGTGTTTTTTCTCATTAATTGCTTCCTCTGTGCTTTCAAAGTCACTCAGCCGTCAGGGCCTAATGGGATAAACATTTCTGTTTTTCTCTTTTACGCACCTGCTGCTTTTGGCTCGGTCCTGTGGGAGGCTGCCCATTAGACCAGATTAGATTACACACACATACACACTTGCACTCGCATTTGACTATTTCTGTTATTAGTCAGTGTAGTATCATTTTCAGTTCTCCGAGTGAGTGGAAAGTGGAAGAATATGAGGGACAAAACACGACCCGAAGTTTAACTGTAATGGATAGTGAGGAGTTGGAGATGGTGAAAGCCGCAAAACAGATGAGTTTTTGAAAGAGCTTGTTATTTAGAGCTTAAAGATGGGAAGGATAAGACGTTTGATAATGATTCCCTTGTTAGTTTTGTGTATCATTTGCCTTTTCTACAGTTATATGATTTTTTTCTAGACAGGCATTTTCCCGTTTTTTTTTTTTTTTTTTTTTTTTTTTTTTTTTACATAACCTTCATTTTACAAAATACCTCTGTCCACACAAAAACAACCACAAACTGGGACAAACACTCTGACAAACCAGTCTTTTGTTGAACTTTAAACACTGTGGATAATGTTATAATAAAAGGCTGTTCATGTGTGGACAAAGAGGCCAAAAAGTAAAGAAAAATATGTGTTTTGCAGAATATCTGCAATAGTGAGGACATAGCATTAGTCAGATTGATCATGTTTCTGAGAGGAAAAAGCAAAATATATAAAGAAAAGGAAAAAAAAGAATACATGACATTTCTGGTATTTGTACTGTTAAAATGACTGTTTTACACATATTAGACTTAACTGTGAAATGAAGCTACACATTGTGCGACTTCTTCCTTCCCATTATGACTCCAAGTTAGATGTCACTCTTAAAAATCCCAATGATCAGAACAACATGAATATTGATGATATGCTTGGATTCATAAAATTCTGATGGATGCAACAGTTTGGAACCAGTTGTTAAACAGCGTTTGGCAGTTAGTTTCAGCGATGCAAATACAGCCTAAATCTAGTATTTTTTTGTCATTTACAACTCCTTGCTCTCAATTTCCAACCATTGCAGCAATTATTTGAATAATTTACTTGATAAAAAAACTAAAGAATTTTGAAAATGTTAAGCCTTTGACTGAAAAAAAAAAAAAAAAAATTGGAAACTATCTGTGGTTGAAGAAAATGCTACTACTTTTAACAGTTTAGCACTCAGTTATCAAAGTAATTTTCATATAAGTAGCTAATGAAAATTAATTAATTTTGGCCTCTTTTGTAAAAAAAAAAAAAAAAAAAAAAAGAAGACATTTAAAAAATGCAGCATCGAAATAACGAAGAGTTTGCCTTCTGCTGTGTCAGTTCAGGAGCCTGGTCACTCAGGCATTGATTTAAACACACACTTTTATGAAGTAATGTACAACATACCTCACACACTAACACCCATTGTGCAAATTGCCTCGTTTTCACCCACCACTTCCTCCCTCTCCCTCCGACTGGTACGCTCTCCGTTAACAGGGAACAATCAATCAGGGTCATTTCCTGTGCAGAGTGGACGTCCTGTCTCACAGGATGTGGCTTAAGAGGGTCACGGGCACAAGAGACTTAGTGGGCAAGAGCGGCAAATCCAGCCCTTTATGTCAGGAAATCTCTACATGCCTACTAATACTATACTGTGCAGCGTGTATGTACATGTAATGTACAGCCAGGCACCTGAGTGCTATAAGGAAATATCCAGAGATTAGTTTTAGCGAATATAAACATTGTATATAGTTGCTAACTGTGTGTTTAATGGGATGGGAAATTTGTGCGGTCAAAGCTCTGTGCTTGTTATCTTGACTTTCTCCTCGGGCTCTTATATGAAGGCCTGCTTCTGCTAACTCCCAGCTAATACCAGGGTGAGAGAATGGAAACTGCACATTAGTGAGTGTGGGTGCAGGCGGTGCCTTGGGTTTCAGAGTACAACAGGCTGTGTGATGCCAGCAGTAGCTAACGAACAGAACTTATGGCTTTCCGAGTGTGTTATAAACGTCACATTCCACAGCTGCCTCCGACAAGCTGAAGAAACACAAGCCTCTGTGAACAGATTGTAAAGATTTTGCAGAAAATACTCCTCACTGCAGTCAGTAACGCATTAACCTTGAATAAGCGTCTTTAGATTAGAAGTGAGAATTAATCAGGTTTCATAACCAGTGTGAACCAGAACTGATTCTGCTTCTTAGTCCAGTCCCTTAACTTGATTTTATATCAATCCAAATCCAAATCCATTTACCAAAAGATACACTGACCTTAAAGCAAATCACTTATTTATTCTTCAGTCATCTTGGAATGAAATCAGGGATATCAAATTTTGCCATTTTGACAATTTTGCACTCAAAATTGGTTTATGAATCCTAAAATGTGCCACCTATAACTTTGCTAAATTGAATAATTTGAGTTTGTGTTTCGCTAAAAGCAGCTCAAGGATCAGTGAAGACAGACTTTACTCATTTAGGAGGAGCTAAACAGTGAGAAAGAAAGCATTTCACAAATAGGTGTTCGTGGTGTCCATAAAAGTTCATTGCAGACAGACTTTGTAGATCTACCGTACTAGTAGTGTCACAGTGTATTCCCATTAATACATTTTGACGTATTTTTCATTCATCTTTCACCAGTGGAAGGCATCTGCCTAAACAAATGCTTTAGGTCAGGCACTGGAAACTTATGTAATGATGAGTGAATTTACGCACTTTTGGAAACATTTCACAAAGTTATACCGGGAGGCCAAAGGGAGGAAAAAGTGAAAACAGTGGAGCAATTCACATAAAGCCAAATAGGTGGTTTTTAATGTGGAGATTTGTGTAGTTGAGAATAGGTTGGGCTCAGTTTGAAGGTGCCATCTGTGTCCCAGCTTAACCCAAGCCCTGACAGGGAGGGATGGCGTCCTCAGAGGTATTTCTGCACTAAATTTATCCCTGTCATTTGCCTTAATAGGGACTCATCCTGATGAACTTGAGTCATTTTTTCCAGCGGATTTAATACACATTTAATAAAGTCCCTGGTGTTCTTAGGTTAAACTTGCCATTTGTAGATTTGCTGTCTGGACCCTTGTAGACTATTACACTAGCAAAAGTTTGCACCATAATAATCTTTCAACCCATAAAGACCCAAACATCCACTGGTGACCAAAATAATTTACTGATATGAAGAGTTAAACAGCTGTTGAGCCACTAATCCTGTCAATACATGTAAATAATTGGTGTAAATTGCATCTTTTCATGATCATCATATATGACCTATTTGGATGTTCAGAGGCTCCGTAAAGAACATGGACACACCGTCATCTTCTACAACACTGATTCACCAGTAAAGCCCATGGAGTTTGATAAATGACAGTGGATGGAGACACTGGGTTTATGTTCAGTTAATGATAGATTTTACCCAAAAAGTATTTTTTTCCTCCATTTTCTCTGTTTTTGATATAATAACATTCAACTTTAATTGGAGCTTTTATGGACATCAATCATGATCTGTGTATTAAATGCAGGAAAATACCAGATCTTCACTTAAGAATAAAAAATACTGAGTATAATAGAATAAATGGTGATAAATTATTCATGAAAAGTTAAAAAAAATAGAGGAAAACATCATTTGGGAACTGTTACAAAAGTCGCACTGGGTCTTTATGGGTTAAAATATGCATTTACTTAATCATCTGCAACATTTAGTAAAGTATTAAAACCCGGTATTTAATGTTTTGGTTCCATTATCAGTACATTGTAATGTTTTATGAATCAAATAGCTTTACAGTAGCGAAGCTTTTTTATGGTAGTTTCCACATAAACTACATTTTCTGAAGTTCAAAAGCAGAAAAAGCCAAAACACTTTCACATGAATTCATGTACTGAGGAAAAGGAACCAGTGGAGTTGAGGAATACACACATGAAACTTTCGTTTACTTAATGGAAAAGTGACAGAGGGAACTTTTAAGACTAGATATAGGGAAGAATTGGCCTAGAAGGTGTTGCTTTGAGTCCATCTTGAGATAACAAAGAGAAAATGGTGTGTTGAGGTGCTTAGTGTGCAATACTGGAGGAAACTGCTCTCTATTTCCAAGAAGTTGAACACGCTTCAAGTTCCTTCCTGAAATAACGAAAACAACCACCACATCAGAGAAGTTAGAGCAGAGATCAGAGCAACTGAACTTCTGAACCTCTAAGTGTAGCTTAGCTTCAGCTTAAAAACATAATATAACAAAACAAGCAGAGGTGGGAAATTACATTGTGAAAATACATTAATTGTTCATTTTTAATGGATCAAAGGGAAAGTATTAAGTAGGTACTGATTTATATTTTAATGTGCTTCCCTATCTGACCAATTTCTACCAACATGGTTAGGACAGTAAAACAAAGATCAGTATATGTTGGTGAGTCCATTGGTTCATGTCATGAATGACCATTGAAGGAAAATAAAAGATGTAACAGGACAAAACAGATGACAAATGGAGTGAAAAAAGAGAGACCAGAAAAACTAGTACAGTTCCCATATGAATTTTCCTCTATATTTAACCTTTCTTAAGTGAATTATCACCATTTATTGTACTATTATCTTCTTTATTTTAAGTTTGTTCAGTGTAAATCATGTATTTTCCTATATTTAATTCATTGATCATGTTGATGTTCATTAAAGCTCAGAGCAAATTCAAAGGATATTACATCAAATCAGAAAAAAAATGAAGAAAAATTTACTTTTTCTGCAAAAATATCATTAACTAAACATTAAAACAAGTGTCTCCATCCACTGTCATTGATCCAACTACATGGGTTTTACTGGTGAATCAGCGTTGTAGAAGATGACGCTGTTTCCATGGTAACTACGGAGCCTCTGAACGTCCAAATGGGTCATATTTGATGACCATGAAAAGACAACAAACTGCATTTTACATCAATTATTTACATGTATTGATAAGATTAATGGATCAACAGGTATTAAACAGTTCAGATCAGTAGATAGTTTTGGGTGATGGTGGATGTTTGGGTCTTCAAGGGTTAACAGACATATGTACTGTAGCCTTTTATTCTTTAAGTACATTTTACAGATTATGCTTTGGTACTTCTTGAATGAGTAACTTTTACCAGTCTTTTGTACAAGTATTTGTTCCTCCTCTTGTCCTTTTGCCATTAAAACAAGTACCCTCTAATGCAGTAAACTTTATTGCTACTTTCCTCTGTCCTCAGTGCAGTGAATGTAGATTAACTGGTAGCTTACCTCACTACTCTTTCCGAGTCGGTTGGCCAACACTGGTCAGTGTAGATACCAACACAAACCTCAGGCCTCTGGGTTCAGTTCTGCTCTGAGACCTGGGCTCAGCTGCTTTACTCTGATGGTAATGCAGTCTTTTACACAATTTTGTTTAGATTCTCCAAAAAGACCAGAGTTCACAGTAGTTCACCTCATTTTAACCCATAAAGACCCAAACATCCACCATCACCCAAAACTATCTCCTGATCTAAACTGTTAATCCCCACTGATTCATTAATTCTATGAATACATGTAAATAATTGGTGTAAAATGCAGTTTGTCATCTTTTCTTGGTCATCAGATATGATCCATTTGGACGTTCAAAGGCTTCGTAGTTACCATGGAAACAATGTCATCTTCTACAACGTTGATTCACCAGTAAAACTCATAGAGTTTGATAAATGACAGTGGATGGACATTTTTGTTTTTATGTTTAGTTAATGATATTTTAGCAGAAAAAGTCACTTTTTCCTCATTTTTTTGTGATTTGATCTAATATCCTTTGAATTTACTCTGAGCTTTAATGAACATCTACATGATAAGTGAATTAAATATAGACATACATGATCTACACTGAAAAAACTTGAAATAAAGAAGACGATATTACAATAAATGCTGATAAATCACTTAAGAAAGGTTAAATATAGAGAAAAATTCATTTGGGAACTGCCACAAGAGTAGGACTGGGTGTTTATGGGTTAAAGCCACTCCAAATGAAACTGCAGAATCACTGTGAAAGTAAACTCAGTCTGCATATCTCAACATGCTTTAGTTACTTATTCGAATAAATTGATGTGCAGTTAGCACTTTTTTAGCAGTGTGGGTGCAACTAATGAAGACACTGACAGTCAGTCCTACGCCACTGAGTCAGCCATGTGCTGATTAAGGGATCCGCTAACAGCAGAGGCATCAGTCATACATAGGATCACTCCTACTCTCACCCCACTGAGCTCGACTGTGATGTCATGTTTATCCAGCTGCTGGCTCACTGCCTTGGACAGAGACCCCCGCTCCTGTCCTGGCCATCTAACACCAGTCATGGAGAGTAGAGAAGACTGGAAATACAATCCATGCACCACTACAGTAGCAGCTCAAGTCAAGTTTATGGTCATATGTTTTAAGAATTACAGTTAGATACTGTGTCACAACCTTGTCTCCATTCCAGACACACAAAATAAACAATAGGTGCATATGATGTATGTAAAACAATAAGCTTTGGAGATGTTTATATGCACTGCTGCCAGCTAGGAAAAAACACACAGCTCCAAATGTTTTGAGAAAACTTGGACAGAATTCTCAGTGTCGAGGTCAATGAAGATGGGGATTTTCAGCTAAACACCATGCAGAGTAGAAAAATGGTCCTGTGGTTAGAGGCCTGGAAGTTTCAGAGGCAATACAGAAACACAATGAAACACACAACAATGAGAATGTGACAAAAGACAGACAGAGAAAATAACATAGGCTGGTTTATTTTAATTTGATCTGCTTGTGTTTGACAAGGTTTGCACTGTTAAATGAGACCTATCCAAGAGGATTATGAATTAAAGGATAGGAGAAACAATGAGATGAAAAAATTTAAGTCAAAGAGCTGGGAGAGACCTGGATTTCTTGGTTTGCATTTCCGCTGGGAGGCTGGAAGCAGTAAAGTACTGGAACAGCTGCAGCAGGATAGAAAGCCAGCTACTCCCACGGAATGCCCCCGAACTCATCCAGCCAACGCTGCACTCAGCTCTCAGCCTCCCAGGCCTCCAGGGAGTCCATCACACCAGGCAAGGAGCAGAGAAAGTTTAGCTGAAGCCACTTGACGCTCCTGAATGAAATCCTTCCACTCATATTGAGGTCATTTATCAGACCTCCGTGGTTCCTGGACTGCAGACACACATAGGTTTTGGTTATTGGTCACAAATATGGCAGAACTTCCTACATGACCAGTGTCTACTCAAATGAATGACAGCGTAGATTTTGGTTCTTCAGTTGAGATACACTTTAATTCCTGAGGTTTCAATTAAAATACTAAAACAGACACTACAGGCAGTAGAATTAGCATCATGCATGCCATGTTCTGATTAAAATTACACATGCTTAGATACCAGTAGCTACCTGAAACATGGTTAAAATGCCTAACTTGCCTGACTTGAAGATTTAAAGTGTGGCTGTATTTCTCTTTAGGATATTCACACCATTAATTTGTGCATTTTTAAATATGAATATGAATGAACTATGAATGAATGAGATTCATTTTGCTGTTATTAGTACTATTCATCTGCTGTTAGTTCTATTGCTACAGTTGGGTTTGGATTTATATATTTTGTTATAGTGGAACTCACAGATTGTATAATACTCTGTTGGAATAATCCTACTATTGGATGACTATACTGCACGTTATCATATTAAATATTCCCCATTGTTATGTGAAAGATCAACAACAACCTCTGAAGTAGCAGCTACACCCTGAAAATGCAAAGGCTTTGAATGCTGGGTTCTTTCTCAAATGCAAATATCCAACTAAAAAACCTCTCCTGGCACCATTTTGCAAAGACACTGTCACTGTATCCCATGCTTATTCTGGCTATACAAGAATAATTTTAGTATATCAACAAAAATAGAAGTGTTTTGTGTTTATTTAGCTTTATATCAAGGTATATTTTGAACTATCAACAGTTTTTATAGCTTTTTATTTCAGTTCTGGTTCAAGCCCTGTTTTTCAAATGGAAAAACCTTACATTTTATCTAACCCTACTGTAGACAACCTCACTCACAGTCAGATGAAGACCCTCAGCGGTCCACTTGAACAAACAATAAAAGTGCTGTCAGCAGTTTGGGCCTTTGTTGTGTCTTTCACCTCCCCGGCAGTGAAAAAAAAAAGCCATTTCCCTGCAGCCAGAACGATCCAGACAGACTGATGAGAGGTACTCTCAAAGTCCACACCACCCTGAACACACACACACAGAAAACACACAGAGAAAAAAACACACATTTTTGTGAACAGACACTTTTCCCAGCCTTTACTGGGAATACAGCAGTCATCTGACATCACTCAAGTTACACATTGAGACAGACAGCTCGTCCCACAGGATTAGTCTGGTGTTTCCTCCCCACACACACTCACACACACTGACATCATGTAGTGCCAGCCATGGCCACGGTATATAAACTATATATGTGTGTTTAATGTGCCTGCAGACCTACATTTTAGTACATATTCATGTGAATTTTCTCCTTAAATTGAAGGTCCTGGAGGCCACCTGTTAGTGTGTTTTTGCTGATTCAGTGAGTCACAACAGTGTTAGACAAGAGCCCATAAACTGTGGAAAAGTATGGAAATATCCCCAATGCTTCTGAGCTGAGATGTGTCTTTCTGTTTCAGTTGGAGTGTTTCCATAAATGTAATTAAAATGTGTTGAAATTTATCTTTGGAAAATGTTTGTGGAAACTGAAAAATGTGAAAAAAAAACAACTTCCTAAAACTTTTTTTTTTTTTTTTTTACTTTACACTTTACCTTTGTAGTTCCACCTGGCAATGGTAGTTATTGGAACATTAAAGAACGTACATTTTGAAGAAGAGAAACATCATTTAATGACATGGAAAATGAGATTTAAGGGCTTTAATACAACAGATATGGATCATAGTTTGAGTTCATGGCAGAAACAGATGTATGATGGTTAGCTGGGTTCATAACAGGCAACAGGGTGGTGGTGCTACGTGTGTCGAGTTGTAGCAAGCAAGAAATGGACTTTGCCTTTTTTCGCAAAAGAAAAAGAAATGGAAACACGAAGAAATCCTAATAAAGCAAACATTTACCTCACATGATTTGTTCAGATTTTGCAGACTGAAGAGCCATTTGTTTTGTCTTCCCAGATAGCATTAAGTGATTAAGAAACCAAAATACTTCATCTTGTCCATGAAAAAAGACAGGTGTATCGTAGCCTACAGTGCCACCTACTGGTGACACAACATGGCCTATTTCTTCAGTCGAAACCAGATAGTGGAAGCTAACATGATTTGCATTCTCATTTTTGCAACTTTTCAATAAGTTCCTTCAAAGTCCCTTAACATTTTATGGGAACACACCGAGCATGAGCATGTTTTTCTTACAAATGATGGAACCTTGCACAGTTGTTTTTTTTTTTTTTTTAAACATGTCCTGATTGCATTTGATCAAAAGTACACACCACTCAGAAAAAAGAGAAAAAAATAAATAAATAACTGCTATCAGTTAATTTCATCATCATTCTGCCAGTCTTATTGTCCAGAAAGCTGTAGAAAACGTTCAATATTCCCAGATTTCCCAAAAGTTGTCAAGTTTATTTCTTGTGGTTTCTTTTGTTTTTAAGCATGAAAACTAATCATTCCCTTCAACCAAAACCTCACACAGTTTTAATCAAGTTTGTCCCCAAGAAAACTAAAACACAGTGTTATTGTGATTCTACTTCTAAGTCCAATTCACTCCTCAAGTCTTTAAGGAGTGAGTATAAGTCCAGCTAAAGTGTTTTATGGCTCTAATGTCCATTCTATCATCTGCTAAGAATATTGCATTGCTTTCTAATGCGTTTACTGTGTCATCATTGCTCCTTTATCACTTATCACATCATCAGATAAAGGAATGAGATTGGATAAATTCAATGTATCACACAGCAATACTATGAATAATAATAACAGAAAAAGCGTCTTTATATAAATCAATGATATGCCCTATTTCTAGTTCTCTGACAGGCTGATTTACCCCTATCTGTCAGAATGAAAGGTGAAAAAGATGTGCTGTTTTTACTTTAACAAACATTATGATGACACAGCCAGTCTTGGATATGCACATATGGTTTATAGCAACATAATCAAGTGAGTTTAAAGTGCAGTTAGGGGCCTCTATCTCCCTCCCGTCAAACTTTTTCTCTCTGTTTTGTCTACTCCTTTGTCTTTCTGCACGTCTGGAGAACAGATTAGAAGAGTCCTGTACAGTTAATGGAAACAGGTCACACGTGGATGCATATCTTCTTCTTTTCCTGTCTTCCCCTCTTATTATTCACTCTCTATTTTCCATCACTCAACACAAACATGTAACCTTTTTTTTTCATGTAGTGAAGACTGCTTGGGGGGCGGGGGGGTAGCTTTCTGGTTTCACTCTTTCACGCTGTGGGAGCTGACCTCGATGACTGACTGACTATCTGATCCAGCGCTTTGTTTTTGGCCGACGAGCCAAATCAAATGTAGAACCAAGAGATGGAGATCATTAATACTCCCTCTTTAAATGTTGAAATATGACTTCAGGCTGTCTGATTCTAAACACCATCATTTAATGCTTTTAATGACACATTTTAACCGCGATGTAACAACAGTTCCCTTTCACTTTGTGGCTTGAAAGATCCACTGATATTCATGTCTGACTTGGATGAACTTCTAAGAATTTTATGTCCGCCTCTGAACATGTAAAGCTTAATCAAAGGTGCTGACAGAGGAGTTTTATGTAGGTATCTGTGTGTGCAGTAGTAAGTCATAGGGATTAATGGAGCTTTGATGACAGACAAGGAGGAATCTCTGGATTAGGAGGAGGATGAAACACCCACAGATACATTAGAAAGTCAACATGTACAACACATATCACCAGAAGTGGAGCACAAACAGTCAAACGGTTCAACAACATTAATCTAAATCAGTGCAGGGTGTACTTCAGAGTTCCATCTAGCACTTCTGTACAGTAGTAATAGGAATAAGGAAAGGGGTTTTGCACCTGTATTTTTTTTTTGTGCAAAATAAAACTGCAAAAACCACAATTCTGCATGTTTAATAATGTAACGTAGCTGTTATTTTGACTGTGTTGTAGTTGTTTACTGTGTTTCTTCAACTTAAAAACAGAAAAGATAATATATGGATAAGGTTCTGGTGCCTGTCTTGATCCCTCATGCAAAGTGTTATTGTCCAGTTTTGGTCACTGCAGGTGTGTGTCTTACTTTTCCAGCAAAACCGTCATTTGTGTAAAGTTACAAAGTCAGGAATAGATTCAGTTTCCTGATACTAGAAGGTTTCTTTATTTCGAAACAGTTAAAGACGTGTTGCATTTGTACGAAACTGAATAGGAGTAATTTCAAAATGCAAACATGAGCGGATCAAGACATTGTTTCATACTAAATGCATCCTTTTTTTCTTTACTCTTTCTGAAATATCAGCCTAGTACCATTGCAGCTGATGTAAATAAAGGCCCAGACCTTACTGGAGGAAAGACAGATTATTCCAGTTCACTACCTCCTTAACCCATAAAGACCCAGTGCTACTTTTATGTCAGTTCCCAAATTGATTTTTCTCTCTATATAACTTTTCTTACGCAATTTATCATTTATTATAATATTATCCTCTGTATTTTGTGTTTTTTAAGTGTAAATCATGTATTTTCCTATATCTAATCCACTGATCATGTAGATGTTCATAACAGCTCAGATTAAAGTTGAGGGTTATTATATCAAAAACAGAGAAAACTGAAGAAAAAGTGACTTTTTCAGCAAAGATATCATTAATTGAACATAAACCCAGTATGTTTATCCACAGTCATTGATCCAACTCCATGGGTTTTACTGGTGAGTCAATGTTGTAGAAGATGACGGTGTTTCCATGGTAACTACGGAGCTTCTGAACGTCCAAATGGGTCATATCTGATGATCTATGGAAAGATGACAAACTGCATTTTACACCAATTATTTACATGGATTGGTAGGATTAGTGGATCAACAGGTGTTTAACACTTTTATATCAGTTGATGGTTTTGGTCGCTAGTGAATGTTTAGGTCTTGGAAGACATTTGTGTCTTGGATGATCCCATCATTTTCATTTGCAAAGACCAAATGCATTGTTGTTTTTAACCCATGTCAAGCCTACCAAAAAGGAAGACAAAGAAATAATCAGAACAATTGTACTGAGAGCTGTACACTTGTGATCGGATAGCTAAAAAATGCATGTCAGTGCCAAGTGTGATGGTCATAGTGTTGCAAAAGACATTATGCAACTGTTTCTACATGCTGATCAGTATTTCCTATAACAAATAATGTGATCTGTATCCATAAAAAACAGCTGGATGTCACTTCTTCCAGGATTTCTTCGACAAGTGTACAGCAGAAAATACAAGAGTAAACGACCAATAACATTCATTGTGTTCCCATGACTGCATTTGGTCTTTTTTTAGTCTTATCCCTAACGCATCCTGATGGTTGTTTGTTATTGTCTTGTGTTAAAATATACAGAGGAGCTTAAAAATGAAAAGGAAGTAGTATCCTATGTTCTTTTTGCAAGTCAATATCTCAACCTGTCAATCCCAACAGCCAGGATAGTGTTTGTTTACATTTATTTTCTTTAAATCTGGTAATCATCTGGCAATTAACTGATAAAACAACTGTGCACTGTGATGGAAGTGATGGAAGGTAGCCTGACCAGCCATCCGTCTTTCTCAATGAGAAATCCGTCTGGAATCATGGGGCTTGAATCCAAATATGAAGGCGGGACTAACAGGCGCAGAGTAAACCAATCACACATAAGACTGACGTAACGCTTTGGTCAGAAGAAGAATACAGGGTGTAATCTGTAATTCAATCCTTATTTTTGAATCAAGTAAGCAACCGACAACAGTTGTGAAGAGATTTGCAGACTTGGAACTGACTTTGACTCGCGACAAAAAGAAGTCCGTGCACATGACGCATTGCGAAACACCTGCCCCCCCGACTTGTGATTGGTCGGTATAGAATAGATTGTGCAGATTTCACAGTAGTCGCATTTCCATTGGACATCTGCACAAAACTTTATCAATATTTACTAAATGTCGAAAAAACAGAAGTGCGTAATGTCAGTTTTTCCATTAAATCACAAATGCGATGATTTGTTTATTCATTATTGCAAGATGACACAAGAAGACTTTCCATAAACATGGCGACCAATGTAAATATCATATTAATTTACAGATATATTCATTATTATTATATATTACCCTTCCATCCCGTACTAAATTAAAAAAAATGATTCGGTTTCCTGGTGTGTCCACACATACTGCACCATGTTTCTGTTCAAACTCTTCTTCTTCGCTTGTTGTAACATCCGTCAACATCCGTTTTTTTTTTTTTTTTTTTAGTCACGTGACTTTAGTTGCGGACAAAGGTCTTTCCATTGTAGTTTTGTGTGAAATACCATTTGTGCTATGCCCAAAACCACCTCTTGCCAGCACAAAAACTTTTAATCAAAAAAATGAGAGTTTGGGTGAAATTATCATTTTTCCATGAGGTAAATCTTTATGCAAAAGTTATGTCTTTACAATTTGAGGGTCAATGTAAAAGCGCCTGGTGACTGTTTTCTCAGTATTGAATAGACTGAGAAAACCGGATGGCTGGCCAGGCTAGACGGAAGGATGAATGAAAGTTGAATACAAGTGGTCATATTGGAAATGCATGACAGTCACTGCTTTTCACTCATTTTCCACCAAAACCAAGCATAGAAAGGGGACATGAACAGTTTTGGGATAGTGGTGTGTATTTTCTTCTTTCTAAATATATTTATCTCATAACCCTTCACATTTATTCACAGGGAGGCTGCTAACCACAGATTAAGACCACCCAAAAAGTTATGGCAAAAAGACGTCTGTTGAAGTCTATAAAAACTAATGGAGTAATAGAAAGACTGAGTAATAGTATAGTATGTTGCTGCAAGCTCAGATCACTTCCCTTAAACCTCAGTAACAATAACAAGCAGACACAAGCAGCTCGACTTGTACTGAACAGGTGGCAGCGTGAATGTGAGGCAGGTCATTGCTGGAAAAGAGCAAAAGTGGTGCTCTCATTTTCATTAGATAAATGCAGCACAGTGTCCAGTGTACACACTCTTCTACATCCACACCTCTCTCATTTTAAACACATTGAGCCCAGTGACGTTTTAACAGTGCCAGCCACAAGTAACCTCTCACCTCCAACAGTCTGTTAGGACACTCCCTGCTTGATTAGATTTCCTGCTGTACAGGAAAATTGACAGAAATATGGCAGTGGAAAAGTGCAGGTCAAAAGGGTAGTGGGAAGACGAAAAGGTTGGAGGGGGAAGAAGGAGAAAGAGGAGGAGGAGGGGGGAGTTTTGGACGGGCCATGAGCTCACACTGTGCAATACGTAGGCGTCCAGGGTCCACATGTCAGCGGCTCTACTCTCTTTGCTCGTCTTTTGGTTGAAGAATATGGGTCACAAAAACACATTCCAGCCTCCGAACATTCACCCGATCTGTGAAAGCAAAGGAGAGGCAGCAGAAAGGTGGAGGAGAGTACTGTGACTTTACAAAAACAAAGAAGCAGAGAGGAGAAAGTGCAGACAGAGAGGTCACAAACAGGTGAGGAGGAAAGTCCAAGCGGTCAAACGTCTTTACCGAAGGTGTCTTCATTTTGGATACATCACCTTTAGATAATTTACGCCCGACTCCCACAGAGCAAGAAGCAATCGGAAAGAACCAGCCTGTTTCACAGTGCATCACTTCAGAGTATCCTCAGATGATGGATGTCTCAGTTCATAACAGTCTCTTTTTTTCCTGCCATTTAAATAGTTAGGATTCAACAGCATGAGGTGAATTCTCAGTTTTTCCACCTGGAGGCTGTGTAGGTGTAGTATGTGTGTGAGGTGTGTGACTGAACATTTGTCATTGAACTTGACTTTACCTTCATGTTAAAGTACACATGGAAGAAATACTCGGATCCTTCTGTTAAAGGGGTCATATTCTGCTAAACCCACATTTATTATTCTTTGGTACGTTTATTTGTGTATTTGGAGACCTTAATAGTTCACAAAGTTTGAATTTGAACCCTCCAGGTGCTGCAAAGCTATCTTTATCTTTTGTAGTGTGTATTACGCTGTGTACTATTGCATAGAAAAACATGAATATTTGCATTTTCTATCTAGTTTGAGAAGGTTTATTAAGGGACATAAAGGAGGACTTTTTTTTCCCTGGACAAGAAGAGGAAGAAAAGTAACTAAAGCTGTCAGATAAATATAGTATATGTCTGAGATGGCAAATTAAAAGCATCTGGTCTTTTTCATGTATGTATAAGACCTTTTCCTTGACTTGTTTTATTTTCACTGATATTATGCCTTGATTAGAAACGTAGTAGACCTCATGTGGAAGATGTATTTGGAGTTGTTTTTATTATTATTATTATTATTATTATTATTGTTATTATTATTATTATTATTATTATGCTATTAAATGAAAAAAAAAAAAATCTAAAACACTCAAGTAGTTGATGTGCTAAGGAGGCCAGTCTTCGACAGTTAACAATTTTAGATCATTGTGGATTTGTTATTGCAGCTTCATAGATGCTTCTATTTCCTTTTTTTTCTTTCTTTCCTGTAAAAAAATCACCTTTATTGTAGTGTAAATAAAAGCCACAGAAGGTCAGAACTGCACATAGACTGCCAGTGGCATTGTTGATGTTCCATGTCTTGCTGACATGAACCATGTCGCCACTCTGATGTTTAGTTTGCACTCTTGTGTAATGAGATAGTGATTACATGTCTGGGTCACTGTGTGCTGTGTAGTCACATATGTACTGCCATGACAAGCATGTGTGTGTGTGTGTGTGTGTGTGTTACCTATAGCTTTACTCTCTTTGACGTGAAGCAGTGTGTTTCATTCTTCTGTTACTCAGCATAACAAGGCCATAGTGTGCCACTGACAAAGTCCTAACAGCTGACACCAGACATTCAATAAAATTTCCCTGGAGATGGGATGTTAGGGTGGTGGTTTGCTTTCCTCACTGCATTTTGATAAAAAATGAAATACTGTCACAGCCATAGATGTAGAATACTTAGAAGAAATCTTCACTTAACACAAATAGCTTGAAACTGGAAAATGTTTTTTTTTTTTCATTTTTTTCAGTGTGCCATCTCCTCTATCCTCAATCTATGTCTGTAATCTAGAAAAAAATAATACACCCATTAGCTGTTTTTAGCACTATTCTACAGATGCCATTCCATCTACTGGAATGTTTTGGCTGATCTAGTACTTGTGGTGCTACAGTGGCAGGCAGGCAGCTGCCCCTGGGCACTGACCTACTTCACCAAAAGCTTGTTGTCCATTTACGCGGCTCACAATGATTTATCTGTGACCAAAGTGTGAGTGGAGCTCTTGTTTTAGTGGGTTTTATGCAGGGGTGTGTTAGTCTGTCAGTGTGTCAGTGTGTCAGAGTACAGCGGGCCCTTTCGCAGGGGCCAGAGAGAACGGACCGACACTGTTTGGCAACAGGCTGGTAACTTCCTGTCATCAATTATCGTCAGACACGCACAAACACTTACTGAGTGTGTTGAAAGATGAAACAGGGGAAAAAACTGTCTTGTTACAAGTGTATCCTCTTACCTCTGTCCCCACTTTGCCGTATTGTAACTCAGCCAGACAGGACTTTTAGAGGAAGCTGAACTTTAACCCCGAGGTCACTGACCGTGAGACCCAGACACACAACAACAGGAAGTGCACGTTTTCCCCCTGCTAAATCAGGCCAACAGATGCTGATCATGCACGCTTGTCCACACAAGCGGCCGAGTCGGCAACGAGCCACAGCACGACATGATTACTGAGTCGCACAGCCTCCCCATTAGCCGGCCACAAGAGAACACCGGGAACTCAATCAGAGGTCAACAGAGTCCACAGTGTGTCCACAGGATTATGGCCTAATTTTGCATCTGTAGTAATAGTAGGGCTTTGCTTTCTAGAAATGCAAAGCATGCTTGAATAAATACAACCAGGCCTTCATGGGTGCAGAGGTTTGAAGCGGACTTTGGACCTAAATTCTAATACATTCCTCCATTACAGGAATTCACACTCAGGACAGAATAAACAGAGTCAAGAGTTGACACTGATCATCACATGATGGTCACACCGAAGTTTGGAAGGCTCCAATTTTGCAGCAAAATCTTTTCTTTCATCATTCTGTCATTGGCTGTGGTCCAAAACCCAAGGGAAAGCACCCACACAATTCTTTTAACAGAGAAAGAATTTAACCATCATGGCTAAATGAAGAAGAATGCATTATAACTTGGCGTGGCTGTCCAAGAAGGAATGCGACCGGGCGTGTTTAGTTAATTCTACCATTCGTCCGGGGGGTATTAACAGGGTGGGAATATGATCCTGGAAGCTGGGGAGCATCAGGAGCCATTAAGGGGAGGTGAGGAAAAACAGAGCCCAGCCTCTGGACAGTATCACTTCAAGTTCAGGGTGGAGGAGAAGAAAGGAAGTGAGGAATGAATGGTTGTGGTGGACACACTGTGGGGTGTGTAGTAAAAAAACTCAAGGCTGTGTTGTTAGTGAGAGGACATATATATGTAGTCTTTAAAAGGTTAACAGTAGGTTGTGCGAGCTGTTGAGACCAGTGACCAGTTGGGCTACCTGTAAAGACAGAATTCAGAAATATTTTGATGGTGACTTGACATCTTCAAAGCAAAAGAACCGCCCATCTGCTGTAGCAAGACCAACAAGCGCTCCAAGTCATTGACACAACTTAACCCACTCAGGAAAACATGGCTGACATGTCTGAGCCATGCCAGGAAAATAGAATTTAAAAAGGCACCAACTGGAGAATAAAACACGACATAAAACAGCATTTCAGCAGATCTCTGAGGAGGGCTGAGTGCTAAACTGTGAAGTTCAGAGTTCATTCTTGAAGTGAGGCGGAACCGACGCTTGTGGTGAAGTCATGGTTACTTCTAGGATGAGGACATGTGAACAGCTGCAGCCGCTGACCTCGTCCTCTGGCCCTCAACGCTGCAACAGCGCTTACACAATGTCAATGTAACGTTGGGAGAACTTTGGTTTGGCACCTACCGCTGATATTGCAACGTGTTCATGCAATAAAAAAGGAAAGAAATCCGCAGCATGATCAAACAAGTGTAGTCTAAATCACGTGCATTCACCTAAAAAATAAAAGAGAGGTTATTACGGGAAACAGCAGCATAAATCACCTTGGTGACCGCTAACTATCAAAGTCATTTAAGCATCTTTCATCATTTACTTCAAATGCAGCCCAGCAAACCAACTTGACTCATCGGCGAACCGCTAAAGATGGAAAGCTCTCCCTCTGTCATCCAGTTACCAACAACCCCGTCTGCCCTCCCTAAAAACCACTGTGTCAGCATTTTGATAGACACACACTCACACAGAGAAACACACACAAACACACGCAGCGTAGATCGCCTCCAGATGTCTAATTGGACAGAGACATAAATAGGGTAACAATGGTGGAGGGGAAAGTCACAAAGTCAAGCTGAATCAGATGAGAGGCTCGTGGCCGTCTGTGGATCAAACAAAGAACAGTGCACATACTGACTGGGGACGTCTGAAACCCATAATACAACTCTGTTATGTACTTGTCTAAGTCAGACCTTAAAGTAGATTTAGATGTCAGATTTATGGACAGAAGCAGGAGATTAAAACTGTCCTATAATGAAAATATTATGTAAATGAAACCACCTCAAAATTTAAATTCATCACTGTGGTAACAAAAGTGTAAGAAGATATTTTTCCTCGAAGAGTCTTTATGCAAATCCAGTCGTGCATTTTATGTGTGTGTGTTTGGAAATGACAATTGCTTTCTTGTTCCAGCCTGGTCTACTTCAGTTACACACATATACAAGTAAAAAAAAGAATTGGCAAATACAGTTTGTAGACTGTTCAGAATGCGCTTGGCTCTTTTATTTTTATTCTAGGCTTTCAGGAAGGGGCACAGAAAGTTTAGTCTCTCTGTATTTATTTATTTTTTTTATTCATGTGTTTATTGGGTTTTTTCTTTTTTTTTTAAAACACGCACATAAAACAGAATTTAAAAAAAGCTGCAAGTGGTAAAATAAATAAATAAATATACACACACATATACATATACACATACTTATTCCTTACATATGTTCCATAGGAGAGGTACAATATACATTATGTAGTATACGAGACTAATCTCATGAAATTGCGTTGTTTGTCACACCAGTTCTTATGGCATTTGGCGTGCTATACGTATGCATTGTCGCCCTTTCGTGTGTTATTCAACGCTATTTGATTGAGTGTCAATTTACACCAAGATCTCCGGTTCTCATATCTGTAACCGCTAACCCTACACTATAAAAAAAAAATCCTGTTGTTTTTACGGAAAAAAACTGGCAGCTGTGGTTACCAGAACAATACTGTAAAAAACACATCCAACTGTAACATATTTACGAAGTTAACATGTAGATTTTACATTTTAAACATGTGGATTTAACATTGGATTTCAATGGTAAATGGACCGCACTTATTTAGCACATTTTCTCCACCTTCATGGTGTCCAAAGCACTTTCCAAAACCACCAGGTCCTACTGGGAGCAATTTAAGCTTCAGTGTCTTCCATAGACACTTTGACATATGGACAGTCGGAGCCAGAATTTGAACCACCAACCCTTTGGTTATTAGACGAGCCAATCTACCAACTCTACCAACCCATTAATTTACAAGTTTAAAATGTTACGTTGTTAAATGTTTACTTTTTTTTATAACTTAAAAAAAAAAAAAAGCAAATACGACATTATTTCAACATTATGGTATTGCAATTTATATAGATATACATAGAAATGCATCATTTCTACATACAAATCTGGTTTTGTTCACATACTCTTCCTGTAAGAACTGCAGCTATATTTGATTTAATTGTTAACATAAAAATCTTAAGTAAGCAACTAAGTAACCTAAGTAAGTCAGGATCATACAAGATAACATTGTCAGTAACTGTAATTTGTCAAAGTGAATCAATAGTATGCTTCAGTTTTTTGTAGGAGACAGATGCTTATTCCTAATAAAGCTTTAAGCTGAGCACAGACATTGAAATAGAGCCCGTGGGTAATGCTGGAGAACATGCAGAGGTCACAGCAAGGGTTATCTGTGCATCCAGCCGGCTAACGTCGCAGGGAGGTTCTCACAGATTGTATCTCGATGGGAGAAGATGAACTCTCCCAGCGCTCTCCATTAAAGACCAGAATGGCTGGATTTTCTCTGCCCATGTCAGACTCCCTCCTATTAAACGTGATTACAAATGGTCGGTGCCTTTAAAGGCCTCCTCCCAAAGACCTCATCACCCCATTCACATTTCTATGAAAACAATATCTCACCACAGTCCATGTAGGAAGGAGTTCAGATGGGCAGCTGTATCTTTTCAGTAGGTAGTAAACCTTTAATACACCTTCTTTGTGGCGTTAACAGTGGTTTGTTTGTGCTGTAAAACTGATTTTGGCCATGTTAACAAACTTAGTAAGATCCAAAAGTTATTTTAGGCTTAACTTGGGATTGTATGCAATAATCAGACTGTTATGGTTACATTTGTGATTGTGAAATTAAAACATGAACTCCTATCCACACAAGGGGCAGTATTTTCCCTGAGAGTTTAAATGTAAGCGTTCATCATCACATCTATAACTCGCTTTTTGTGCTGCATCATCATCCAGAACTTTAATACAATGAACAGAAGTGTTACAGTGATGGATGCAACATCATCTAGAGTATGGGATAGATGAAAAGCTAGACAGATTTCCTCCTGTGTTCCATGATTATGTTGTTAATATTGCACAGGTCACTTTCCTGATAGTGTCCTCAAGTGGTTTGGTGATGCTAATGATGTTCTTGAATTACCATTTTGCATTTTGTTACTCAAGAGGACTGTGAGGAAACAAGACCTCTTCACCTTCTCTGGACTCTGTTTTCATGTTGTAGAAATACTACAGTCATTCATTAATTCATTCACTTCCATAGAAAAATGAAATGGTGTCAGTTCATTTCTGTATTTATATTTATTCTTCTGTTTTGGACACAGAGGAGAATGTTGCAGAAGTCCCTATATTTTTTGTCCATTGTCTGTGAGGTCATGTGCATGAAAATCTTCCATACTCCAAAAGAAGGGCTTTTTTTTGCAACATTGTAGCCCCTTTCACACAGCACTTGTTACAGGAATATTTCGCCTTTATTCCTTAAAGTCTGTGTAAACGAAATGGTGGGACCAAATGATCCCACCTCTGTCACGGCTTTGGAACGCCTCTGGAGGTATTGACAGAGCTGTAATAAAGGTGGAATCATGGTTCTGGAACACGTCTCGTTCCTCAGCCACGGTGTTGTTTTGGTGACGTATTGTGTGTGCGACCCACACGCCAGGGGAATTTAAAAATGAGCGTGTACAGTAAACAAACTTATCAACATGACCAGAAAGATGCTGAACTGGGTAGACGCCAATGTCCGCGAGCTGCTGTCGCTTTGGGTGGAGGACTCTATCCATGCTAATATTTGTGAAACGGTGAAAGACAGGCCAACTCTGGAGAGGTTAGCAACACCGCTATGCTCAGGGTATTTCCGATGCGCAGGTGATACATCACACCATATGCTGCGTCACCGCTCCTTTGATTCTGGAACACAGGTGTGAAAGTCCATCCTGTCTCACCTCTGTTACTCCTTTGTCTTAGTTGTGGAAGTGAGTCATTGGTGGAAAAAAGGTGGAATCACCATCTCACCTTTTTTCCCAGAATCTTTTTATAAAAGTCGTCTTATATTCGCAGCATATACTGGCATGCAATTAATTCAGTGATTTCACAGTCAAACCTTAAGTAAAGTACGCAGCATCACATACCTGCAGAATATATGTGCTCTCAGGTAATGATTTTACAACTTTAGGGGTGGACTCATCTATCCAACAGGTTGTCCCCCATTGTTTTGGGTTGAAATCTGATGACTAGCCATTCTATATGATCCACATCCTTTCACCAAACTATTCAGTGAGGTCATTATCATCCAGGAAGAGACCACACCCATCAGGTTTTCCTTTAATTTGTCACCCATCTGTATTTGGGTTAAGTTAGAAATAACTACAGAAAGGAAAGAATTAAAGTGCACTTAAAATGGCATCCAGTATCACATTGCACGCAGCTACGTATTTCAAGTATCACAAGATTGTAATATTTAGAGCATCCCCACTTTATGAATCTGCAGCAGCCCTAACATGCACCAGCTGTTTTTTTCCCTTAAGCCTAATTCTGACTGATATGTTTTCATGTTCTACTTAAAAACACACCATGCTGGTTTTAAATGTGGGTCACTGGGGTGAAAAACAGACAGAGAACCTGACAACCACATGGGGATGGAAAGATGATGGGAAT
This sequence comes from Sphaeramia orbicularis, assembly GCF_902148855.1. Classification (NCBI taxonomy): domain Eukaryota; kingdom Metazoa; phylum Chordata; class Actinopteri; order Kurtiformes; family Apogonidae; genus Sphaeramia; species Sphaeramia orbicularis. Next base: position 10,244,366 of record NC_043958.1, read on the forward strand.
GATGAATGGATGAAATAAAGAAGTAACTGGAGAAGGATGCTTTCTGACAGACACACACAGGGAACGAGAGGAAGGAGAGGAAGGCCCAAGTTAAAGACAGACTCATTTGTGTCTGGCAAAGCGAGACGAATATAGACAGTGACGGGAGGATGGACGTCCTGCTAGAGGAGTGTCATCTGTGGAATATTTCATCTCCTGTCAACAGATGGTGTGGAGAGGGATGTAAGGAGCAAATATAGGAGGAGCCAAGAGGAGAGGACAGGCCGCTATCACGTTTCACTGTACGTATCATGATTATCCTCGCTGGATAAGAATAAAAAGCATTCCTGCGTTCACCATGGCCTCTTAAATAAATGTCTTTGGTGGCGTTCCAAGGCAGGGACCCCCTGTTAATCCCCTGTTCATTGACACCAGGTGCAGGGCTGAGAGAACAGATGACGGGTGTCGCTTTGTAAATCCTGTTTGCGTATGGACTTGTAAGCAGAGTTAAACGGGGCCGTGAAAGGGAAACGACGCTTTATTACAACTGAAGTTTGTTTTTTGTAAGTCGATCTTCACTTCTGTTGGCGCAGCTTCGAGCACTTGGAGCATGGTCATGTCCCAAAAAGGTTTTTAAAGTACAGTTAAAATGTGAAGGACCTGATGATGACATCCTTTTTGGTTTTCCAAGAGTAGCAAGCCAAATGGATCATTACATACCAACTCCTCCAGACTTCAGAGCTTTTGCCAGTTCATGTCATGGATTTTCTTGAAAGAAGCCATGTGAAATCTTCTATTAAGCTCCTGGGAACTTTTAAAATCTTAATGCTCCGCTCCAAATACTTTAAGTTTGGCCTTGAGAGCTAATATTCATGAAATTCAGAGCCTCACCAATTTCTTAGTTTTCACCCGAATGGATTGAAATTCATCCTGAGCACCCAAGATGCCCTAAGGATACTTTGTGCTACAACTTTTGCACTATAACTGTTATGCAAATTACCCTTTTTCACACATTTTCATGATTTTTAAAAACGGGATCATGATGTGTCACCTCACAGTAAAGAAGGTTTGAATCCCATTTGAATCAGGATTTTTTCTGTACAGAGTTTGCATGTTGTCCCTATGGCATGTGGTCTTTCAGTATCCCCACCTATCAGAAACATGTATGCTAGGTTAATTTTCCAATCTGTGTCTTTGACCAAGGGACCAAGGTACTGGCATAGATCTGGACTTGATCCCTGTGGTCCTTTGTGTGTCCACTAGAATGGGTTAAATTTCCTTAAGGAACAATAAAATAGAGCTTTACTTTTACTGATTTTTTTGAATGTCTGTACTGATATTCAAAACTATCATCAACCCTCCAGACCCAGTAACTTATAATGTTTGCTGTGGAACCAACAGGAGTGGACCTTAGTACTAAACAGAGTGTTGTTTTGAAGTTTCTGACACTACACCTTATTCTGTTAAACTGGAAGAACAAAAATCCTCCAACTCATCAGCCTCTGTTGAAAGATATTATGCAACACTTACATTTGGAGAAAATCAAATTTTCACTAAAGGATAATGTAAAGTTATTTTATTCAATTTGGCAGCCCTTTATAGATTACTTTAACATTATGTAAGTAGGCAGACCCCCCCCCCCCCCCCCCCTTGTTTTTTTGTTTGTTTGTTTGTTTTACTTTTTTAATGTGTGTAAGTACATGTGAGTGCAGGTGTAGTATTCTTGTTCTGACATCACATATATTGGATACTGTATATGACTTTTTTATATTGTCATTGTTCTAATTTCAATAAAAAGAGTTTAAAAAAAAAAATTAAATAAACAAAACTGTCATCAGTAAGTGGAAGTCACTTACCAGAACACACTTATGCCCTATGTTTGTTTGACTCCTGTCTTCTAAATGCTATAATGATACTTTAGGTAATTTTTAATATTTGGAAGTATATATATATATATATATATATATATATATATATATATATATATATATATATATATATAAATATATATATAGCCCCTTTTGAGGGAGGTTTTCAGGTTAAATTTGTGACATTACCTGGGACTGAGTCAGAATGGATTGGCAAAAATATCTTATGATTCATCAGTTTATCTTATCAAATGGCAGAAAATGGTAACATCTCAACCCCACAAAATCCTTAAGTATTCAGGTTCAATCTAGTTAACAACTCAAAATTCAGTTGTGCAAATAAAATAAATGGTAAATGCACACTATTTAGAATCTTGATCTAACAGGTTCCGTCTCTGTCCTTAGTTAGTGCCATGTCTGCTTAAAAGTATGTCAACACTTTTCATTCCACCTGTTCTGAATCACAGTGGTCACGCAGTTTTACATCTGCTCCGCTGACCAAACCCCATGACCAATCCACAACCATGAAACCTGTACCTTTGAGTGACATCTCTATGGCCAACATCATCATCATCACCGACATTTCAAAAGACACATAATTTGGCAGTCGGGACAGCTTCAGGACTGGCGAATACTCACACGGAATATTTTTCAATTTCTCAGCAACTTCCCAGAAGACAAAACCAAAACCACATGGTAGGATTTTTCTTAGAAACTATCCTGTGGAAGGTTTGGAACAATGTTCCAATAACACCTTCATTTTTCACTGTCATTTGTGCTGAGATCTGAGTCAAGATCAAGAGTAACGTGCCTGCAAATGTCATACGTGTGTAATGTAGCGTTTAATGAACAAGAAAGGAGAATGTAATTAGTTAAGATATCAGGATGAGTGACCTGAGTGGTTTTTAGTGATGAACAGTCATTTTAACCCTTTATAGGGCACTCATAGAAATACTCTGAAATTCAAAATTTCAACCTTAGTGTGTTATAAGGACCAAGCCTAAAAAGACTTTATTACTTTTATGAAATTTTTCAAAATATTTTGTTGTTATGTAGAAAATCAAGGTCAGTGAAGTTACCATATATGTTTCCTAACCCATAAGTGGCAAAAAAAAAAAAAAAAAAAAAGAAACGAGAAGTAAAAAAATACAAGAAAAACACATGTAAGGTGAAAGGAACATGTATTTTAGAACATTAGGCCAACATAAGTGCTGATCCAGACCCCTGTCCACATCCACATGATCCCTTTGAACATCATTCCTTACATTAGTACCATTACTTCATGGTACCTAACCAGGTACACTCACTGTTCATGCACAGGTGGACCTTACAGACCCTGTAGACCACATTGGACCTGAGATTGTTGCCTCACTGTCTTCACTGGAATCGTTGCTGTCACTATCTTAAATGACCAAAAATAGTCACTTACTTGTTAGAGGGTTAAATGCTGTAAAATCCTCATGTCATACAGTACATACAAGTCATGTATTAGTTTATTAGTTTTGATGCTGCACGCCACAGCAGCTACTCTTCCTGGAGTCATTAACAACACAAAAACAAAGCACTACAATTTCCCACAACTCACTCAACAAACAGGATATACATACACTCAACACAACAACACGAAAACCAAAATTTAACAGCAAGCACACAATGCAAAACAATTACAATAACAGTAATACTACCAACAATAACAGGAAAAAAAAAAAAGAATAAATAAATAAACCTCAAAAAACAGAAACAAAAACAGCTCCACAATAAACAAAGGAAAAACAAACCAGCTAGATGACGTCACTATAGGATGTGCAATGGCTCACACAGTTATTCTTGGATAAATATGAAAATTCTTAACCTTTCTGAAAAACTAACTGCTTGAATTTCTGAAAGATAGAGTTTATTTTGAACATATGTAGGCAAAAATAAATTCCCGATTTAAAAGGACATAAATCAACCAGAAAATAACCATTTCATTGTGGTTCTTTAACAACACTTTAGGTCAGAAAAGAAGGAGGAATAAGTCAAGCTTATATTATCTTACCCCGATTTTACATGATTTAGCTAATCTGCTAATGTATACCATCCATAACAAAGAATAGGTCAGTCATTAAATTACAAAAAAAGAGAACAAATGATTACATACCATCAATGACTATTACTGTTGTACTCGCGCTCATTGTTACTACAGTCATGGAAAAAATTATTAGACCATCAAAAGTCATGAAAAACAATGGTTATGCAATCAAGTACTAACTCCTGTGTGTATCATGTGACTAAAACAGACAGAAAAGAAAACATGGAATGTCTAAAAGCACTGTTTTTGTCAGTACAATGCCATAGCTACTGATGTAAGAACTGAAGTGATTTTGGTTATTATCAAGAAAACATGGAAAATGGATAGATATCAGCTCTGAAATTAAACTACTATGAGCTATTTTTGTTGTTAGCATTGTATTTGTCCAAACAAATGTACCTTTAGTTGTACCAGGCATTAAAATGAACAAGAAATTGAAGAAAACAAGGGTGGTCTAATCTTTTTTTCTGCGACTGTATATCTCTGGAAAATAAGGTTTTTATACATCATTTTTTAGTTTTGTGATGTTTTGACATTTAGATCCAATCCACAACATGAAATGCATATCTTTTTAAGATTTGTTCTAGTGAAATGTTGTTTCATATTTACTTTCTGTCTGTAGTCATACCCACCCTCTGAATCTGTGAATAATTTCTGTTTGTTACTTGGATGTAATTTATTTCTTGCTTTGTGTAAGGGTTAGGGTTAGGGTTAGGGTTAGGGTTAGGGTTAGGGTTAGGGTTAGGGTTAGGGCAAAAAATTTGTTTTCATTTCCACCAAATCCTTTAATTTGAGTGTATGTGAGAGTACAAATACTTTATTGGTATGTTCCAGATATTCTGTGTTGTTTATTATCTGTTTTGCTCTCTTTTGAAGTGTCCATAATGGTTGTACCCCATACTAACTCACTCTCAGCTTCAAAACTTCAGCCTCTGTATTTAATTTGCCTGATTTATATAGGTGAATAAGTCGAAATAAGACATAACAAATCGACTTTGGCTTCTGGAGCTGAGGGACGCCTTCATGTGGCGTGACTTTTAGCAGTATTTCTGCAAACAAATTGAGCGTCGACTCTCCTGAAAAATGGACGAATCCTGGCTTGTGGATCTAATGCAGATCAAACGCATTGTGGGCGTATTGATATTGGCTCGTTGCTTGTGTGAAAGAGGAAGCTGCTCCTGTCACCGGGGGAGAACAGCAGTGCGTACAAAAATGTGCGTTTCCATATGAATATGTGTGCGTCTGACCGCAGAAGGATCTCCCTGGCTGCAGCTAAAAGGATCGTTCAGCAGGGGAGCCTCCCTTCCAAGCTTTCCGCTTCCTCACCCCACACCCTCTAGACCTCCACCCAGGCCTCACTGGTTCAGTCGCCCAGGGATGGGCAGCTCTTCCAGGGCAGAACTCACTGATTGTTCCCTTGTGTTATTCCGTCATGATTCTTCCTCTGACAGGGTCTGGCCAGGGGAAGCATTGCACTGGACGTATTGATTGTGTGTTTTTGTGCCGGTGTGTCAGGGTGTGTTAACTCCCATTAGTGCCCGCTGACAGGAAGAGGACCAGGAAATGACCGTTATCTTCGTCACAAAGCGTCACATTTATTACCCTTTGGCCCTTTCTATTGTTAAGGTTTTATACTGATCACAGCCACATGGCAAGTATTTTTTTTAAGAAATTGGATATGGACATGACTTCATAGTGTGTGTGTTTATATACAGAGTGCATCATTGGTGACTCATTCAATACTTAAAGAGCTTTGTCTATTCTGTTTGGGTTTTAGAAAAGGGAAATTTGTCTTAAACAACTTGAATTATACGTGAGCAGTAATAGTTCTGCATTGAAAACATTACTTAGGTAAAAGTATCTATCATCAACTACTTAAATAATAATAATAATAATAATAATAATAATAATAATTATTATTATTATTATTATTATTATTATTATTATTATAACCTTTATTTAACCAGGAAAAAAAAAGCTCATTGAGATTAAAAATCTCTATTTCAAGAGGCCAAGACAGCAGCAGCAGCACAAGTTACACAAAATGGAAATCACAGCCGTTCATCCACACTAATATACATAAACACAATGAAAGTCAGCACTAAAAACAAACTTAAAACTGATAACAACATACATATAAAACATCACCACTATTTTAAAAGGTACTAAAGGTATAACAACAATGTTCTTTAAAAGCATCTCAAAGCCAAACCCAATTCAGTCAATTGGAAAAACATCTACACCCACATTTGTCCTTTTCCCATTGATTTAAAATGACTCTGAATGTATTAAAAGAGACCAGTTCCTTTAGTTTAATGTCCTTTTGTAGTGTTGCATTTTTACTGCCGTTTCTCATCACATCCCAGACTGGTGGAGCTTCTCAGTGGGGTTCAGTTCTGGACTCTGATGTCTCATGCCAAAACATATTGATCACTGCAGTAATTATGCAACGGAAGGATCAAAGGGTGACATAGCTGCTTAGTTAAATCCATTTTTCAGCAAATTAAATTAAGTTTTAAAGAGCTTATTTAGCTTAAGGTGTTACTAGTAACAGAATACTTCATCCTTCAGTTCATAACTAAAACACAGTGGCATCAAAAGTACAATATTTGCCTTGAGATGCAGTGGCGTAGAAGTCCAACACAGTATAATATATGTACTTCAAATTAAGTACAGTACTGGAATAAAAGCATGTGTATTGTGCATTGGACACTTTCAGTATTATATTGCATGCATTTGTGTCAACATTCATGAGGATTATACATGAATGAATGCATTATTTATATGATGATAAGGCTCTACAGTACAGGTCAGTTGTATGTGTTTAATCCTCTTGTACTAACGTAGATGGAGACAATTAGCTTCCATTGTTTCTACTAATGACTGCCTGTGATTAAAGACTGAGTTTGTCATATGATTTAACAGGATTCACATATCTTGCTTCTTCCTTAGGAAATGTTTGGCTAGTAATAAGACCATTTCAGAACAAGAGAATGTTTTTGCAGCATGCATCCCGTCGAGTGACTGATGTGTGTCTCGAAGGCACTTCCAGCGGTGTTGCAGGCGGCTGCAGACTGACGGATGGTTCGAGGTACTTTGTGTATTTTTCAGGAAAACCCAAAGGGGAGTAGAGGCACTGTGAGAGCCTCACCTCTGCTCTCTTTACACCACACGTGCCACCTTAAGGGGATCATGTGTGTGCGTGTGTGTGTGCGTTCATGTGTGTTCCAGGCCATGGGAAATGTAGCCGTTTTACATTCCACCGCTGTTGCCTGTAGGAACCAAGGACAAACGGTATTTTCTCTCTGTCTGTCAGACACCACACACAGAGCCTCCGGTGTAACATTCTGTAATATAGAAGTAATTATATTTGTTTGTTTATGGATTAACTTGCAGCATGTGATGGCAGGAAAATTTAATATATCATCACCAGAGGCAATTTTTAGTATATTTTCTCCTCTAACAGTACATTTTATCAATTATTTTTAATGTGGAGCTACATCTGTGCTGCATTAAGGCAGCAAAAACAGGAACATAGCCTCCCACCACCCATCCATCTTTCGTTAAGACCTCCGACCTTACAGTCTGCTGATCTCTGAGCTCTACACACAAAGACGATCAGAGGTCAAGGGTCAAGTGCACACGCATCAATGCACACACGCACACAGAATAACAGAGCGGTACTGCAAAACACTCCACATTTCCTGTAGACCTGAAGCGAAACATCCCCATTGAGCATCTTGTCTGAAAGAGGACTGATAAAGCGATAATGTGAGTGTGTGTGTGCAGTGTTTATCAAGGGGGCTGATCTTCACATGGTCTGTCAGGTGATGTGCGTTGCCGGATACCTGTGGTGCAACTGCAGGCATTTGGACCACATCTGAGGTAAAAACACATACTCCAGTGACGTATATTTCAGAATTTTATATTACCAAAAAAACAAACAAACAAACAAACAATAAACCCAGACAATTACACCAACATAGATGGAATGAAATGTTTTCTTTGCTGTACAAATAAACAATCACACTTACCAAAATCAGATACAGACTCCACCGACTGCATTAATTTGGCAATTAATACAGTCGGTGGAGACAAGACTCATCGCAGACAGTTACATAATACAGGATGGATACAATTATTTTTATCCTCCAGCTGGAAAAAGTTTGTGCGCCACTGAAATAGATCGACACACAAACATATTCCCACCACGTCCTTCTCTGTCACTGAAGCTATAAAAGTCAAATATTTTTTCTGTTTTACGATGCCAAAGATACCAGGAGAGCAAGTTCCTGGGATATTTATGAGCAAAACAAACTCTTTGGAATTTCTACTTTACTATCACTGGTGTGCAAGTGATGAAAGATGTATTTTGGAAGTAAACTTTCCAGTTCAATATGTCGATACTGAGAGACATTTATCATTAGCATGCTGAAAAGGGTGTGTGAGGAGATGAAGGGATATATTTATGGGTGTTTATGACCATCGTGGGCTCCAAAGTGACACTGAAGTTTGTGTTGACTCTCTGCTGTTAATGAAATTAGAAAAGTTGTTTGGTTGGATGCTGTGTGGTTCTGCAGTAAACAACCACACTGCTATAAAACCTCTAGAACTGTGCATTTCCAGTTGTTAAAGCCACTGAAACACTAAAGAGTTTCGATCTAAACTCTAAATTTTGTCATTTAAGAGTCTGTAGCCCCTCTGATGTTGACATGGTAATGCTATTTTCCATTAATTCCACATACTAATATTTAATTTTCCAACTTTCAGAGACGACCCACTGTTTGTGAGCAATTTTGCCTGGAAAGCTTTGGTTTTTGGTTTCCTACATCACTACATCTTGCACCTTTCCTCCCTCTACTTCAGCCTCCAGACATCACAAGCTGGTGTTCAGACAAAGGAATATGATGATGCAACAATAGCAAATATCTCACATTGTATTTCCAATATGATTTCCAAAATTAAATATTGCATTAAGATTTTTCAGGTGAGAGTGTGACTGTTTGGACCTAAATCTTAGGTTGATTTATATACATAGAACTGCGTAGAAACTTTGTTCTGAAATTTTTGGAAATTTCCCATTAGCTTGGCTTGGTTTCCTGCATCATGATATGATGATATGTATTGACACAGGAATGATTCTGAGCAGACCAACATGTTACCTCTATGGTTTTACAACAAGTTTAGTAACGGTGTACCTAGCTTGGTGCCTTGGTGGTGAAGCTGATATTAGTACCTGGTTCCTGTTCTCATGCAAAAACACTATGTTAAATCGAAGTGAATCAACCTAGCATAGTAGATGTAATTGATTTATTGGGTTGTAGTAATGGAAGGTAGTGATTCTGAACTCATTTTACCTAAGAACCCACAGTTTTCACTGGGCCATTTTTGTATAATCAAAACTAAGCCAGTGATTTTTTTACTACTACTAGTGATGAGTGATGTAGTTCTCAAGACCGGTCTTGGTCTTGAGACCGGTCTAGAGACCAATTTTTTTGTGGTCTCGGTCTTGTCACAGACTCAGCTCATTTGGTCTCAGTCTTGTCTTGGTCTCGACTCTCTTTGGTCTCGGTCTCAATTCTCCTTGGTCTCAGTCTTGTCTTGGTCTCGACTCTCTTTGGTCTCGGTCTTGTCTTGGTCTCGACTCTCTTTGGTCTCAGTCTTATTTTCATCTCAACTCTCTTTGGTCTCAGTCTTATTTTCATCTCAACTCTCTTTGGTCTCAGTCTTGACTTGGTCTCAGCTCATTTGGTCTCGGTCTTGTCTTGGTCTCAATTCTCTTTGGTCTCTGTCGTGTCCTGGTCTCGACTCTCTTTGGTCTCGGTCTTGTCTTGGTCTCGGACATAGCAGCAGTCTCAATGGGATTTGTACAAAAACCGTATCATCACAGAATAGTATCATTATTTATTACACGCCCTCTTCAAATGCAACCAGTCCAATGGATGTATTTTAAAAACATTACACTGTATACATTTTCTCAACAGACAATGCCAGCCCTCCACAGTCCACTAGTGATGTAGTTCTCAAGACCGGTCTTCAGACCAATTTTTTGTGGTCTCAGTCTTGTCTTGGTCTCGATACCATCGGGTCTCAGCAGTGTCTTGGTCTCAGACTAGCTGGTCTTGGCAACAACACTACTGCTACTCGACAAAATATGTTCATTTACAATGATTAAATTGATTTGGAAATTATTATATTCCATCCGCTAAATAAAAATTTCCATTCATTGCTACAGTTTGAGAAATATAACAGAAATACCAGACCATGGAATGTTGACACAGACCAATCAGAATAAAGATTTCAACACGATTGTAATCTAACTTTTTTCCTCACACATTTTCTCCAGTTAATTTTACTATCTCTTTTAATGTCAGTCATAAAGTCTTCCTCACCAGTGCTGTTTTGAGAAATGGTTTTAACAGTGAAATTAGATGTATTTCTATAAGTAGGTTTCCTAATGAGCTATGAACATTTATTTTTTCTCAGATTTTTGTGGATGCTTAATGAGACACTTAAGTCTGATGCATTCTTACTATTTCAAGCCAACTCTGAGGGTGGCAAACTAAAAAAGAGGGTTGAGGAAATGTGAGGGCTGCACACCTGGCAACCCAAATAATGGCAAAAAGGATACTCATTCCTTCACACGTGCTCAAAATTGCACCTGAGTTATTTGATTTCTCGTGTGACTTAAGTCCAAAAGAAGCTGAGCCAGCAGCCAAAGAACATAACGGCAGCCGGTGTAAGAAGAACAGAGTGTGTACCTGATTGCAGGAGCATGAATAAGCATTTCATGCATGTCTTAAAATCAGGGATCACACACACGCTGGCGGCCCAGTGCAGTGCAGCAGGTCAGGAGTGTGTGTGTGGGCCCGGCCCTGGACGGCTGAATAATAACGTCGGTTGGTTGATGTGGTGAGGCCTGTCATGAGACGGCTGTAGGTTAGCGCTGTCAGCTGTGCTTCATCAGGGAAACCCTCAGCGCCAAACCTCCTTCTTCCTCCGCTCCTCTGCTTTCCAACTGGCTGCGATCCTTCGTCTCTTTCCCCTCGCCGCCGCGCTATCACCTTTCTGCTTCCCTCTTTTTATCAGCTTCTGTCTGGCCTCAATTCCAGTGCTCTAATCTCTCTGGGATGTCCACTTTTGTCTTTCAACAAATGTTAATTAAAAGTCACAGAACATCAAACAGCAGCCACCACCCAGCTCCAGTCTCCATCCCCTATCCTCTTTCTTTTTTGCATGACTTTAATCTTTCTGTACCACTTCCTTTCCAAACATTTCCCCCCTCTGACCTGATATATTGCCCCACATCTTTTTATCCGTCTATTTGATGCGTCCGCCCCTGCAGCACCGAAGCAGAGATCACATTTGCATGCATGCATTAGTCAAAAAAAAAACTGTATTTGTGGGAAGTCCTCATCTCCCACAGGCTGTAGAAGGCTGTTATTCTCACGGTGGTCTGGGCTGCGCCGTAAGTTGGCACGGCTTGGCATGGGTTGGCGCAGGAAGTGGCTGTCTTAAAAACCCTGCGAGGGATTCCGGCCAGTTCCATTTCCTGTCAAACATCCTCCCAGAGGAAAGAGAGCTCCAGGACATTAAAGACAAAACCCACAGTGGGAGAAACAGATGGACAATTAGACTCATGAAACAGTAATCTAGAAAACGATGGGATATTAATATAAAATGTGCTGAGAGGGCACCTTAAAATGACTGTATTTACTGTTTCCTAATTGATTTTCTAAATAATCAGTGGAATTTATGAGTCATTACTTGCAGCCCTATATGCATTTGCTGTCATATCTGGTGTTCACTATTTCTGCTGTCTATGTAACAGTGGTCTTCAAGTAAAATGCTTCCAGAATAAAAGTAGTGACACTTAACTGAGTCACTAATAAAGAAAAATCAGGTCAAAAATGCTGGTTGGCTGAAGTGTCCAAGATACAGTCTTGGGTCAAAAGAATTAACAAGAGAATGGGTTTTACTCAAAAGAAATATTTGTCTCAGAGCAACCAGATCGACTTCAAAACACTGTCTGCACATGACAATACATTCACTTTACAGGCTCTATCTGGTGGAAAATTTATATCTCTATTGTATAAATGTACATAAATCAATATTTATGTGTAATAACATTTATCACATACCTTGAAAACATCAGCAAACCCGCACTTTTGTCATTTGTTTTCCAAATAATCTTATTCAAATGTGTTTACTTTAGCACATTTAATCTCTGAAGCAGATAATTTCTAGAATAAATAAATAAAATTGTAGACCAGTGTAATCTGTCTGGTTTGTTGTCAAATGTCCACTGTGTGTTTACATTTAAGTGTTCATGTAATGTTGATCGCACAATCTCTCACTTCTGTGAATCATATGTCAGTTCATGTCATCCAGTTTCCAGAATTCACATGATAACTTTATTGGATCATATGGATTTGCATCAACATTTGCATAAAGCTGTGTCATCTACTGTATACCTCTACTGATGGAAGAAAGTCAAAGAAAACAACTTTTTCAGCTACTTTTTATTTCACTGAAGATGTAGTGTTTTGACAGCAGCAGAAAGTGCCTGAATGCGAAAGTCTGCACTGGAATGTCATTTTCAAATGAAGATCACACATTTTTGTATTTTTTTCATAAAGTTATGGTTCAGTGATAATTATGACTCTATGAAATAATAATGATCTGTAGGAAAAATAATGCACAAGTACAGAAATCCATAATGTAGGACTAACACTTAAAAACATTGATAGGATTTTTCAGCCAGAATGCCTGATATCTGTAACAGTTTGGTTGTAGGTAGAATGTTCATGAAACTGGAGTAAACCCCTTTGGTATTTTGAGTGAAAATGGGAAGCAGAGGGAAAATAATGCTTTGTAACTTGTGTAACATGTTCAGATTTAATCTCAGTAACTAAGTGATTTTGTTTGCAGGATCTAACGCCAGACAGTTCATCTGCAAAATAAAAAGTGTCAGGAGACTATATTGCTTTTAGGAGACATTCCAATTAATACTTGTGTAAAGTATAGGCTAATTTTACCCCCATTTTAGCTCCAACCACTGCATGATTCTGAAAATGGGTACAAAGTTGGAAGAGATGAAGTCAGAGTCTGAAGGTCCATGTGTGGGTGTGGGACTGGAGTACTTCAGGGGTATCCATACAATGCAAACACCCATGTTGAAAGATATGTGGCTCTGAGAAAGTTAGGGTTTTTGTGCTACATTTACCATCTAATAAACTTCTGCCTGAAAATTTCCATCCATTTTCAGGTATGTTATATTTAGAATATTCTTTCCGCTTTTTCTTGCTGTCATACAGTCTTTTCCCACACTGAACTGAAGCCCTGAAGGGCTCTTAAACCAAATCATTTACAAAAAGTAGACTGTGATCCCAGTGTTTTTTAACATACATTATATAAAGGCATAGGTTCTACTAATATTAATGATGTTTTTCAGTATCTTGGACTGATTACCTCTGATCGGAGGTAGTAACATTATTTTTTTTATGCAGTTTTGATGACATAAATTCAACTAAAACAAGATTAAAAGTACGAGTCTGTCATAAAATAGATGTGATTTCCATTTTTCATGTTCATCATAAATGCCTTTGACATGTTTTCTCCCAACGAACTTGTAATGGAAACCCAAAAAACATGTTTTAGTATCTTCTATCGCTTTAAGTTGTCACCACAATGAGCGATAATTAATTCAGAAGCTTTACTTGTATTTTTCACTTCAAAACCTGGGCAGCTCCATACCGCTAAAGGTTGAATACGTAAGTGGTTGTAATTGCTCGAAGCAGACGTTAACTCAGTTACAGTATGTTATTGGGGCTGCGCTAAAAGCACATTTTGGAAAGCGTTCAGAAAAAATAAAACACTGATATTTGAGATGACAGGAGTGGTTGACAGGTCCGTGTTGATGTTCTGTGTATTGGAGGTCTGCCTTCAGGTATATTAATGCAGAAGCTCATATTCCACTGAACTGACATCCTCCTCCATCAGATAGAATGACACCAAAAATGCTCAGTGCTGATAACCTGCGGCGTCTCGGTGTGTTGTCTTGCTTATTGTTTTTGCCAGTGTTAAGCAGCATACTTGCTCCTCTATCTCCTACCGCTGTCTGGGTCTCTGGCTCCTCTGCTCATGTTTTCTTGGGTGGGAGCCAGGCGAGGCGCAGGGCAGTGTTTGCCTCTGTGGTTTTCGGTCATGCATTCTCTCACACGGCATTCCAGACAGATCTCCTTACATCCACACATTTAGTCCTTTTTTTCCCTTCTCCTGATCTCTGTTTTCTTTCTTTTTGTCTGAGGAACTTGTATGTTTTAATGCATATATTTATATATATACTAAAGGCCACCGTAAAGCTTTGAATCCATGAATCGCAACTGGACCACCATAATTAAAGTCCTCTTTTAGATCTTACTGTCCTTCTTATACAAGCACAACGGAGCCACAGATTCACGAGGAAAAGCCCTTTCAGTTTTATGACGTGCTAATGTCAAGGAATGCTATTCGCCCTCGCCATTAAGAGCTTAGATAGGAAAGAGGCTCTTGAGTTCAGGAAAGGAACAGAATACAATCTCTAATAGAAAACGTGAGGAGCATGTCGTGCAAGGTCAAGTTCAAGTCGCTGATGAGCCTGAAATACTGCAGGATTATCCAACCTCTGGAGGCGTCAGGTTCATTCTCTTGATCTTTTGCTTTTTGCTTGAGGAAATTCCTTTTGGCGAGTGCAATCAGAAAAGTTTTATCAGGTAGAAGAACAGCTGTGCAGGGTCATAGCAACCCCTCGTCCATCTCCTGTGGGACATTATGTTTTAAAATAAACTCAAGTTCCCCAAACAGTCTCCTTTTTGTGGCTCTCTGGCCTCTCCTGATCTTAAGGAGTGCCATTATGTAGGCGGGAGAAACGCGTCAGAGGACAGTAAATTTCTGTTGTGTCTCAAGTTGATTCATCACCAGGGGAAGGACATGAAAACACTGGTGTAGACGACTGTAGTGACTGTAAACCTATACATATAGGATGGGACAGAGTACTAATGGTGATGCTACATCTGACCCTATAGGTGCATTTACATGGACCCCATATTTCACTAGTAATCTTAACAACAACCCATTCAGGGTAAAATCCCACAGTTGGATCAGAATGACCCAGCTGCAAGGATTTACACTACTGAGGTTGGTGTACTGTGGAGCTTGAATCCAAATATGAAGGCGGGACTAACAGGCGGCGAGTTAACCAATCACAGATAAGACAGATGTGATGCTTTTGTCAGAAATTTAAGATTACAGGGTGTAATCTGTAATTCAGTCCTTATTTTTGAATCAACAGTTGTGAGGAGATTTGCGGACTTGGAACTAATTTTGACTCGCAACATAAAGAGGTCAGTGCATATGATGCATTGTGAAACACCCGCCCCCCAGACTTGTGATTGGTCGGTATAGAGTAGATTGTGCATATTTCACAGTAGTCGCTTTTCTATTGGACATATGCGCAAAACTTTACCGATATTTACTAAATGCTGAAAAAACAGAAGTATCGGTTTTTCTATTGAATCACAAATGCAATGATTTGTTTATTTATTATTGCGAGATGTCACGAGAAGTCATTCCAGAGACATAGCGATGAATGTAAATATGGTGTTGATTTACAGATATATTCATTATTATTATTATATATTACCCTCCTATCCCGTACTAAATTAAAAAATGATTCGGTTTCCTGGTGTGTCCACACATACCGCGCCATGTTTCTTTTAAAACTCTTGTGGACTTGGAACTGACTTTGACTCATGACATTGTGAAACACCCGCCCCCCCAGACTTATGATTGGTTCAGTATAGAATAGATTGTGCATATTTCATAGTGATCAGCCCAATTCTAGACTGTTTTCTCAGTACTGAATACACTGACAAAACCAGAACGCTGGCCAGGCTAGGTTTTTTTTTTTTTTTTGTCTTTTTTTAATACTTAGTTTTTATTAGTTATTTATCATTTTGACATACAGAGCATAACAAACAACAGATACCTGTCACAGTCTAGTAGTAATGATAATTTCAGTTACAGTTATGAAATAGAAATCATGTTACCTAATTAATTAAATTTTTAGAGCAGCAGTTTATAGCATTTCACAGGACTATGAGACAAACCACACATTAATTGTATTTGAAGAAACTAATCCATTTGTCCCATCTTATTATGTAAAGTTCAGCTTGCAGCCTCAGCATAAATGTTAATCCCTCCATTTTGTGAATTTCATCAACAATTTTCACCCAGTCCTAAAGCACCGGTGGATCAAGTTGAAGCCATTTACGAAGGATTGTTTTTGTTTTTGTTTTTTCTTTGCTGCAGCACCAAAGATTTTTAGAAGGTATTTATCACTTATTGTCAAAACATCAGGAAGATTTCCTAACAATAGTGACAAAGTGGGTTGCTGTAATTTGAAACCCAAAATCTGTTCTATGTTTATTCTAACATCTTTCCAAAAAGTTGTAATTTTCATACAGGATTAAAAAAATGTGGGTGTGGTTGGCTTCTGTGTCCCCAAAACTCCTCTAGCATGTAGAAGGCTAGGCTAGATATTTTAAACATTTGTTAATCTGTTCAGTAGGAAAATGTTAGCACCTAAGAACCATGGGAATACTTGTCTCAACTGTTTGTCTCTGGTTGGAATAAATCTATTTTTTTTGGTGCATATTGTCATTAGATGACAAGTTTCGTCAAGGACAGAAACATGGCTACAGCAAAGCCAAACTGGTCTGAAGCTTGTAGAACATTTTACTGGAAACTGCTAAAGATCTGCTGTGTTTTTGAAGAGTTTAATAATTAAAAGCTGACAATGACTTGCTATGTTTGAAATATAATGTGAGAGAGAATGAATAATGGGTCAATAATGGAAAGCGATTTGAGTGTCCCAAAAAACACTATAGAAATCAAATCTATTATTATTATTATCATTAATAATAATAATAATAATAATAATAATAATAATAATAATAATAATAATAATAAACTGTATATAATTAGTGGATCTACAAAGCGGGAGATCACCCAATCCTGTCTGAACTGCTGTTTTGAAACCAGTAGTTTGAGATTTATTGACGGTCCCATGTTGACTTTTTGGAGCCTGAAGTGACCATATTTGGACAACATGGGCGGTGCTGCATTAGCGCAAGTGGTCACAGGTGAGTTAATGCTAAACACTAGCTTACTGAATGGGTCAAACTGTAAACTTCATCAAGCACTACATTGTAAAGTCATTTTATGGTGTTCAAAGTGTAAGTTATTACAGTGGAGCTGTCTGTCAGGAAATAATGGGTTTTATTAACTAAAAAGAAACTCGACAGACCTGAGATCGGTTTAATGGAGGAAATTTTTAAAGAGGGACCACCAGATCACTCAGAGTTTTGAAATAAAACAACTGAGATCAGAATAAGTCCTGAAAGCCATAGTGTTTTGGAGCCACCCCCAGTGGTGATCACTGGTATTGCAGCATTAAGATATTTATCACATTGGCTTCATTTTGGAAATGCCAAATGAAGCTGTAATCTGCAGAACCATGATCTATATGTTTAGCAGATTAGATTTCTCACTTCAGAAATTTCTATTCTGATTAAATGCTTTATTTATGTATTTATTTATTGTAAACATTCATCTCTAGAATGGTTTCAATCAAACCATTCTCCACATAACTGCAGTTTCATATGCATGACTTTTGAAAAGGCTTTGGAATTTCAGTGCATTTTTATGACACACCTAGAGCCAATAATAATCAATCCTTTGGCCTTGGAGTAATTAAAGTTCAGAGAAAAAAAAAAAACTGAATTTGGTCTGTAAAACAAAACACAAAAGCCATAAAATCACCATCAAATCTAACAGAAAAGCATCAATTCATAACTTTACGAAGCTGCAACTTCATTTCGTATGTCCATGAGTTTTTTTTTAATACATTGCGTGTTTGAGGTGTTTGTGACATGCTTTATAACTCATAGTGTTATATTTTGATATTTCCCCAGCCTCCGTGTTTTCATTCCTCAGCTTCAGGCTCTTTTTCAGTTGTAGTGATTGTGACTGTGATGTTTGATAGACTAGGTGTTTCCATTGTTTTCTCATACTATAATGGTGATGAAGTGTTTTTAGATTGGTTTACATTACCATGAGTACATTTCTACATCCTTCCAACATGCCTGATGGAGATGTATGTGCTGATACGTTAAGTTTTAACGTAGACGTTGTGCAGGAGATATTATTACGTAGCTTCTTTTGAAATGAAACACTTGGGCTTTTCATGAATCACCACTCTGGCTTCAATTAGGACAAAGGACAAAAACTACACAGAGGCTTTAATAAATGAGGTCCCTGTAGAGAACAGTGAGGTTATGGGCTCAGATTTGGACCCGAGGTGTGGTCCCCTCCCTTTAGTCCTCAGAAATGTTCCCTCTGACTGTTTGCATTGTGGATCAGAAATCCCATTTTTCTTTTTGTCAGTCTTAGTCTGCACTTGACAGAACTTTTACACTCAAGGCGTCAGTTAAAATATGGGATTAACGCTACACATACAGCCTAAAAAGTCATCTTTGCCTTTGCTGAAAAACCATAAACACATGCCTCATTCCATGACACCATTCCCCGGCCCGCTCTTCTCGACTCCCCTTACAATCTGCAGATTTTTCCAGAGGAATGTTAACACACTGGAGTCGTGTTCTGGCAGCAGGAGTGCAGTTGTTGATCACAGCCCTTTTGTTTACTGCTCAGGAATCCAAATGTGTCATTAGGAGACATGACTCTGCTGCTAACACGATCCCTTTACACTGTCAGACTCCTCTCCTACACCTACTCTATTAAATAAGTGGTTGTTGAAAGGTGGTGGCTGTAATAAAGGGATCTCAGCTCTTGTTCCTTCAAATGAAGGCTTGTAAATATTTCACCACCAACAAATGACTTGTGTTCAGCTGTGCACGTGAGTTATGTTTTAACAGATGCAAACATGCCATTTTTCTTGATTATTACTGTATTTTTCCATTATAACTTCACAGAGCCTGAAACCGCTTCTTCAGATGTCTGTTTTTGTTGTGCAAAGTGATGACAGCCCCAAAATATTCCGTTTTCAGTGACATAAAATGCAAAGAACATATTTCAAACCAGTGATGTTTTAGACCACTCCTCCTTGATGCACTCATTTAATTTGATTTAACACAAGTAATAATCTGCTTTCACAACAATACTTAAATAAAAGCATGTTTATGATCTGCAAAATCTAACTTGAAACTAGGTTTGGGTGATGGGATATTACAATGAAAGTGTTCATATCAGGCGGTATCAGTAATTCAAGATGAACTTCAAACCATTACTCATTTTAACTTCTTTCATTCAGGGTGATTTCTGGTCCTGAATGAAAGGTGAATAAACCAGACGATTATATATGTGGTTATACATTGTCTTTAAGAGGCATAACAAAATAAAAATGATAAAAAATACAACAACACAAAAAAACGCAACAGACACAGCAAGACAACAAGAAGAAAATGAATGAAAATAAATAAGATGAAATACATAAAGAAATGCAAGATGAAAATGACATTCAACACACAATAAGACATGAAGTAGAAGATGCAACAAGATGAAAATTAAGTAAAAGATGCAACAAGATGAAAAGAGTGGAAAAGATGCAACAAGACAAAAATGCTGCAAAAGGTGCAACAAGATGTAAAAGATGCAACAAAAAAAACACTGTAAAAGGTGCAACAAGATGAAAATGAACTAAAAGATGCACCAAGTTGAAAACACTGTAAAAGATGAACACAAAAACACTAAAAGATACAAGATGAAAATGACAATTAAAGGAAACACTGTATTCATTCTGTTGATATATTATCAGAAAAATATTATACAGTTTTTTAAACCACTAATAATAATCACTAAGAGCATTTTCATATTGTTGTCCATGAATGTGGAGCTAATATTAGATACTTATTTTATCAAATATGCATGCCATATCTTATCTGAAAAGAAACACTTCATTAAAGTGGTTGAACAAATATAAAAAGAGTAAAAAGTGCAGTATTTGCCTCTAAGATGCAATGCGGTAGAAGTATCTCAATGGCCAAAAAACAAAACCTCCTATCTGCAAATTTTTAGATTTTGAGTTTTCACATTAAATGGTGAGAACAAGGATGATACGTTAACACATAATATAGAAAGAGAGTCTGAGAACAGTAGAATATGCTTGGATATCTTTAACAAAGACCATACTATAATAAAACTAAATGGTTTTTTTTGTTTCCTGAAAAAAGTGATTTTTTTCAGATAGGAGGTTTTGTATTCTGGCCATCGATCTGCGATCTGTTTTGAACAAGTGTTCACAGTTGCATTCCAGGAGTGCACAGCAATGGACGATGTTATTGTTTCTGGACGTGAAAGACTAATTAAACTGTTTTTGTTTTTCGTACGTGTGTGACCCTGTGTGCACCTTCACTCTTTTAGTGTGTCCAATACGTGTCTGTTTCACTGGGTAACTGTGCTGTAACTCAAGAAAGCACCTGTGCGCCCTCGGGTGCCTGTTTACTCGTCACTCAGGCTCACTAAGCCATCAGATAAAGACAAACGTGACAGCATGTCAGACAGGAGTAAACGCTCAAAGCAAAGATGCCTGGGATGCATTTCCCCTGTCAGAGGGGAAAAGGGTGTGGGTATAATTACGGCAAAAATGACTCTGTATCTTAGTTTAATAATAGAGTAATTACAGCTGACGGAGCTCAGCACTGACATGTTCAGGAGGGGCTTTCATTGTCCTGAAACACTGAATTTGTTGAATCTCTTTTTCTTAGTTACATCCTCTTTAACATGTTCATTTAATGCACTGGAATGATGGTTTTAAATACTGTAACTTCTACACATGCATGACATCATTAACACCAGTAACTCACTGATTACGTGCAATTTGCTCTTGTCTTCCCTGAGGCTGTGATAACAAATCTGCCTCCTTTAATTTAATTTGGAAAATAACAGCGGGTTTGTGTTTGCAGCCCCCAGGCCTTGGGTTTTAGTCTGGTATTTGCTCACTATTTTGCACAAAGCTTCAGCATCTCTTTTGCCTGACATGCTTGTAAGCGGGTTGTTCAGTACGTACTTGACAGTGCTGAAGGCTCTTTAAATCCGCTCCACGAAGCAGCTCAAACCACATACCGCTTGCCAAGATTTTTCCCTCTTTTCTGCCTCCTCGTTGACTTTTTTTTTTCTAACCAGCCAAGTTTCAGTGCATATTTGTTCCTTCTTTCTGTGTCGGTGACCACAGCTCTGTGCCAAATAAGCTTCTGCGCCTCCGTCTGCTGTCCATCCTCATTCCTGCTCCGTGACCCACACAGCCAGACAGCAGCGAAATATGGAGGGTGGGAGAGACCAGGCCAAAGTGGAAACCAAAAGCCTCAAAAATTTTAGCAGCATGGATGGCAGCGACGGTCAGTCAGTTGTCGGTCCAGACTGAAATATCTCAGGAAGTTCTGCATGGATTGCTGTGGAATCCTTGGACATATATGGTCCTAAATCTGGGCTTTTTCATGTGGTGCTACCATCCAATTAGCTTTATGTTTTATCAATATACAGGGTGTATCAGAAAAAAGTAGACTCTCAGAAAAAACAACATAAAACGAAAATGTGAAGACGCACGCTGACTGAAATGTTTCAAATTTCAAATGGTCAGCTCAAAACCAGCTTAAAGAATCCTCACTAACAGCATTAACCCCTTGCGTTTGACATGATAGACTCAAGCCTGTCATTAATGTGAAATCTTTTTATCAGTGGTAGTGGGTTAACATGTAATTATTTTTTTCCTGTTTAATGTACGCAAGTAAAAGACCATCCAAAACTGCAATGGAAAGACCTTTTTCCGCAACTAGAGTCACATAAATAAAAAAAAAAAAATTGGATGTTGACGGAAGTGAAGAGGAGTTTTAACAGAAACATGGCGCGGTATGTGTGGACACACCAGGAAACTGAATCTTTTTTTTAAAATTTAGTACAGCATAGAGGGGTAATATATTATAATAATGAATATATCTGTAAATCAACATGTTATTTACATTTGTCGCCATGTTTGTGGAATGACTTCTTGTGTCATCTCGCGATAATAAATAAACAAATCATCGCATTTGTGATTTAATGGAAAACCTGGCATTAAGCACTTCTGTTTTTCAACACAGTAAATATCAGTAAAGTTTTGCGCAGATGTCCGATGGAAAAGCGACTACCGTGAAAGGCTATTGTATTTATCTATATCAAGTAAAAATGTCCCCAGTTCTATATTGTTAGCAACATAAATGTTATTGTAACACCGTTTTGAGGTTGAGCCTTCTCATTGTCAGCATACAGTACAGGCCAAAAGTTTGGACACACCTTCTCATTCTTTGCATTTTCTTTATTTTCATGACTGTTTACATTGTAGATTCTCACTGAAGGCATCAAAACTATGAATGAACACATGTGGAATTATATACTTAACAAAAAAGTGTGAAATAACTGAAAACATATCTTATATTCTAGTTTCTTCAAAGTAGCCACCCTTAGCTCTGATGACTGCTTTGCACACCCTTGGCATTCTCTTGATGAGCTTCAAGAGGTAGTCACCTGAAATGGTTTCCTAACAGTCTTGAAGAAGTTCCCAGAGATGCTTAGCACTTGTTGGCCCTTTTGCCTTCACTCTGCGGTCCAGCTCACCCCAAACCATCTCGATTGGGTTCAGGTCCGGTGACTGTGGAGGCCAGGTCATCTGGCGCAGCACTCCATCACTCTCCTTCTTGGTCAAATATCCCTCACACAGCCTGGAGGTGTGTTTGGGGTCATTGTCCTGTTGAAACATAAATGATGGTCCAACTAAACGCAAACCGGATGGAATGGCATGTCACTTCAGGATGCTGTGGTAGCCATGCTGATTCAGGTTGCCTTCAATCTTGAATAAATCCCCAACAGCGTCACCAGCAAAGCACCCCCACACCATCACACCTCCCCCTCCATGCTTCACGGTGGGAACCAGGCATGTAGCATCCATCCGTTCACCTTTTCTGCGTCGCACAAAGACACGGCGGTTGGATCCAAAGATCTCAAATTTGGACTCATCAGACCAAAGCACAGATTTCCACTGGTCTAATGTCCATTCCTTGGGTTTCTTGGCCCAAATAATCTCTTCTGTTTGTTGCCTCTCCTGAGCAGTGGTTTCCTAGCAGCTATTTGACCATGAAGGCCTGATTCACGCAGTCTCCTCTTAACAGTTGTTGTAGAGATGTGTCTGCTGCTAGAGCTCTGTGTGGTATTCATCTGGTCTCTAATCTGAGCTGCTGTTAATTTGCGATTTCTGAGGCTGGTGACTCAGATGAACTTATCTTCAGCATCAGAGGTGACTCTTGGTCTTCCTTTCCTGGGGCGGTCCTCATGTGAGCCAGTTTCGTTTGGAGCGCTTGATGGTTTTTGCGACTGCACTTGGGGACACATTCAAACTTTTTGAAATTTTCTAGACTGACTGACCTTCATTTCTTAAAGTAATGATGGCCACTCGTTTGTCTTTACTTAGCTGATTGGTTCTCGCCATAATATGCATTCTAACAGTTGTCCAATAGGGCTGTCAGCTGTGCATCAACCTGACTTCTGCACAACACAACTGATGGTCCCAACCCCATCAATAAGGCAAGAAATTCCACTAAGTAACCCTGACAAGGCACAGCTATGAAGTGAAAACCATTTCAGGTGACTACCTCTTGATGCTCATCAAGAGAATGCCAAGGGTGTGCAAGGCAGTCATCAGAGCTAAGGGTGGCTACTTTGAAGAAACTAGAATATAAGAGATGTTTTCAGTTATTTCACACTTTTTTGTTAAGTACATAATTCCACATGTGTTCATTCATAGTTTTGATGCCTTCAGTGAGAATCTACAATGTAAATAGTCATGAAAATAAAGAAAATGCGAAGAATGAGAAGGTGTGTCCAAACTTTTGGCCTGTACTGTATATAGTCACCTTTACACAGTCTTGCTTTGCCAGACGTATCTTCACACTTCTTCTTCGTGTTGTACCAGCACTGGAGAAACATCTGAGTCCATTATTAGTCTGAAGTAAAGGTAGTTAAGGCAGAAATACACTCATTTATAGTTGTTTTAACCGGCTGTGAGAACTTGTTTTAGTGGAACATTTGCTTGTAGGCAGCTATCCCTGGCTAAAAGGGATACGCCACAAAAAGAACCAAATGGACCGATCTTATTGGATGACATAAAATCTCATCTAAACTTGTCATTTTCAGCATGTAGTTGCTAGTTCCTTCCTTCCTTCCTCCCATGAGTCCAACTAATTAACTTCTCATATTGGTTCTAAATTAAGTTTGTTCGATACTTTGACTTATGACCAGATATCTCCAATAAACAGCCTCATCTGTACTTTATGCTAAATAGCCAGACGTCTGCACAGTAACAGTCACTCTGGCTTCTGTTAGCACGCTCAGTGACAGTGTAAATGTAGCTTTTATCTGTGAATGATGCTTTTTGGGAAATGCTTTTCTCAGGGGCGTCTGTCTGCGTTGCACAAAAGTTTAACCTCTGCTTCAGACACTTGAAAATAACTAAATGTTGACATAGATTATACAAGACAGACACTGTGATTGAGAAAAGAGAGAGGAAGTGGATGATGTGTTTGGTCAAATCTATTTTTATTCGGTTTTTCGGATATATTTGTTACGTATTTTTTGTTGCAAGCAGATGTAGTTTGGAATGCTTATAAATGCTGGTGTATATTTTTGTGCTGCAGTAAGTAATTTTCTTAGATTTAAAGTCCAAATATGATAAAGAATAAAGATAAAGGTACGGAGCATTTCCAGAAAAATGAAAAAGCAGAGACAGTGAGCAGTGGAAAACTGGTTATTAGAGCGTGTTGGTCTTGTTTTGATGGGGCCCTGTGCTCTTAATGACAGACTGGTTTTGCTTCTATCAGTCGGCATCTCGCTCTCGTTCTCGCTCTCCCAGAAAACCACTGAGGTGAAACAGATACAGGCCTAATTGGGCTTTTACAATCACGTACACGGTGTGCAGTATGCATGCACACGCACCAAAGCTCCTCCAAATGTGGATAGTCAAGTGAAAAGCTTCTGAGCTGGCTGACAGGCAGGTCGACCTCTGACACTTTTCATCACACAACCTGATTTATATGTTTTCAAGGACTAATGGGAACTTCATGTCCTGCCAATAGAACCACAAATCCAGCATCAGAGCACCTTACGTGTACTAAAAGAATACAAAGGTAGCAGGTTAAAGAGCTGGAAACACAAACTGCAGACAAGCCGAAATGTCCCAAACGTGTGTTTACATGTGCACAGGCAGCCTGTGTGTGTTGAGATTATAAAGCTGTAAGGGGATCATCAACATGCCACAATACTGGAATGACAGAGAAGAAGCCACACTGCCTAATGTCTTAATAAAGACAGACGGTGGAATGTTGTTTGCCTCATAGAGAAAAATGAAGGTTAGCGTTTTTAGTGCATAAACCCCTCAATTCTTACTTTAAAAGCCTAAAAATGTGTTATTATTCCTCTTAAATATTAATGCATGTCCTCAGGTGAGCGGGTTAAGTTGTAAGTTATCATAAAACAGTTGTTTTTTGCTCTGTAAGTCCTTTTCAGTCTAACTTGTGTGTGTGAGTTTTTGGGCCTTTGAACCATTGAGCGATAAAAACGCAGTAAATGTAATAATGCTCAGTAATTTAACAGTTATTAACACCATTACCTGTGCTCAGAATCACACCCTAGACCTTTCATAACCCTTTCATAACCCTTTCATAAGTCATATGTAATGTGTGTTACATCACCTATTTTACCACAGTCACATGGCACATGGGTGTTACACCCCAGCTAGGGGACCCAAGGGCATGGCATGAATTAGTGGACACCTTTCCTCACTCCCAAACCACAGAGAAAACCTCAGGACACAGGTTGGGCATTTTAATAAATAAGTGGTTTATTTACAAACTATATGAACACAGGTAATGTAAACTCAACAAAACAGCAGCTTGGTCTTCGGGGTGGGCCCAGGCCAAAATAACAAACATAACTTCACTAACCCAGGAAGCGAGGCTGACCTACAAAAGAAAAGAAACCAAAATACAAAGTCTGACCTCCTTTCTTACTTAAACATGAGAAAACAAGGCGAAAGAAATCGGCAGCCCACCCCTACTGCTGCAATCAGGAACAAAGGCAGAGTGAAGACAGGGTTGGGAGTAGAGGAACAGGGACGATAAACCGGCCCAGCTTCGTCATCTTTATAGTCCCTCCTCCGGCTGGCTGGTCCAATCTGTGCATAGGATCTGGATCCGCACCTGCAATATATTACCCGCTCATGCACACATAACAAGACACACCCACAAACTGACACATAGACCCACCTATGGGTCCTAACAATGGGAAACAACTGGCTCTGTTTTCAGATATTTACAGTAAAATCTTTTTATACAAATGAGATTTATCATGTTGGTTGCTACCTGGTGGTAGGAAAAAGATGAGCTCATTATAACTTTAGGCCACATATTAACCTATAATTTGTATAAAAATGCGTCTTATCAAATAGTAGCATAGAGGTTGTATGTACTTATACTTGCCATCGCTTCTCCCCTAGACTGCATACAGATGTTGTATTTATATGCATTTCCTAAGCAGTTCATCTATATTTAACTTCAGCAGGGGTAATGTACTTTAAACCTACATTTAATCTGTCATTAGACAAAAGAAGATGATGAACATAATGCATTGCTGAATGTTATAGACTGTATCATTCAGGTGTGTCATAGACAATGTTATTTACGGTCACCAAAAAAATTATTAGACCACCTGTGTTTTCTCCTTTTGCTTGTTCATTTTAATGCCTGGTACAACTAAAGGTACATTTGTTTGGACAAATATAATGATAACAACAAAAATAGCTCATAAGAGTTTAATTTCAGAGCTGATATCTATCCATTTTCCATGGTTTTCTTGATAATAACCAAAATCACTTCATTTCTTACATAAATATCGATGGCATTGTCCTGACAAAAACAGTGCTTTTAGGCATTCCATGTTTTCTTTTCTGTCTGTTTTAGTCACATGATACACACAGGAGTTAGTACGTGATTGCATAACCATTGTATTTGATGACTTTTGATGGGCTAACAATTTTTTCCACAACTGTACATCCAAGTATCTTTGGCATACTATTGGTTAAATATCTTGAATAATCAAAAAACATGGGTTACTAATTTAGCTCTTCAGTATCTATGCACATGCTCACTTCCCATCCCCCTTCAACTTAGAATTTGATCTGTCATGTAGAAGCTCGTCCTGTGCTAACTGATTTGTCTAACCACGACAGATAAAACAGCTTGAGGTTACCAACAGTGGGTGCAAACATTAATATGTGTAGAGAATCCATGCATGTGTGTGGAAATGTAAAACGGTATATTTAGAGGCGAAATGGAAACCAAACATTTTAGCAGAAGGGATAGGAGTGTTGGTGAGCCAGCTGTAATATCTCAGCAGCTGGTGCTTGGATCACCATGGATTTTTTTTTTGTGTGTGTGTGTGTTTTTAAAGTTGTGCCAAAAAATAACCATCATCTATTTTATCATGATTTATTACTTAATAATACTGCTAGTTGGAAGAGCCTCACAAAGAAAGTGTTCATCTGCTAAATTACTTGATTTATTAAGAAAAACTGCAAGAAGTTGGGCCAAAATGTAATAAATGTTAGTGATTTATTGGTTATTGACCTCAGGAATATCAACAGTGTTCAGGATCACACACTGGTCACTACACACTGCAATCATATGTGCTATTTATGCAGTATACTTCTATAGTGTATCATATAGTCACATGACCACCAGGCTTATTGTCATGGGAATAATTGGCAGCTCATGGCAGACGTTAACTGTGAAATTTTGTACTTCTACTCGAAAAACCACCTGTCTGCAAGTGAATGTACGAGCGACAATAAAGATGGCACAGAACTCCCAAAAGATGTGTTTTATGTACCAAATTTTCAGTTCCCGAACACTCTCAGTGTGAACACGTCGGCTGGTTCAAGATTAGGTGCAGGAACCAGCATGGGTACGGTTCTCTGACGCTCTGAAAACTCCGCTACAGTATGCACTTGGTTCTACAATGTTTCTTTTCCATTCTATATGGATTCCAGATCGTTTGCTTCAGTAGCGTAGGCAGAGAGAGGAGGGAGGGAGGAGGTTGAAGCTAACAACTTGTGACAAAATTTAGCACATCATGTTACTTCAAAGTCAGTGTTATTTTTTTTTTTTTTATGTTTTTTTTTTTTTTTGCAGCAGAACTGAGAATTTGCTGAATAGGGGAAACCCTCAAACTATCTTTTGCATACTGTAGATCTTGAGGCTTGTCACATCCTACTCTTTGTAGATACTGCTGTTTTGTGTGTGCATGTGAGTAGAGCCTCAAACAAACAGCAAGGGGGTAAAAAGACTTTCCTAGAACATGTATACCATGGATTGCGTTGTGTACAAGAAAAAATATGACATATAACAGTCTGAGGTTGCCATTGGTGAGTACAAGCATATTTAAACTTGTTAAAATGCATGCACATACAGAGGAATATCTGCACTTTTTCACTATAAAATTATATTAAAGTAGGGAATATTAAAAGTTTATATAAACACTTGAAACATTGTGTGGATTCAATAACATTAGTAATGTTTGCACCTAGATTTCTTGATCTGTGCTGATCATATCATGTAATATAGTGAAATAATCTAATATGTCATTGCCCTGCACCTTTTGAAATATACATCATCACTTTGGAAACTGGAAAGTCCTGAGTCATTGTCCATGAAAAGCCATCCAGAATTTCCTCTAGTCCAAGCATTCTCACATTTTGATCCCATTCACACGTGTTCAACTTATACAAATGGATTTATTTCAGAAAACAAGTCAGGGGGAAAATATAAAGCAGCATTATCCGAAGTTTGCTCTGCTCAGCCTCAACAGTCTCTTGTTTCTTGTTGCTTTGTGATCGCATGACTTCCGTGTGTTCAGCCGACAAAACCCCACGCCCACCTGACAGGGCTTTCTAGTCTCACAAATACAATCACATGTAGTGTAATGGCATGAAAAGGCGACCTTGGAAGACTAGACTTGTTGGAGTTTGCTTTCACGGCCCGAAAGGAAGTAAGTTAAAAAGCTTTGTTTCTAGTAAATGTCATAAAAATAATCTTTTTTTACATGCTGTTCATTAGAAACATAATCTCATTTCAGAAATCATGTAACTTTGTCTTTATAAGATATTCCAGCTAATGTTGTGTTTGATATAGTAAGTGACAAACTAAAAAAAAAAAACAGCAGAGAAACCAGATTGTTTTATTTATTTTCATATTTTAAGAGACTGTGCACAACTTTCATCATTCATTTCCTGATCTGCTTAGTTTAGTTGCCAGACAACTTTTCACGTGAAGAAAATTGTGACACCTGGTATGAAGAACTCAGTATGGCACAAAGTCAGCGTTCTTAAGGTAGTAATTATCTTTATGAACATATGGCGTTGTATTGTAGATGCACTGGCAGGATTTATCATCTCCCATATATATATATATATTTTTATTGCTCTGGATTCCCTAGATGTTGTGATGATAAGCGAAGAAGAAGTGATGAGTCATTTCAGGCAACATGAGCTGCGCTGCCACACACACACACACACACACACACACACACAAACATGCCCACTCACTATCTATCAAAACACTGACACGTGTGGAGGTGTATTTAAACTGCCAGAATTTCCCATGTCTCTCGGTGGCTCACCCATGTCACCTTGCATGGTTTGGGGCTGTTTGTCTTCTCATTGTTCAGGCAGATTCCATGTTAGTGAAGGGAGGATGGATGTCACTATACATGGGAAATTCCACATTCATTTCACCTAAGGATGAGATAGAGGCCCACCTCAGCAGGACAAAAGACTTCACAGAGGTAGATTGCTGGAAAATCATTGAAAGTGGAAGGACCTGAAGGTTAAAGATGACACTGTACAGATAATTAACATCTTCCAGGTCAATTTCTGAATGTGATCTGAACGCGACACCTGATGAGACCCAGTATGTTTCCATCACTTGTTACACTCACAGATAAAATGTAGTGTGTGGTGTGTACAAATCCTAGTCTTAAGTCTAAAGGTGAAAACACACCAACCTGATTTTTGGCAGTTGGACGTCGTTGGGCAGTCTGGCAAGGTTGGTGACATGATTCTGTTGGGTGTGTTCCGTGTTAAAGCCATCGCCATTCTTTTCAGCCAATTCAACACGTGTAATCGGCCATTACCCAGTTGTTCAGTCTGACCAATGTGATTGGTGGAGGGATAGTAATAATGAAACAATGTTAAATTAATGTAAATATGTTTTTTCTCTCTCTCTGTCTACGTGCTTTGTAAATGTAAAAATTTTAATACTTACCCCAGGAAGAATAGTTTCTACTTTGGTAGAGACTAATGGGGATCCTTAAATAAAGAAATAAAGAAATAGCCCTTGGAAGCCCAGTGAACAAGAAGACCGGAATCTTTCTTCTTCCACAAGAAGAAGCCGAGAGCTGACAACACCAGCATCTTCTTACCACTGGTCATCCGTTCAACAACCCTTCTTGACTACTCAACATTCTCTGCTGACAACAGTGACTGACCACAGAGAGCTCTGTGTTTTGGTCGAGAGAGATGTTCCGTCATTTACGGTTTTTCATTTTTTTGGGCCACAATACAGATTAACGCTGGCTGCTGTTATGGAGGCAGTACGTCTTGCACAAGCGCAGAACGTATGCTCAAGTCAGTAGTCGATTTGGTGTGTTCTTTGCGCTTTTTTGACCATGTCGGTGAGACGGTAGTTGACTGATCAGTTGGGCTACCTTTTATGGTGACGATTAGCAGTCGATTTGGTGCATCTTCACCTTAATGTGAATAAAAGATAACAATAAACAAATAAATAACAAGGTGAACAAGCGGTTTAGATAAAGCCAGGATATGCTTTCCACTAAATGTAAGCTCTGAGACCTAAAAATAGACATCCTGATTTCCTCAGACTGATCATTCCAGAGCTTCAGGGCTCTCTATATATATGTATACTGGAAATATATCCCGAGGATTTTACACATAATAAGAAACAAACTAAAGTGTTGAACTTTGGACTGTTGCATGCCAGGAGAGCTATTGCCTTGAACTGAAGGAGCATGGAAGCACCTTCTATAAAACAATGGATAGAAGAACTATCAGAGTGCATCAGACTGGAAAGACGAGCTTATATTCTTATATTTCCAAAGGAAAAATGAAAGAAGTTGTACTATTATGGGAACTGTAAATGAACATTGTAGTATCTGGAAAAAGGGGCATGACATCCAAATTATTACTGTTTTTTTTTTTTTTTTTTTTTATTATGACAGCTGTATTTTAATTTTATTGTTTCGTATATGTATACATGTTTATAAGAATATATTTTTGTGTATGTTATTTATATATGTGTCATTTGGTGCAAGTCTACCTGGTGTGAATGGGTGTGTGCATGGGTGTTTGTGTTGTTTTGATTCATGTTCTTTATGTATATTATTATTTACTTTGTTTGCCTTTCATTATACAACTTGAATACCAATAAAAAATATTATGGAAAAAAAATAAAGAGAAAAAAAAAGGTTTGTGGTGTGAACTGAAAAGGCCCAAAAATGACAAATAAATACTGTAGGGGAAAAACACCTACAGGATTACACTGAAGACTCACACCATGGTGTAAGTTCATCTTCTTTGGTTTGGGTATAAACACCAACAATCCTCATAACTGTTCAATCCAATGGTGACGGTAAATTCAACTTCAACTAGTTCAACAAGCAGGGATATGTGAGTTAGTACCTGCTGTATTTGTGTCTCTCATGTTATTGAATAATACATGCACCCTCATGTCAGTCCAGTTCCCAAAAACTTGAACAGTCATGATGAGCTAGGCTTTTTCACCCATCCTCCTACCTCTCATTAGCTCCTCCCACTTTATCTGCTTCACCTGTCGTGCCTTCATTATCCACCAATAACTTGTTTGGGCCCGCCCTCAGGACAGAGCTGAATTACATGATTATTCACTATATGTGTACTCTTATCACACACTCAGCTGTGGTTTCAAACCTACCTGAGTGTATTTGTTTTTTTTTATTGTTCTCCAGGATAAAGTCCTTCTGTACTGACTGGTCCGTGTGACTACTACAAAGAAAACAGGGCCAAGTTACCAACGGTGAGTGTTTATATCTGAAGATATGCATGAATACATGTGGGAATTTCTGCACTTCGTTAAGTAGAAGTGGTGTTTATTAAAATTCTGGAATATTATGTTGAATCAATGCATTAGTAACATTTACATCCAGGTTTTTGGATGTACGCTGGTCACATCATACTGTAATATAATAATGAAATAAATCAAGAATCTGCTGAACTCTGCACTTTTCCCTATTTAGATACATTTATTTATCTACTGCATTAGTTTCACCGCAATTAAAGAATTCATCTGTATGAACTGCTGAAGTTAATACCAACTTCTGGGTACAATTTTAACATATTAACTGTATTTGAGCATAGAATACCTCCATCTCCTTCTATGAGTGTATAGTATGTATGTAATGTGATACAGTCTGAAAACACAGAGCTTGAATAAAGCAGACTGTAAGCTGATCTAGTTCTTGTTTCAGTTCACATTAAAAATGAGAGCACTTTAATTTCTTTATAGAAGTTTTCTTTGCGTTTGCAGTGGGATGAGACCTGTGTCAGTCCAGTTACAGGTGGGTGACTAGAAAAAAAAGCACATAATTCTTGTTTTAAATCCATTTAATAATATAGTTATAGTGTTTGTGAGTCACAGTGAGTTCTGTGCTCAAATGACAACACAAAAAAACAGCTAAAAGGTTAAAAACTGGGTTTCAAAAAACTTAGCTTCACCTGATTGACTTGACAAGTCATCCTCCTCAGAAACACATCGAGAATTCGTGTTTGATTTTAAAATGTACTTATATCTAATGCAGTGTGTCAATCATCATAAAACATCTTCCAATCAAAAGAAGCGACACTTTGCTGGGCCTCATGGGACTTAACTTCAGAGAAAGCATGAACAGTGGCAAGAGACAAATAATTATTCAACCCTGAATTAATTTGTCACCATTTACACATATTATGTTTGCCAATTTAAAAGATAATTTTATGAGCCAAAAAAGTCACAGTTTTTTTGCAAAGATGGTAAGGACACTAGTGCGTTCAGCTCAATGAGCTGCATCTGTCATTGGATGTGATACACTGTACATCAGACCCAGTCTTGGAGCATTTTACCATAATCTTCAATAGTGAAGTGAAGACATATTAAAAGAGGTGAAAATCAGGTACAGTCTTGTCATGTTGAAACAACCCTGAACAGACTGTGGAGAGGCAATTACAATGACCCTACCTCGAGTGAGTATTCTTTATGTTCATGTATTTTCACAGATTCCACACAAAAGATGTTTTCTTGACTTAAAAAATTATCTTTAAAATTGGCATGTGTCGTATGTGCAAAAGATGCAGAATTCAGACAAGACCAAAAAGTAAGTTGTTTTTTGTTTTGTTTTTTTCCCCCCCCAAAATACGGCCCTATGGGGTACAACTGGAAGGGGTGGGACTCTTTGGCCACTTGCCATTGTCGTTCATTTGGGAAGCTTGGAATTTATAACTTGTCATGTACAATAAATCAATTGACGTTCATGTCATCTGACTCATCATTGGCTTTACCAAACCAATGACTTGACCTGCTTTGCTTGATTTTCACCACAGAAACTTGGTACTAACCTGAAACTTGAAGGTTAAGACCTGAGATTTGCTTACTTGTGGCTTGTAAATATCTGACGCCCACATTTGTTTTGGTGACTTTGCAGGAGTTTACTGGTGACTTTTTACATCAATTGAGATTTTAATTAGTATTTTTCAAGCACTCAATGCACCCTTCTTGAACCTGATCTTGTTGAACTTGCACTTACCCACATTAAATGAAAGTGATGATAAAAGAAACACTTCAATTATTGCTTCTAGAAGTTGGAGACCTGTTAGCCAACCACATCGCGACATATTAGTGAGTATGTTCCAACAAATTCTGGTCATATGATTCCATGTTGAGTTGGTTTTGTAGTTTTCCTGTACCATAATCAACGGTCAACAGTTGAAGCTGAGGTTAAAGGTTCATTGTATATCCTTAAATGCCATCTAGCCATGAAGTCATAGATTTCACAGATCTTCCTTCAACTCTCATCCACTAAAAAGCAGACGTTTCTCGTTAAAGCCAGTGTTTGTTTTGTCCATTCAGGGCTTTTAGTTGAGGAATATTAACTCTAGTCCACACTCAGATATGGCAAGTGAGGGAACATACCTTAATAATGGATGCTCCCAGTAATAAAAACAAACAAGTACAAAAGATCCTGTAGACTCCATTAAAGCAGACCTGCCCCTTCTGTAAATATAAAAGCTTATTGTCATTGACTCTTATTTCCTGGTGATTAGACACTAAAAAAAATTTAATCAGAATTTGTATAATAAAATCCCTGTAGATGTTACACATTCTAATATTAATGTAATGTTCATATTTTTAGAGATTTGTTAGAGACCTGCAGAAACGTCTCAAGTATTGGCATGTGTAAAGTTGGAAATAAATACAACAAAAATGGAGATACCCAAACATTCAAGGTTTTAATTCTGATCACCAGAGCAGTTCTCCATAATGTCACTCAGCACTCAGTCTTCTGTAGTTATACTCACTAAATTTCTTACCAAAACCTGTAATACTGCCTTGTGTGTTTAGACCCCGAAGCTGAGATAACTCTGTTTGCATTGCTTTGACACAGATAACTTTAAAGGACCTTTTAGAAGCTGAAGAGTACCTAGCATGATAAGTAAACTGACACTGGTTTGTTTAAAGGTTAGTAAGTGCGCAAACACCAGAGCACCTCTGCAATTACAACAGTCTAGCATAGAAAAAAAACCCTTCACACTTAGTTAGCATTGGGCCAGTGCCATAGATAGTACCCTCAACTATTGCTATGGAATAAGAGTAAAAGTTATCGCAGTTGTTAGGCTGGTTCTTGGGTGGTGCTAAGTGCAGGATGCCACAACTGTGCATTTGCATGTGAGTGTAAATTAGTAGAAATTAATGTGCACATCATGGCATTAGAATAACTAAACACTAAAGAAAATAGCACATAAAAAGAGATGTGTCTGTCAAAACCTGTAATTTTCAGGGTGTAGCTGCAGATTTTATGTTACATTACGTACTGATAGCATGCAGATAGTAAAAAGGACAATCCTGCCATACTTACCCTATGGTACCATACACAGAGAAGTTTTTTTAGTAATTAAGTAAAGGAAGGTAAAAAAAAAAAATATATATATATATATATATATATATATATATATATATATATATATATATATATATATATATATATATATATATATATATAGATATAGATATAGATATAGATATAGATATATATATCAAGATGCACTATAACAAAGCATGGATGTGTCAGTCACGTCTGGTACCAAAATATAAGCCCTGTTACAATTTACAACTGCACACATCTAATGATACCCCTTTTACTATTTCCAATTTTGGTTATTTGTATTGAGTATTTGTCATTTCCTGATAAAGAACAATAGTCGCTGATTATCAAGCATGCACTACAACCAGAACACCCCTCTGTTACTGGACAAATCTGATACATCCCTATATTTTAACAGTATGTTTTCGGTCAATCTACCATGCAAATTTTACATGATTAGTCATTTTTAAACAACCTTTTCTTCAGGTCCCTCCAAATGATCACTGAACAATGTCTCTGAGCTCAACTTACACATGACAAATTTCAGTCAAATATAAATAAGAGGTGATGTTGTAGATGAATGAGAATAGTTTGTTTGCCTGTTTAATACTATGTGTTGCACTTCATCAGGACATAGTCAACATTTAGGTGAAGTTGGAAATGGTATAACTACTCATGCAGAGTTGTAAAATGGACTTAAAAGCATGTTTTGTAATTTCCTGCTGTGTGGTTTCTGTTATTTGTGAAAAAAATCAGAGCAATGAAGTTCTTTTTTTTTTTTTTTTTTTTTACACGTTCTATATATTGTCTACACCCAGCATATGTACTCTGAGTCACTTGTTTAACATACATATAGAACAGTTCATTTCTCCTCGCGTCTATAGGATGAAGTCATTATTGTTACAGCACGTGTGTTTTATTTGTGGTCCCAATTTAGCTGCATGGGGACTTTGTATTGCCTGCCAAAGTTGACCACGCATGTTTCCAGCCCCTTCTTGTGATCTAACCACAGTGCTGAGGCAGCTACTTGGATTTGGCAGATGCTGCTTTTTGTCATCACCGTGTGGCGGGGCTTTGGCCCACACTGAGACATCTGCCCCGTTTGATGAGTTGCTGGCAGGAGGCTTAAGCAAAATAACTGTAGAGCAACCTGGAAATAATCTTTACAGTATTACCAGCTCAGTTTTCTCACAGCATTTACCAGGATCCTTGTCGTGTCACTGGAAAAGGGAACAACCTGATGGATGCTATGATGTGTTTATAAAGTATGGCTCAGTACAAATTAGATCATAAACCTGCAGGAGGCTGGGTGGGCTTAAGTTCTGTATCTGAGAAGTTATTGCTTTGTGTCATCCTTCCATTATGGAAATAATACTGTATCTGAAACATGTGTTCAAAGATGTTATCTGCCATCATAGCCTGCTGTTATTAATATTGCAGCCAAATTAGCTTGTTTAAAGATTATTTTAGTGATAAATGCACTTAGTGTGGAAGTTTAGCATAGAATAATACACAATAAAATTGAGATGAAGTCGGTCAGTGTATCTTTTGGTAATTGGATTTTCTTTTCAGAAAGAAAAGAAAAACTAGTGGTTAATTGATTTTCGTTTTAAAATAGAAGAATTAAAATTGAATTTCAAGGCGTTTTTCTTTTTCAGTGTCAAAACAGATAAACCAAATTTTATAAATGGATTGATTTTTGTTTTCTCTTTCTAATAACAAACTAGAAAAGCACCTCTGCCAAGGTAGATCAGCCCCCCCACCACCACCAAAATTTAATCATTTGTTCCCTGTGCCAGTATCAACATTTCCTGAAAATTTCATGAAGATCTGTCCATAACTTTTTGAGTTATCTTGCTAACAGACAGACAGACAGACAAACCCCAATGAAAACATAACCTCCGCCGTTACACTTGGAGAAGGTAAAAAGAAAGTTACTACCTGGTAGGAATGGAAAAACAGATCAAAAATGCCTGTTCTTTTTTTTTTATTTTCTGAAACCGGATGTTGTCATTTTCAAGGAAAGAGCACTAATGCCAAGGTCACAAAGGGTTTGTATGAATATTCCAGTTTGTACGAAATCTGGAGTTTGAGTACATTTGTGAGGGAGCATGTCTACGATGTCCAGATTTTGCATGAACCGGAAGAAGCCTTGAAATTCAATGTTAATTCTTCTATTTTAAAACAACAGCTAGCTCTTCCTTTGTTTCTGAGAAGAAAATCCAATTACCAAAAGATACACTGACCTGAACCAGGAAAAATGCAAACAGATAACATACCTCATGATCTTCATGCCCCTGAAGGTATCTATCATCTTGACTTACTTGTTCAACTTGCTGTGCTTACTGAGTTGTATATCAGATATAATAGATGTTATGACCTAGACTAGGGTTACAAAAAGGCATAACATAAAAGTGACTCACACTTGAATCTCACTCCCAAAGAAGACCGTGACAAGACTTTTTTAAACCAAAAATAAGCAGCAATTTATTCTCTTCAGGGTTAACATTGCCAAAATAATTAAAAAAAAAAAAAAAAAAACTGAACAACCCAAAACTTCCCTATCAAACAAAATAAAGGAACTATAATACACAGGTCTAACCTGGACACCTAAATTATAAACAGGAGACAAGTTGACAAAAAAAAAAAAATAGGCTTTTCACCCTTACCTGGTGCTGCTATGAATATATACAAACTATTTACAGTATTTACAAATGCAGACAACAGAAACTCTCCCTCTCACAAATGAATTACACATCAAAAATGGCGAACTAGTGTGATGTTGGTTGGCAGCTGGCTGGGAGATGTCATCTTGTTCCTTTTAAAGGGGTCATATTTTGGTAAACCCACTTTTATTAGTCTTTGGTTCATTTATTTGTATATTTGGGGATGTTGATAGTTCATAAAGTTTGAATTTGAACCCTCCAGGTGCTGCAAAACTATCTTATCTTTTTTTTTTGGCAAAAATCGAGTGGATTTCTACAACCTGTTTCAATTTCTTCTTAATTTGTTATGTCTATAACTAGTTATGTCACAACATTTGCACATATAAGGTCAAGACTTCTGACAAACATTTCTCCGAGTACAACATAATTGTTTGTCAGCAGTAGCAGTTGTAGTAAAAACTGAAAATATGTCCAAACTTCGAGCTGATTACCTAAAATGCTCAGTTGTTGGTTGTATTAATGAACACAAGTGGCTGAACGGGACAAAGAATCATGGTCAACAACCTGGAGGGGGCGGGGCGTGAAGTGGCTCATTTGCATTTAAAGGGCCAGCGCTCAAAACGACCTTTCTGGTGTCATTACTCAGAAATGTTGTTGAAGATGGACCTGTGGAGTTGAATTAATGAAGAATTCCGACCCAAGCATAGCATTTACAGCTTATGTAGACCAAGGGAAAGGATTTGAAATGCATGATTCCATTTAAAAAAAAGCAAAATATCACTCCTTTATAGATCGGCTCAGTCTCTCTCGACCAGTCAGCAGACCATGCGTTGTTCCGGGTCGGGCAGTCAGAGAAGGTTGGGCAATCAGAGAAAGCCGCCTGAACTTAGACGCACGCACATCTGCACAAACACGCACACTCACACATGCACTCCAAAACATGCACACGCTTAGATACACCTCAGGCCCTCTGCAGGCCAATGTGGGAGGAAGGCAGAAACCATAACAAGACAGATAAAAAAAACAAATAAACAACAGGAGCAACACACAATACATGAATACATATATGACCTCAGGGTCATGAGCTAGATCTTTAGCTCTAGATACAATATATGTCTTTTCGGTTGGTATTTGTAATTGTCATTTTGATAATTAAACATTGTACATAAATTTACAGCACAATTATAAAGAACAAACTAAAAGCAGCAGATATCTACCTAAATAATGAAAAGCAGCGAGACAAAAACACAGCAATCGCAACATTTCTTAAACTATTTTACCTTCTTTTATTTCTTGCTGGGTCATTTTTACCCTCAGCCCTCACCGCAGGGTATTGTCATCAGTTCGTCGTCTGTCTGTAGTCCGTATGTGCAAAAACTTTGATGTGGACTGAAGGCTGAGGGTTTTCAAGCGTGGGTACGTTATGTTGTTCTATTGACGCTGCTTAAAAACCCTTGAAAGGCGCTGTCTCTGTCACAAGTTTAGGCCTCTCTGTTCTCTGTGGTCTAGTGTACTGTTCAGTATGTGAGCACTTCCAATTATGCAGAATAAATGTGGCTGCTGCTGTAGAAAAAAGAGGCTACTGCCAAACCAAACTCTGCTTTACAAACCCCGATGGTAGAAGAGATTTATCCTCAAGTAAACACAGTAGTGGAGGTTGTGGAAAAGGTTGTTTGGTCCAATACATCTCATCAGAGAGACAATACCAAAGGAATGTTAGGTGTGTAGATGTGTGCCACCTCTAAGCCATTCACTGCTGTGACTTTGACTCTTTTTGAGCTGTTTCATTCATGTATAATTTTATGTTAGATACGTTCCTTCTTGTATTTGTCTACACTGTGCCGTAGATCTTCTCGTAATGTCACTGCGGTCTTTTTTTTTTTTTATTACCATTTTAATCTTTCCCATATTGAACTGTGGTTATTGGGGATCGTTTTGGTGAACTCCATCTCCTCATTCATCTACATCTTCAGTCCAGTCACCGACAGAGCCCACACTTCTTACGTATAAATATTTCCAGAACCCCCTCTATCACAGTCATTTAGTTATTAATATGTAGGATAAAATCATGGAACGTGACCCATGAGCCACCTCTTCAGTCTATTTTACTGTAAATGTAGCAAGAAGTTGTTTTGGAGTGCAACATGTGTTTTGAAAATAGTAATGTATTATGTAAATAATGAATTATTGTGTGCCAGGCTATGACTATTTCCTGGAAGGAATACATGCCTGTATGAAAGACTTAACAAAGAAGCACTGCGGATGCATATGTATATATTTGTGGTAAATGGATATATTAATCCACATTTCTTTGCCTTCTGTTTCATCCTCTTGATGTACAGTACACCAGTCTAACATGGTCCATATATACTATTCACAGTTACCTCTCTGAACCCTGCTCCTGCCTGTATTTTACGTTTTCTGTAAACTGGTTGGTCATTGACTCAAAGGGGCCCTCTGTAAATCCCCCGTGGACCAGTGTGACCCTCAGAGCCCCTTGACCGAGATGCTTAACCTCAATTAAGTCTCTTGGCATTCAAGCGTATGACACTGCAGCCTGTGGAATGTACAAGAGCTGCCAAGTAAGAGAAGTACATGAAATAATCAAATCAGGTTATAATGGAAGCGGTGGCCTGTAATGATATAATGATTTTGCAGGTATCCCACAAGGAAGTCATGTGCACAACAATGGAAACATGAGAGGTTCCAGTCACTGATAATTAATCAAATTATTTTAGTGTGCTTATAAAAGCAAAAATACCAAATCCCATCCAGGCAGTTCATCAAGTTACAGACATAGTCAGTTTCCCACAGAGTTTTCTTCATGTCTTCCTCCACAGGGATGAAATTCAGAAGTCTTTCTATTTGCTTGTTGGTCTGTAGTGGCGAAAAGGGAGGCTTACTCTTCCATGTTTTGAGATAATCCAGGCTTACATTCCTCCCCAGGGCAAGTTCAGTCCAGGGTGTGAAGGTGTGGGAGCCTCATTCAGTTTACATGTATAAGAACACCACAGCTGATTCACTGGATAGAAGCTGGATGTTAATGCTTACCTCTGTCCTTAAAAACCTCACTGTTTGAAATTTTGCATGGAGTTACTTTCAAGCTCCATATTTGCCTTAACCTGCTGCGTTAAGGCAGGTAATGTAATGAATTGTAATGTGTAATGTATTGCTGATTTTAACCAGTTTTTCAGAAATTCTGCAAAAGAAAACAAATTGTTGTGTTTCTATCCACTACTGTTATGTGAATATTGCGAGATGGTTCTTTAGCACCATGATTATCATGGTTTAAAATGTATTTGTAGGTAGTTTTTCATACAATAACATATGACTTGAACTGCTGAGGAAGGAGCAGATAGACCTAGATATTTTAAACATCAATCATAATCGACCAAAATTTCTATGGTTTGTCAAGCCCTTGCACGTTTTGCTATGTGTGTGTTACCATTAATGTTTGTGTCTCTGGTTAAGTCAGTGAACATTGCAGTCTCTGTGTTGGTGCACACATGTAATTATTGACTAAATATGTTTCCATTGCCCATTAACATTAACTTTTCCACCTCTCCCACGTGTACAAAATATTTTTTGCCATATTTTTAATGTTTGACACTGAAATATTAAATGCGTAAACTGTAAATCAGGATGGAAACACATCTAAAGTTGTTATTATTAATCATTTTGTCCATAAAATGTCATACAGTAGCCAGTATCCTGTTTTATACTTTCCCACAGTTCAAGGATACATTTTTTCAGCCAATAAAAATGCTGTATTTAGTTTTCTGTCACTAAAAAAATACCAAGTCTATAGTCGCTATCACAATATCTTACATGATATAAGTTTCAGGCATGTTTGCGAGTAAAGTTTTTGAGATTTACCTTGGGTACCGCTTAATTAAACATTAATACACTAAAAACAAAAGTCTGTTAAAAGAGCAAACCAAAGCACTAACTAAAGTCAAAGTTCTATCAAGAAATAATCTCAACAGACACAAAACTAGCCCAAGATTTCCAAAGCAGCCCCACAGACCTCTTCAGCGATACCTCATGGGACTGCCCACTGTGGTAAAAAGAGTCATGGAGGGAATTGCCCCTCCAAACATTCCCATAAAATCTCCAGGAAAGATTATCAACACCAAATATCTGGCCTACCGCATGCCTCTGGGGAGCCTGTACAGTGTAGACATAAGGCCAGAGGTTAAACTTAAATGACTCCTCGTTTATAAGGTATGTTTTCCACGCAGGTTGAAGTGGAAGGGGGTTAGGCCACAGGAATGTTTACCTATTTAGGACATGGGAAGTAGAAAATGTGGAGGAGGTTGTCTGATGTTGACCACATCAGGGCCCTAGGAATTCCTTTTTTAGTGGGTTCAAAGCAGGAGAGGGGACCGTTCAAGACCTTATAGTGTTTGTGCTGATGTTGAAGCAGCCACTCAGTGCAGGTCTGGTAGCTTCTAGACCATAATCAAATACTTTGTCTTATATTTATTGTTTATTGACCTTGTTTACTTGAGTAAGTCCTCTTGTGCTGTAGCTTTGCAGAAGTGGACCTGACCTCTGACCTCTGTGGAGGGGCTAAGAAAATAAAATAAATGATTAACAGGTTTTTTGCATCCTTTGTTAAGTTGTCAGAGTTTATTGGTGTTGGGTTTTAACTTGTTTTTGGCATTTGTTAGTCTGTCAGTGCCACAGACAGAGTGGGTGAATGATGTCTTTGCACTTCTGAGTTAAAGGAATATTTTAACATGAGATACACATGAGCACGAGTTGAATAGATGGAATTTAATCGCATACATATGGCATGATTTGGGCAGTTTTTTTAATGATGTTTTTGGAAAGAAAGTCTGCTCCATGATAGTGACTATAAGTCAGACAAAGGCTGTGTTCATACTTGAGATGTATTTCTTGATGATCTGATCACTAGCAGAAGGAATGCACCTATAATGCTTAGAGATTAGACTCAGACCCTGTCCGTACGAAGACGTTCATATCCACAAAAGTTTTGTATTGGATAGGCCTTTCGTCCACACAAAACTGGCATTTTCAGTCACAGAAATCACAACTTTTTGAAACCAGGTCCCAGAGTGGATAAATCTGAAAACGCATCTTTGTCTGTACGACCATAACGCAACTTTTCTAAAATGATGATGTCGTAGCCCCACCTCTCTAACCTTTCACCCCTGAAGCAAGACGCCACTTCACAACAACAACAATGACAGACTACAGAAAAATGCTCGTGCTACAACCGCTATTGAGCTTACTGGAAATATGGAATCAAAATCTTCTGCTACTCTTTCATTTCAATGAGCAACAAACAACCATAGCTAGCAGCATTCACTATATCCTCTTGGATCTACTGCGGAGATGGGCAGCCAGGAGGAATTATTGGATTAGACCCAGTAGAACCAAAAAGCTTTATGCGCATGCTCCACGTCTTCTTCTCGTTTTTTTGTGAGAGCATTACAATGCCACATACAGGCCTGGCATTTGTACAACATCATTTTCAGTCGTTTTCAGTGGTTTCATGTGGAGGCAGATATTTCCTGAAATGACTGTGTTGACGGAGCACTTTTTGGAAAACAACAAAGAAAACGATCGGATGGGAAAAGATGCTGTCTTGTGTGGACATGGCCTAAGATTCAGTCATTCAGACCACAGTTGGAGCTGGTTTGATGGTTAATTTTTGCACATTATGGTGGGTGGCATCCATTATTGTGAACCCACTATGTTGGAGTGTGGACCAGACTTAATGTATCCCTGTAACTAAAAGCCTAGAACAGACTAAACCAAACACTAGGCCTAATGAAAGCCTTGTACATTTTGCGGCCACCATAGGGGAGGGAGAGGCAAAGGGGTATTCAGCTGTTAGATGACACTAAAGATCACACACTCGTGCAGGAAGTCTGTAATGTCTGGCTTTGTCCACAATGTTTGTACGGCCAGTACGTCTGTCAAACATCTTTTGTGTTTTGGTTTTGTTCTGGAACGTGCAATGAATACACCCTGGTAGTGTGTAGTGTTTGTTCAAATCTATATATGTAGCCTGCATGACTACTTATGCTCTAGACCCTCTGCCAACACAAATATCTTACAATGCAGTGCAGTCATAGAGACAAAGTGCAATGACAGATGGTAAACACATCCCTGTAGGCAGTAATTACCTCCGCCAAGGAGGTTATGTTTTTGCCAGGGTTTGTTTGTTTGTTTGTTTGTTTGTCTGTTTGTTTGTCTGTCCGTTAGTGTGCAACATATCTCAAAAAGTTATGGACAGATTTGGATGAAATTTTCAGAGTTTGTTGGAAATGGGATAAGGAAGAAATGATTAAATTTTGGTGGTGATCGGGGGTGGGGGGGCCCACGGGGGGGCCCACTGATCAGCCTTGGCGGAGGTCTGCGCTCTCCGAGTGCTTCTAGTTAGTAGTGTTACCCACAAACAGTACAATCTATAGTTGTACAGAGAGGCATATGCTGATAGAGGTGAGACTGGCTGGTTACCAAGGTTACATGCCCCAAGCTGGCAAGGAAGCTATCAGGAAGTAACATGTGTTCAC
Source organism: Sphaeramia orbicularis (assembly GCF_902148855.1). NCBI lineage: Eukaryota > Metazoa > Chordata > Actinopteri > Kurtiformes > Apogonidae > Sphaeramia > Sphaeramia orbicularis. Next base: position 10,288,863 of record NC_043958.1, read on the forward strand.
AACCTGAGCAAAGTGCCTAGAAATCAGCTCTTTACATGACATTATACATGACATTAGTATGGATTTTGTGTACATAGTCGATAATATGGCATATCTTTAATTGTTTTGATTTCCTTGCCGTCTCCTTTTCATTTCCAGCTGACTACTTAGGTGATGTATGTTTTGTTCTTCATAATAGAGCAGGGAAGTGTGGTCCGATCCCAAGTGGTCACCTGAGATGCACATGGAGACACATGCTCACGCCAGGTGTGAAGTGAACCAATGAATGACTCATGAGACCTTATCTTCACAGTATCTGCTATCCAGGCGACAGATGATACATTAAAGAGTGTGTTTGTACATCTCTGGCACCTTGTGGCACTATTTCAGCAGCTGGGACCAAGGTTGTCTTTAAATGAACAGCACGCAGATATCTTATCTGCAGCAGTTACGCCGTCATTCTGAACACGAGACCCAGCGCTTGTTGAATGAGCTCTTTAACAGATCCCAGAATACGACACTGGCCCTAGAGGGTTATGTCTAAGAACTTCAACACCCATGATTGATTCTTTTTGTCTGACTCAGCTTCACTGCACACATCTCCTGACAACAGATAGCAACAAACAGAAAGGATCAAACTGGTAAGTTAATTCTATCGAGAGAGTACCTGCGCTTTTTTGCTCTTTACTTCTAAGCCATAAACATTTTTGGAAGCAGAACATAAAGGATAAAATATAAGGATGTATTTTGCCACTGAACAGCTCATTATTCTGCTGGTATCTTATTTGGTTAATTCTGAGGGCATAATAAGCTCTTGGGTAAGTTGAGCATGTGTGTGTGGAATATATATATATATATATGTATATATGTGCTCCACGTGCACATGTCATAATAAAAAGCAGAATTTTCACCACTATCTTTAACATAGCTCAACAATAAAACTCAGTGTAGTCCTAAGCTGAAGGACTTTTACAATACCTTCCACTGTATATCAGTGACCCACTGCCCTGGATGCCAGACGCAGTAAAAGCAGCCGTAAAGCCTGCAGAAATTGTGTATGGCTACGGCTGGTCTGAGTTACACGCCATGGCACCATGTTTACAGGGGCTGCAGGTTTGTCAGGACAGAACAATGGTGACTGTATTGAAGGGCCCATAAAGGTGGGGGTTTTTATGTGGCCCCCTGGGAGGCTAAGCAGAGTCTGCATTTGGAAAGAAGATATGCAGGCTTAGTGTGTGTGTGTGTGTGTGTGTGTGTGTGTGTGTGTGTGTGTGTGTGTGTGTGTGTTTGTGTGGAGTCCACTCGAATAGTTGAGGAATTTGTGCAATGTACAGGTATATGATTGCAAAACGTTTTACCACTTCCTGACTCTTGGCCCTTGACTTCTAGGTTTTCTTTGGGGAATTTATTCTACTAATGAGGGAGACTTAAGTTAATTTTGTTATAAATAGGGACAAAACATTGTTGAGGCACTTAGTCATGCTAGTTTGGACTGCCAGTCTGAACGTTTCAACTCCAATGTCTTTAAAGGTATTTGTTCTGCTTTTTAGAAACTTACCATAATAGCACTAAGATACAGGCTTATGTATTTTTTTTTGTTGTTTTCTCTTGTATCCTTTGGCTTGTCTGACCTTGAATACAAAAACAATACAGCCAAAACCAGTACACTACAAACCATGAGTCAGCTGCAGAAACAATGAGGAACCTGTGAAAAATATTTCCCCACATGCTCTTTGTAGGAATTGGTTTGATAAATTCATACTAGTCAATTTATCAACTTAGTAATGTAACCTAATCTGCAGGAGCCTGGTTGTTTTACTGCAGCTGTAAAAGCTCAGCTGAAGGAGCGCATGACACAGGCCGTTAAGCGTGCTGAGAGCCACTTGTGCTGGCATAAATGGTTAAGACGCCAAGACAATTTACAAGACAGAGTCCAAAGTATTAGGCTGAAATGGACATCACAACTAGTTATTGTTCTAGTTGTTTCCAAAGTTAATGGCAAATAGAAGAAGTAGGGAATACGGTGAACACTTTACTGGGCTGAATAAAATATTTGAATAAGATTTAAAAAGCCATACCACCATTTTCTACACCAAAATTGACTTAATCATTTAGGTTTTTGTATTTTCTAATATTATTCCGCTAACAGTGTGGACCATTGGTGTCATTAGTTCTGTATTTCCAAGACTGCCGCTCCAAATGTTTTCTGAATAGCTCAACATCTCTAAAAGTTTAGGCTTTTTTAATAAATCTCATATTTTTACAAAACTAATCGCAAGTCTTAAAAGCAAAGCCATTACTTTATGAGAACTGACCCACAGACCACAGCAGAGTTTGGCAGACGCACACATCAATCCAAAAATAACAAAAAGATGTTTGTTGACTCTTGACTTTGATAAAATGAAATGTTTCTGAAAGTCTCCAAGTGGATTTGACTCAGCAAAAAGGTCAGATGCAGTGGTTCATATGTTCCAATTCTTCAGCTGATGTACAACCATCAGTTTATTAGGGAGTATAAAGATTGGACTTTGTTTCAGTGGAAAAAGGTCATGTGATCTGATGAGTCCAGATTGACTCCATTCCAGAGTGATGGATGAGGTGGATGAAGTGATTACCCATCATGCATAGTGCTTACAGAACAAGCCTGTGGGGGCAGTGTTATGATCTGGGGTTGATTCAGTAGGTTACATCTCGGTTCACAAAGTTTTATGTCCAAAACATGACAGAAATTAATGTTGTGACATTGTCCTAAGATTACCTTGTAATCACAGCCACAGGTGATACACCTACACCTGTGGGATTTGTATCCCAGCCAAGCTTTGTATAACTTATGTGCTCAAGGCAGGTCAGGTTAGATTGATTAGGCCACCCAAGAATTTATACAAGCTGCAACATATCTGAGAATTAAATCATCATCGTACAATGGTAAATAAGCCTCTGTTAATACCTACAACAGACCAGTTAATCATAAATTGGCACTGGTGGCACATATTACAGATTATCACAGCACTTATACTTAGAATAGAATAGAATAGAATAGAATAGCCTTGATTGTCATTGTGTGTACAATGAAATTAGGGGTGTAACTCCAGTCAGTGCATTAATATTTACAAACACCAGCGCTACAGAAATAAGAATTGAGCAAATATAAAATTACAAAAAAACTAAAAAAATTAAGATAAGAAAATCTAATTTAAAAAAAAAAGGAAAATGTCCTACAATTTAACAATGTAGCATAAGCATAGAGCTTAGTAGAATAAAGAATAAAAAATAAGACTGGATAAAGTGTGAATAGGCACAATTATCAGTATTAACAGTATGTATTTCCTATAAAACCAGTATGTATATCTGTGTAAAACCAGTTAAAGAGCTGCAGGATCTGAAACTGACCACAATGAACATTTGAAAGATAAACAGTACCATAGTGCTTCAGTTGCAGCTTCAGAGTTTGTCAGTTTGCCTTTAAAGTATTGTGATTGTCTACTAGAAATTTCATTCGACCCCATGTGGGGATCCCGACCCCAAGGTTGAAAAACACTGAACTAAACTAAACAGTATCTTGCAGGGAGGCAGCAGTCCTGCTGACATATTGGTACTTCTGGTTATAATATAGCCTACTTTACAGAAAGACGCAGTTTGATTATTACCTTCTTTTTTTTTATTATTTATTATTATTATTATTATTATTATTATTATTATTATTATTATTATTATTATTATTATTATTATTATATCAGACAAGGTGACGTTGTTACATATGTGTGTAGTGTTGCATCCATGCACCAGCCCAAACTAGTGTCTGCCCCTGTGCCGGAACATACCACCTTACCGGTCTCGCAGGGGTGTGCGGGGGTGGTCGCTGTGTTGAGAACTACCGGGAACACAGAGGTAGGCTATGTAACACCGAATTCATGTTCCTTTTTCACCGTATAACTCATCTTTATCATAAAAAATTGAATGTAATGCTTTGGTGAAATTATTAAACCTGACAGTATTTGAGCAATCTTCACTTAACTCTGCAATTAAACCAGTCTGAGCGCGAGAGCGATAAGGAAACCCGTTACATATGTGACATTCCGGGTTAAAACAGCAACGTTACGAAAGGTGTTCCATCCAAAAAATTCGCCGTGTTGTCATTGTCTGTGTGGAGAAATTGAACCAGTGAAAGTGAAAGTGACCGGTGGCTTATAAAATCAGCTTTGTTGAGGTTATAACACAGGGGTGTGTGGTCACATGGAGCAGCAGGAGTTAATACGGAGGTAAAGGAAGTGATACCGGGGTCAAGACGTCCACAGCAATTTAAAAAAAACAAAACCAAAAAAAAACAGATTAAAAGTCACACGAGTGCTCCATCGTCTGAATTTAGGCTCAAGTAACGTGGATAAAGGTAGAAATTACTCAAAAATGTATTATTTGTTAATATTTTAATGCTAAAATCTATAAGAAAGGCTGGGTAGAACCTGGAAATGCAGTTATTACTATATTAATATGTAATAGGGGTTCAAGGAAATGCATACAGTGGAGTCTGATGATGCTGAGTCATGCACTTTAAAGTCAGTAAAAGTATTGACTAGGTAGAAGAGCAGATAGTTTCATTGTGTTGTTTTTGTTGGATCATAAATGCAAATGCTGTGGTGCTGTGTTATGTATACTATGACTGTACACTATATTATATTTGAAAAGGAAGTATTATAACCTTGCATATGTCATTTTTGGGTCGTATCCCCATGCATCATCAGCCCAAAGCCGTAAATCCATCACTTGTGGATATATAGAAGTTTGTAGTGTCTTTTATTTTTATAGGTTTATGTTTTGTGGAAATCACTTCATTCCAGCTTGTTACCCAAAAATGATTGCTGCTGTGCTTTATTTTATTTCATTGTAGATATGAAAGTATTGGATTGAATACAAGCAGCTCTGACATTGCTTTCTGGCAGCGTACAGTTGCAGAAAAAATTATTAGACCATTAAAAAGTCATCAAAAACAATGGTTATGCAATCAAGTACTAACTCCTGTGTGTATCATGTGACTAAAACAGACAGAAAAGATAACATGGAATGCCTAAAAGCACTGTTTTTGACAGTACAATTCCATAGCTATTGATGTAAGAAATTATGTGATTTTGGTTATTATCAAGAAAACATGGAAAATGGCTAGATATCAGCTCTGAAATTAAACTCGTATGAGCTATTTTGTTGGTCTCATTACATTTGTCCAAACAAATGCACCTTTAGTTGTACCAGGCATTAAAAATGACCAAGAAATTGAAGAAAATAAGGGGTGACCTAATAATTTTTTCCACGACTGTAGATTGCCTGATTCATAAGAAATACAGACAAATGATTCTAATAGAAAACCCTATTGTTTGCAGATACAGATGCCAGATGCACAAGTTAATTTTGTCTTGTTAGGCTGCAGCCTTGAGTGTGCTGCGGAGTACAGATAAAGGACACACCCACGCAGTACCATCCTTGATAGATAGGTCACTGATAAGTCCTGCAACAAAAGTAACTGTCAGAAAATTCACACGAGTTCTTGTGATTCAAACCCAGCTGTGCAGATGTGAGTAGACGGTGCTTCATTTTCTTGTGTTTTGAAGGTTACATGTGCTGTTTCTGTCCTGGCTTAACTGGATAAATGGACCTGCATTTGACTTTCCTCCTGTTTTCTTTTGTTGTTTTGTCTTCAGGGTTGTGTGCGTGTCTCTGCCAGAGCCAGTGATGGTCGACCAACTGTCTCCACAACAAGGGCACCCACTGCTGAACAAGGTGCCCCAAGGGAGTCTCCCCAATGGGAAAGGGGCCACCAAAGATGGCTTGCACGCCAGGGGCCAGTGGGCGAGCAAAGCTGAGTTCCTTCTGGCTGTGGCGGGGCAGATTATAGGTCTGGGAAACGTCTGGAGGTTCCCTTACCTCTGCTACAAGAATGGAGGAGGTATGGCATGTGCACTTTGGAAGTTTCAGCTGAAAAGGTTGAAAAAGTTTGTAACGGTGTAAATTCTGTCTTACTTTTTGCCCTTTCTGCTCTCTTTATCCCTCACCTTCCCTTTTCACCTCATGTCCTTATCTCTTCCTCAGCCTAGAGGTTACAATTGTAAGATAGTGGGACAGTAAGTGTTTTTGTGGGCTTAAAGTTTCAAGGTAGATATATTCTTATTTCTGTGCCAGTTAAGTTAGTTGTGAGCTTTCTGTTTTTTGCTACATTAGCTTAAAGTCTGTGTGAAGCAGATTCAGTTGTACATGTTGGAAAGTACTTGCTTAAAACATAGTAAGACTGTGCACATAATTGTGAAATGAGAAACTAACTTAAACTGTCCTTTTGGGATCTTTTGGCAATGAGTGGGATCTGTACTCAGCATGACCCCTCCCCTAACACTATAAACTATTTAACAATGACATCACAGTAGCATCAGTGATTCCTCCCACATGCTCACAGCTACATTATGGTAGTCAGTGAATCAGCATACCAACTTGCATAAATGGAAAAGGAAAATTTGTACAAAAGGGAGGTAGTGGTATTTCACAGTTGTTTTTCATGTATGTTGGCATGCTTAAGCAATTTAGCTGAAGCAGAAGTTACGCAACATAGACGACTGCTGTGAACTGTATTTTAGCCAGTTGAAAAAGACCCAACTTTTAAATTTATGTTTTAGATATTTTCAGTGTTTTTCTTCATGCCATACAGACCTTATGGACCCTTGTTCCAGGCCATAAACTTATTATTTTTGGCAAGAAAGTGTGATGGCTTTGAAAGAAGTAGTATTCAGTTACAGTTGAAGTTGTCTGATGGCAAGATAAATCTATGAAAATATTCCAAATATTGTGATTTTTTTCAATATTTAACATGCAAAATGTCCTTAAATTGTGGCTGGGGTCTTTATTTACTTTTATTTACCCAGGCATCAGGCCTATATTAGAAGGTTTTTTCATATATATATAACTTCTTGTGTTTAATAATTTAGGTAAGTTGAATAGAATGGTCCTATGTGGCACAAAAGACTCGTGTTTGTGGTGTTAAAAGTACTGCATTTTGCTTTTCTATAAATGTAACACTTCTATAACTGTTTCAAAATAAAATCCTCTGTCATTTCAGTTGATAGAAACCATTCACTGCTTAACATAGCTTTTATTGTGAAAACATTACCTTCTTCTGCCACTTGTAAGTTTCTCCAAATAGTCACTTTTCCATTGGACATCTGCGCAAAACTTGACCGATATTTACTAAATGTTGAAAAAACAGAAGTGCATAATGTCGGTTTTTCCATTAAATCACAAATGCGATGATTTGTTTATTTATTATCACAAGATGACATGAGAAGCCTTTCCATAAACATGGCGATGAACGTAATTATCGTTTTGATTTACAGATATATTCATTATTAAATAAATAAATAAATATTCAGTTTCCTGGTGTGTCCACACATACTGCACCATGTTTCTTTTAAAACTCTTCTTCGCTTCTTGTAACGTCCATTAACATTTGTTTTGTTTGTTTTTTTTAATTCACATGACTCTGGTTACGGAAAAAGCTCTTTCCATTGCAATTTTGCATGATATACCAGTTGTGCTACACCAGAAAAACCACCTCTTGCCAGCGAAAAAACTTTTAATCAAAAAACGAGACTTTTGGCGAAATTGTCGTTTTTACATTAAGTGAATTTTTATGCGTAAGTTATATTCATGCAGTTTAAGGGTCAATGGAAAAGCGACTAATGACAGTTTTGTTAAAAAAAAAACTAAGACATACACCTGCAGTGACTGAAATCAGACAATAACATTTTAGATAAGTGATCCAGAACAACACAGTGTCCAAAATAGCAGGAGTAGCCTGTATTGTTGAGTATTAAATTAAACTTCACTTCAGCCTCACCTTCGGAGACTCAGCTTGTAATTGACTCTTAGCTTTTATTTTAGGCATTATATCATATTTCCTGTACTTATATTGGTTTTGGGCTGCTACGCCTGTCTGCTCTTTCTCCTTCAGTGGACTCACAGCCCCACATTACAGAGCATTGAATACAGCTTTTTTCATCAGCTTTATCTTACTTTTGCATATCTGGCAAACTTTGAACATATTTATTTCTGCTTTTCACAGACTTTAAGTGTAGAAGTATAGTTGTTGAAGCTCTATGTCTACACACAGTAAAATGTTTAGACTGGGATTGAGCTGTTGATTTCAGATTACATTTAAAGAAGGTAGGAGTTTTTTTTTGTTTGTTTGTTTGTTTGTTTTTTTTGTTTTTTTTTGTTTTTTTTTTTGAGATAAGGGATTAATGAATATGATGAATGAAGGATAGCTCGTTGTGTGTGTCCAGGTGTGTTCTTTGTACCTTACCTGTTGTTCCTGGTGCTGTGCGGCATCCCCCTGTTCCTCCTGGAGACCTCGCTGGGACAGTACACCAGCCTGGGAGGGGTCAGTGCCTGGAGGACCATATGCCCGTTATTTGGAGGTATGTATTACAAATAGCTTGGTAAAATGAAAAGACAGCTGGTTTTACTATTTGAAGGGTCTTTTTGAGTAAAAGGAATTTGTTTCTATGACATTTCCCCCAAAGTCTAAGTAAAAATACTGTCATTTAGAGCATTTACTTACAGAAAATGACAATACAACAAAAATGCAGTATTTTCTGATGATTTTCCGACCTTGAATAATGCAAATAATTGTTTTCATTCATTTCCAAACAGTGGAATACTAATGCTTTCAGATATCCATGTCTGGTTGTATAGTCAGTCACTGTCTTCATATGTCTTGCTTTTTTGGCTTTGTTTACCAGCTTGTAAACATGTATTTTCCTGCGGATCATATTTTCACTGGGGAATATAGTGGAAATTACACTATACAATGTACATTTTGCACAGTATTTTAATATTTGCCTCAGAAGCACTGCAGTAATAATCAGGGTTCCTGCTGGATCTTAAAAAGTTTTAAAAATCTTGAATTTACAAATCTGCATTTAATACCTTAAAAAAGTCTTTAAAAGTTATTAAATTTGATTTAGTAGGTCTTAAGTGATGTTACCATAAACTTGTTTGCTGTATTATGTTTGAATGTGTCTGTGAAATGTCCAAACTGCAACAAAAGTAATGTTAGTTGACTCAGTTCCAACCTGATAATTTATTTTGAAATTAGGAACCAATTATCGCAAACTTTGCAGCCCCTGATGGAAATCAAGGCGTTAGAATAAATAAATACATTTTCCTAAATTCTAGGAGACACAAATTTTCAGCTGTGAAATGGGCAATAAATTCTATTCTAAGTTGTCTTAAAAAGTCTTAAATTTTATCTTAGCCTGTAGGAACCCTGCTAATTCACTTGAGTATCCAATATATGTAAAATAAAGTAGTCTGTGTCATAAACCATAATTCATATTCTTTCCCCTTAGTCTCCTCTCCACCGGCTTTTCTCATTCATACTCCAATTTAACAGACTTTAATCACCTTAATCTCTAATACTTTCTGCTGGTCTTTGTTCATACCAACTGATGATATCACTCCTGAAGTTGTATAACCAGTGACAGATCAGACATTTGGCACACCCTGCCAGCTTCAGGTATGCACAGGGTATTTTAAAATGGCTTTGTGTTCAAAACAATCCAAGGGAGAGGCAGAAGGCAACTTTCCTGCCAATAAAAACACACAATTCAGGTGAAAGATTATGTTTTCATTGTATCCTGCTACAGTGTATTTGGCAGAAATGGAGAAACAGGGTGTGTAAAAAAAAAAAAAAAAAACAGGGTGTATAATATTCTGGTGGGGATAAAGGTGACACATGTCGTTGAATGTATTGTCAGATCCTGTTCATTACACAAACAACATTTAACAGTTTAGAAGATTTATTCAGCCAAGTACAAATGTGCAAAAATAGTTAAGAAATAAATAATTAAGTAATGAAAATAATAAAATTCTAGTCACTGTCCATGACTAGAATTGCAAATTAAGTCGAAATTGATATAAGATGGAGATGACTAGGTATAAAAGTTATATTAGATTATGCACGGCACAGTATGGATGCCTCTGATTGGCTTTTCCACCAATAGAAATAGGGTGATATGTTTTCTTTCTTGAAAGCAGGAAGTGTAATTCACTTAGAAGTCCGTTTTTACCGTCTCTACCTGCACCGAACACACACCAAACAGAATGAAACTATCACCGAAAAATAATGTTTTTATTGTCTCATAACTTTGGTTTTCCATGTGCTTTCAACACGATTGACTTTACAGTATTAGTTTGACATCTGCACTTTCCACATAAATTGAAACAGAGCTTCAGCGAGGCTCCGTCTTGCTCCACATCATCTTAAATCATGCATGTCACCAGGACGCGCCGACGCGTCCAGGGACCCTCTAGAGTTAATTGATGATTTGCTTCACTTTTTCGAAAAATAGATGGATTTAGCCAAAATTAGGCCGTGACAAGGTAAGAGAACAATATTTTCATAATTGGCATGGCTTTGAGCAAGCCCTGAACCGTTTTTTTGGCCGTGCTTTTCGAAAATTAACCAAATCACAGGTGCATGGCTCGCTGTCTAATACACTGTCCTGCTATCCAACCAATGCAAAGCCTGCGTTATGTTGGTTGTCTCTCATACATAACTTATATCTATGAAATATATCTATAAGAAAACCGTATTCTACACATATTTAATAAGAAAAAGTCATTCATGTTTGTTTCTTTTGGTTGTCCATGCATTTCTCCCAGATGTGTTTGTTTATAGGTGCAGCACAGTGAGTAATGTGTAAATGTGTAATGTGTAAATGTTATCAATACTTGTCATTCAGTTCTTTGTAACAGGCACAGTTGGTGTGTTGACTGACTGAGCCCATATGAAACTCAGGGCTGAGTATTGAACTTCAGTACTGACTACTCAGACCAAATGATTTGGAAAAATGCCCTGTCCCTATTTTTTGTCTCCAAAGTTTTATTTATTGATTTTTTATATTGTAACAATCATAATTGTAGAATTGATTGTACATAATATATAACAACATAGTTATGTAACCCCACTCTAACAGAATCCCAACCCTGATGCACCTCATACTCCAACCAAAATATATAAACCCACACCTCCAAAATAAATCCTAAAATAAAATAATTAATTAATTTAAAATCAATAGATAATAAAGTATGTGTCCTTAGTTAGAATGAGAAGTTGTTTGTGTCCATGTTTTCAATATCTGATAGGACAGGCTTGCGTAGAATTTGGCTGCATTGCCTCTTGTGGTACATCTTATTTTCTCTAATGCTAGATGTTTCATAAGGTCTTTAATCCAGACATTGCCTATCTGCCAATTTTTGATATAAGATCATAGTATCATAATGTCAGATTTCACAAAAACAGGTACTTTTTTATTGATATTGTATAGCAGGTAATTTCAAGTTGTGATAAAAGACTTATGAACCAGCTGAAATGGGTCTGTTTTGGGATTTTTTTTTCATGAAGTATGTTGTAAAACTTGTAAGACTCGCACAGTAATATGTAATGTAGTTCATTTTTCATCTAACTGTATACCAATCTGTCTTTCTCTGTTATCAATTTTTTTCTGATGTCAAAGTGGAAAAAACATGGAATATTTTTCCACCAAACTTGTTGCAATTCATCCATAATATGTTGAAGTTGTGCCATTTTGTCTGTTGTCTCTAAGTCTTGTCTGTTTGCATAATTTGGTTTTGTGTTAGTTAAGATTTTGGTGTATGTTTTTGACTGATTTATGGTGACATTTCTAAAACATTTGAAGCTAAAAGGGCCACTTTTCAAGTTAATGCATAAAATTGATACTGAACTAACAACGATTAGATGCATCTACTATTACATCAGTATCAGTTTACAGCTATCCCAGTTGCAACTATTTTTAACTAAAAACAGGATTTGCAAGTTAACAGCAACCTTCATCTTCGTCCTTTGTCCAGCAAATTCTGTTCATTCTTTTGTCCAAATTTTAAGGTTTTAAATCAGGATTTTTCTGAGGTATCGTGTTGCGAGTCTCAAACTGGTAGACTTTGTTTAGAACTATCTGAATGTCTGCAAAACATTGAAAAAGCTGAGTAGTGCTTGCTAATCATGCTCTTTCCCCTGTATACTAAAGTAAAACCAACAAACAACAAGTATCTTCTGAGGCACCAAACAGATGAATACTCTCTGTCAGCTATAGCCTTGACTCTGGTTAGGCTCAGAGAGGCTACAGAACATGAAATGTGCCAGTAAAACTTATTTTAGTCACAGTCAAAGCTCTTGTAAAACAGGCACTGACCTTTCCATGTGCAGGTGCAGCCAAGGCGGGGACCGTGCTAGCTGGACCACCTGGGAAACACACTGTAAACAGAGCAAGTGTGTGTGTTTGGAGCTCCAGTAAACCTTCATTTAAGCTTTTGGAGCTATGACAAATAAACGATAATTGTGCGAGTGTATGTGTACATGTGTGTGGCTGATGACTCTCAGTCCATATGGTCGACAGAAACACACACAGCACAAGGTTGGACTTTTAGAGGAGCACATGCAGTACTTCCTCAGGCCTCTCTGTGCAGACACTAGCTATACATGAAGAAACTTGAACAAAGCGATGCTTCTGTTGGAATTCTTCTCTGTCTTGCACATATATAGGCTGTCACTGGTGTCAGAATAAGGCCTGAATTTCATTAGTGAAAACCACAAACAGCTATTTGTCTGGGCAAACAGCCTTGGCTCTCTAACCCACTTAAACCTCATAAGAGCATCATTCAGTTTAACGAAGATATACTCGATGTGGGCTGCAAGTTGAGTACTGGGATAAATAGATACTTTTATCAGAAACTCAAGTGGCTTGGAGATGACGATAGAATATATGCGTGTGGGAGCTTGATGTTTATGTAACAATATGTGTGTTTTATGGCTTTCATCAGATGATGTTGTGTTAACCTTCACACTGTTTATCTTCGTGTATGTCTGTCCAGGTCTGGGATATGCAAGTCAGGTGATGATCCTGCACGGCTGTGTGTACTACATCGTCATCCTGGCCTGGGCTGTCTTCTACCTGACCTACAGCTTCCAGGAGGTGCTGCCATGGTCGCATTGTAACAACACCTGGAACACCAGTCAGTAAATAACCTCCACCTCTGCTCCTAAAGCACCTAGACTCAGTTTTAATCAGTGTTGTACAAGTTACTTCCAAACTGTAATGCATTATAGATTACTTGTTACTGTTATTTAACCCATAAAGGCCCAATGTTACTTTTGTGTCAGTTCCCAAATGAATTTTTCTCTCTATTTAACCTTTCGCAAGTGATTTATCATCATTTATTATAATATTATCCTCTGTGTTTTGTATTTTTTCAGTCAAAATCAGGTATTTTTCTATATTTAATGTGCTGATCATGTAGATGTTCATTAAAGCTCAGATTATAGTTGAGGGTTATTATTACAAAAACAGAAAACTGAAGGAAAAGTGACATTTTCAGTAAAATATATCATTAACTAAACATAAACCCAATGTCTCCATCCACTGTCATTGATCCAACTCCATGGGTTTTACTGGTGAATCAATGTTGTAGAAGATGATGGTGTTTCCACGGTAACTACGGAGCCTCTGAACATCCAAATGGGTCATATCTGATGACCATGAAAAGATGAAAAACTGTATTTTATGTGAATTATTCACATGTATTGATAGGATTAACGGATCAACAGATATTAATCATTTAAGATCAGTTGGTGGTTTTGGTCGCCGGTGGCTGTTTGGGTCTTTATGGGTTAAAAGTAATTCCTTCCCTTACAATATTACTGTCTCAGAATTGTAATGCATTACATAATTCCTGTATTAGGCTGCCTACACAGTCAATGCCTGTGACGCAAGCGACACATTTCTCTTCATATAAACACACTGATCGCAAGCGATGCGTAAAATGCCATAGGGGGTAACTCTGAGTCAGGTACAGTCCGAGTGTCAAACCAGGTGATATTCAGATCAAAATGGCGACTGAAGAAGAGTGTATTCTGATGTTTGTTGCATCAGACATTTTACGGGTAGGAATACCATGGTAACTCGCCCAATTCACGGGAGAACAATCACATACACAGCCATCGGTAAAGTTCAACTGGAACTCACTGAGCCCGTGTAAGTTTTTATTTGTGGACATCCGATTTGACCCTTCAGTATAAGAGCACACAGAACACATAGAAGTTTGTAATACAGAACAATGTTAATTTTGAATTGGCGGCGCAAAAAAACATGCCAAATATACACGGGTGTATGTCCAGTCTCTGAACTGCAGCAGAGACGGAATCAGGACAGGACAGGGAATTCCAATCTCTTCTAGACGGGGAGAGGTATTTCTAATATCCCCCGACCCAAAGTCAAATAATAGCCCACCCACCCAATACAAACAATAGGAAAGCCTTGGGATTCATAAATTTGTGCTCCGAAGTACATGTGGACAGATAAATCAGTAAGTTATGCTATGGTCTACGATGTTTGAATCCCAGCAGGAACGCTTGCATTTTTTTTTAACATTTTACATGATCAAATAGAGAGCACAGCACAGAGGATGCTGGTAGATAAATCTGCAGTGGATAAAGAATTCGAACTAGTCCTACAAACATTAGCTTACCTTGTCATTACTGATCACAGGGATCATGCTAACTAGCTTCTGTAAAGCAGGTTTAGGGTTGGTAATGAGCGTACGTCCACGTGGACAATGGACTGTCTTCTGCCGTCTTCATCCATTGGCTGAACACCAACAGGAAATAGAACTTTACAGATTTTGATTCCTTAAGGTCTCACGGTCTTGCTGTTTTTGTTTTTTGTTTTTTTTTTCATTTGAGCAATTTAATTATGGATGAAAAGCGCTATTGAACATGTACTGAGTAAAATAATACTGAAAATTTATTAGTAATGCCTTAAACTACTGTGTTACAGCAAAAAGTCATCTGTTACTGTAAGGCATTACTTTTGTAATGTGTTTCTCCCAACACGGTTTTTAATACACTATCATGTGTGTGTTCCTGCAGATTCTTGTTTCCTGTTTGATCACCACAACCAGACAGCTACTGGGAGTAACCTCCCTGAGAACGCCACTTCACCCGTTATGGAGTTTTGGGAGTGAGTGTGGCTTCTTGGTTTTCTTTCTTTGTTATTCAGTAAGATGATCCATAACCGTTGCTTGTATTTTAGGCGGGAGGTGCTCCACCTGTCCAACACTCTAGATGAGCTGGGTCCGATCAACTGGAAACTGGCTCTGTGTCTGGCCAGCGTCTGGCTCGTCTGTTACTTCTGTGTTTGGAAGGGAGTCAAGTCAACTGGAAAGGTGGGTCGAAAACATGAACGCGTCCCCAAAATCTGAAAAAGTAGGGCCAAGTATGGAGAAAGCACATTAAAACAGAAAGGTATTATTTCTAAATATACTATGTCTTGTTATTCATCACCGACAGTATTTGTAGTTTTATCTGATCTGTTTTATTTGATATGTAAATATGCATCCATTCCTCCCATCATGGGCTTAGATTTAGTTAGAACATTGGACATATTCAATCAGGGTTCTGCATATTTTAAGCATCACAAACTTAATTTTTTGCATTCCGGTGATGTTTTTGCCTTTTCTTCATCAGTTAATGATGTAGATGTCTTTAAACACCCAAAAATCTGACAACAGTTAACTTTCACTCATTCTGTATTACTAATGTTTACCCGCTTCTTTGTCCTTTGTTTGGGAAATGTGTCAGGCAGTCTGATCATATGATGACCTTTTGAGGCAGAATCTCAATCAGGGATCTGAATCATAGTTTTCTCACCTCACCAAGTTCTCTTGTTGTGTTCTCTGGATTTCAGAGGCTCAGGCTGTGTGTGATTTTTCCTATTATCTGACAAGAATATCATAATTTTGGACCAACATTATTATTGACAGCATCTAAAAGAACTAAACAGTAATCAACATTTTCTCGTACATACCTTTGCAGTTTCCATGAACAACATGATATCATGAAATCGTGTAAATATACACGGCACTTTTAATTGGCGTGTTATCTGTACGCATTATTTGCTTTTTGTGTGTATGTTCACGCCACGTCAAATACCACACACTGAGGGTTAGGATTAGGGTTACGGTTAGGGTTTTGCGAACCTTAACATAAATTGACATGCAATCAAATGGCGTTGAATAACACATGAAAGGTCGCAAATGCGTACATATATGCACGCCAAATGCCATATGAACAGGCGTGACATACAACACGATTTCATGAGATCAGTCTCCCATGAATTACCTAGATTCACAGCTGATGGACTTATGGTGTGTTCCAGGCCAATTTTTGAGACTTCACGACTTTTCACGACTTCAAATCACGACTCACGACTTTGTAATGTTCCAGGCAAGTCTTGCCAAAATGCCTGAGCGTAGGGAATTGTGATAGCTAGATGTCAACAAACCAGCATGGCGGACCGTACGGGGCTTATTTTCGTTTACAATCATTTCTATCACCAGAGGTGCTTCTTCCCTGCTTATTTGATGGAAACAGAGGAGGAAAAACGGCGCGTAAGGCAAGAGAAGCTGTTATACCTTTTATGTTACTTTATTTGTATATTTGGATACGTATTTGGCATTAATTTATTCTTGTCCTAACGCTAGAGTAACTGCTGATTATGCATAACATTTACAGATAAATAACGTTAGACCAATACCTTGTTTTAATAAACAATTTGGCATAAACACCACATCCATGGGGGCCACCATTGTTGTTTAACGGGCTACATGGCGTCGGAACTGGGAGTACATCAATCTAGTATGAGTTCATGGGTGGGAAGTCACAGGTTTGACTGCCATTCCAGTGCATTTTCACTGGTGGAAGGTTGGAAAAACACGAGTTATGGGTGGCCTGGAACGCAGCACTAATGTCATTCATCATCATTATGTCTTCCACTACAGTGAATCAACACTTAACACAAACTGTGCAAATTAACACAGGCACAATACAATGACTGAAAAAATCAACTAGCTCAGTGAATTGTGTTATGGACATTAATGCTACAAACCTTTACACCCATTGTTAAATACCAGAATTACAATGCCATTTATAATGTCATGTAAAACCAATGCTAGCATAGTGGAAAAGTTCTAACAGCAGTATTACTTATTTTTTTAAGGAAATTATGTCAAAAGTAAATCACATGACAATCCTGAGCTCACCTAGTGTTACATGGAAGTAACAGTAGACGTTTAATTGGTTTCATTTTATTCATTTATAAACCCACTGATTTTAACAGCTCATGCAGTTTATGTTTGACAAAGATGTCTTCTTGTGTTTAACCCATACAGACCCAGTGCTGCTTTTGTGGTGGTTCCCAAATGAATTTTTCTCTATATTTCCGTTCATTATGGAGCTTCTGAACGTCCAATGGGTCATATCTGATGATCATGAAAAGATGACAAACTGCATTTTACACCAATTATTTACATGTATTGATAGGATTAATGGATCAACAGATATTAAAATTTACATCAGTAGATGGTTTTGGTCATCAGTGAATGTTTGGGTGTTTATGGGTAAAAATTTTCTGTACACTGATCTCAAGATAGATCTGTGTTTTTGGATGACTACAGGAATATTAAAGCTAAATTTCAGTTACACTCAACCTACTGTACATTCAGAGTGTAACTGATTAAAACATCAATTCAACCTGTGAGTGGAAGTAATTACATTTGTAATGTAATGCTCAGTGGTCTTACGAGCTCATTATTCATATTTATATTACCCAGACCCCTTTGTGTTTTATTGTGGGGGGAGGGGGGGATACACATTGTAAATATTGAAAGGGATGTATCCCTGCTCCCTGCCATTCATGAAAAACACTGAAAAATACTGGTATTGGGGCAGTTTAGGGCTAGGAATGGTGTAAAAATAGAAATAATGATGTGATTTGAAACACATCATCAAGCCTCACATACACACAAAGGTCATTGCCTAATATCAGCACATGTTTACAATCATGATTTGCTACAAAAAAAAAAAAATAGGCAGCATCTGGGATCAGTCATCAGAAGGTTTAAAAACCATGGTCCTCAAAGAAAGACTGGAACAGATTTGGATAATTCACACTCTGTGGTGCAGAACATAATTAAAAGATTGAAGGAATCTGGAGCATTCTGGCCGATAAGGGTTCAAGCCTACACCTTTGTTTCTATAAGTGATATCACCACATGGATTTGGATTACTTTGGCAAATTATTGTGAATTTCTACAAGATATAGTTACATCTACCAGTGCCAGTCCAAACCTCAGTGTGCAAAAAGGAAGCCTTATGTTAACAGTGTCTGTAAGCACCCGCGATTTCCCTAATAACAACAAATAAAATGAAATTCACCAGACAAAACATTGAATATCTTGACAATCTGAGATGAAAAACTATTTAGAAATAACTGTTTTATGTATTTTTTTTTCCCATACGGTCTGATTTGGGTTAGCACCTGCTTCCCTCTCTGTCGAGTTAATCCATTGTTTTGTGGTTTTCACATCTATCCAGTAGTAAGGAGGACGATTCATGTGGCAGTAGAGTCTATAATTATATATTTAACGGACACTCTTTTATGCTTCGTTTCCTCTCATGTTGAAAGAACCATTAATTCCCTGTATCCCTGAGCAGTGACTTGCAGGTTTTATGTTGACACAAACTGTTTTTTGACACAACAAAACCCTGAGGGATGGCGCATTAGCGGCAGGAAAACAAAACATGCATCGTTTAGTGTCCTATGGAATAACAGCTGGTGACGCTGCACATTCTCACTTGTTTTTTTGTGTCCCTCTCAACCATCAGTCAACACGTCTCCTAATGAGAGTTTTGCCTTTTTAGTATTTGCTGGACGTCGCAGTCTTGTCCTTCCTGTTTTCTCTGCCTCTGTGCCATCCTGACCACATCCTCTTGCATGCTGTGTGTACATTGTAGGTGGTGTACCTGACAGCCACCTTTCCGTATGTCATGCTGTTTGTGCTGCTGGTGCGCGGTGCCACCCTGCCAGGAGCGACCCAGGGCATCATCTACTACCTCAAACCCAACCACACCAGACTGGCAGACCCACAGGTACAAAAACACAGGCACAAACACGCACTTTGGATGCCTTTAGACTATGCAGCATTAAAACAGAAACTCTTCCAGTCCGGTATTTCAGGTGGTAAAGCAGCTCCTTTGAATCTGGAACCCATGCTGTCAGGTAAGTAGACATGCTAAAAGTACAGTAGGAAGGGCTGGTTAGGAGGTGTGGACGAAAAAGTGAGTGAGAATAGTTGTTACTAAAAAAAAAACAAAAAAAAACAAAAACAGACCTAATATTAATCCTACTGCTGGAGAACAAGTTGGATACTGAAGGTTGAAGTCAAGATCGTGACTTTGATAATATTCCCTTATTTTATGTATTTTTTCTGTTATTGTCATCAGGCACAGACATTTAAAGACATATTTGTACATTGTATACATATGAAAGGACTGTGTAGTAATATGTCATAGCCTCCACTACAGTCTGTATTGTGTGAATTTTACTGCAGTGTTTGTGAAATGAGATGTTTTATATCCGACATACAGATTTATAGCGTATGTACATGAAGGGGTGAATTTGTAGTCTCTTATTTTGCATAATTTGCAGTGTTTTGTGCATACGCCTGGGTAAAGAAATGATCAGGTACCCAAAGGTTAATAATATGCAAATTAATTTGCTATACAGGAAATAGCTGGTTAAGAGATTAACAGATGAAGAAAATGTACTTCTTTATTTATTGATTTTTACAGTAATTTTAAATACATGCTTGTATGTTGTGTACACAGTCAAGGTTTATGTACACTTAATAATATTTTGCCAGGAAACTCACTGTTTCCTGTATGATAGACAGCCACCAAAACACTGTAAGATGTGAATTTTGCCTAAGTGTCCTCTATTTTCTTCTGTAAGTTCAGATGGGTGACAAATTAAAGGAAAACCCTAACATAAAGTATCTTATAGCTGAATAACTATTTATCTCTTTATCTTGGTGTTGATTCTACCGGTCTGTGATGTCCACTGGAGAAATCAAAATCATTCCTCCAAAAGACATTGATCAAACATGTCCCTTGGCCTTTAGATGTGACTGTGAAGACTATGATTAGTGTAATAAACTCATACTTATCACACAGTTCAGTGCATCCTCGTACCTTAAAGGAGTGATATTTTGCTTTATTTAAAATGGAATTATGCATTATGTGGTCTACATAAACAGTAAATGCTCTGCTTGGGTCTGAATTCTTCATTAATTCAACTCCACAGGTCCATCTTCAACCCTGTTTCTGAGTAATGACACCAAAAAGGTCATTTTGAGCGCTGGCCCTTTAAATGCACATGAGCCACTTCAAAACCCCACCCCCTCCAGGTTGATGACCGTGCTGCTCTTTCCCGTTCAACCAACAACTGAACATTTTAGACAATCAGCTCAAAGTTTGGACGTATTTTCAGTTTTTACTCCAACCGCTGCTGCTGACAAACAGTTATGGCATATTCGGAGAAATGTTTGTCGGATGTCTTGACCTTATATGTGCAAATGTCGTGACGTAACTAGTTATAGACGTAACAAATTAAGCAGGAATTGAAACGGGCTATAGAAATCCACTGGATTTTCACCCAAATGAATATAAAGATAGTTTTGCAGCACCTGGAGGGTTTAAATTCAAACTTTTTGAGCTATTATGGTCCCCAAATACACAAATAAATGCACCAAAGACTAATAAAAGTGGATTTAGCAAAATATGACCAATTATGACCACTTCCAGCAATGATTTTCCTTAAATTTGTCACTCACCTGTAGGTCTTGAGTGAGTCTTTTCTTTTTGAAGACTATATCACTTTATACTTAAGTGGAGTGACAGTATTAGCATGTTTTGTATATTAACTTTTCAGTGTCCAATGTACCTAAAAGCCAGAGATTTAATATACTGTAGGATTATACACACAATACATGCAGCTGAGTCCATGTCTTTCTTTTCCTTTCCTTCCCTCTATCTGTCTCTCTTTGTCTTTCGCTCTTTTCAGGTATGGATGGATGCAGGTACCCAGATCTTTTTCTCTTATGGAATCTGTTTGGGGAGTCTCACAGCCCTGGGCAGTTACAACAAATACAACAATGACTGCTATAAGTGAGACTCTTTGGAGACACACAAAATAATAAAAGCAGTTGCAGCCCCTTACACTCCACTTCAGTCAAACCATATTCACTGAAATGTTAGATATAAGCTCCCACTGGTCAGATGACTTGCAGGAGGAATGGCAGGAATGGACAGAGAAAACACAGTGATACAGCCACACCTTAAAGAAAAGCCCTCGTTGCCATGTTTCCCACACTCTAGGACTCCCACTCTCACACACACAGAAAGGACCAGGCACTTAACACTTGGCTTGTATGCACAGAAACAGGCCACGGCTCCACCGTACAAGGCCAGAATCCAACTGCAAAACCACACTATGTTCTGTTCAACATTGTGTGTCCACTTTTCTTCAAATGTATTTCTTCATGCTGTTTTTCCGTTTGTTAATTGCGGTGTGTTTTTGTCCTCCCAGGGATTCTTTCCTGTTGTGCCTTCTGAACAGTAGCACCAGTTTTCTGGCTGGGTTTGCTATCTTTTCTGTGCTGGGCTTCATGGCTGAGGAGCAGGGAGTGGACATCAGTACCGTGGCCCAGTCAGGTAACACACAGGGTTATAGGGTTGGCAACAATACCCAACAAGGCTGTGCTACATGACCATATATGGACATGATTTGGGTTCGAATAGTCTGACATCGACCAGAAAACCGTACTTTGGAAATTATGCTGCAGACTGGTAGCAACAACAAGCTCGAATGCCAATAAACTCCTACGCAAGAGTCATGTCAGAAAGTACAGAGAGAGTCAGTTTAGAGCTCAAACTCACACTCAGTCACGTTCATATGGGACCGGTAATACCTGAGGAGCTCATGTGGATAAGCAAAGTTATTTGCTTACACAAATTCACTGACGTTATCCCCCGATCTGTTGTCAAAGCTTACCAGTAATAAGCTACCACATAATATCCTGTGAGTCTGTTGGTGAGACACGCTGCCAAAAGTGTCTTCGCTCTTGGGATGGATTTGAGTTTTCCCTTTCTGTGAGTGGGTCTTTATGCCATGCAAATACACGACTCTCCTTGGATTTGCACTTAAAACGCTGTCAAGAACAGTGATTTTCGATTGCCAGGATCCACCCCTATAGTACTAGAGAAGAAAAGCAAAAAGAAAAAAGGTACAAATCTCAAGGATGCTGATATCACATGATCTATAACAACACAATGCAAAAATCCAAAGCAAATTATGACCAGAATAACAAACAAAACTAAGAAAGACATTTATGTAATTATACAGAAGACATACTTAATAGAAATTGTACTTACTTAATCCCACACCTTTTCAATCATTTAATGTTTCGTTCTCCTGACATTACCACTATCACGTGGATCTCAGCAATAATCTCTGATTTGAATCCTGTGTAAATCTTCCACCATAAAATACCTCCCTTATTTCAGCAAACTTACATGTCCTTGTGATAATATTAGTCCTGCGTTAACCAAAGTCTCTGTGATTGATGGGATTTGCATCATTTTTGTCCTTCTATTCCACATTTATTTATCTTATTTCCTGGTTGAGGAGTCTTGAGGCTGCACTTTTGATGAGAAGTTAAAGTGTTTTAAGTGTTTTGGGTGGAATTTCAATGAGGCTTGTGTCACAAAATAACGTGGATATTCACTGAAAGGAAGAACTTAAATTCAGAAAGAGCCTAATCTCAAAAGGATGAAATGATGACAAACAATGCACACTAACAAACATTTGTCTATCTCCCAGCTGTTATAAATGTGTAAGAAACTAAATCAGAAGAGGGGAACATTATCACTAAGTCTGAGTAGAAAGCAGACTTCAATGGGGAGTAATTTCTCAGTCATGTGGTCATGTAGACAGACAACCTCTGCAAACAACTACATATTATCTGAGGCCCAATGGAAATGCAAGTTAGTTTTCTTTTTTATGAAAGTAGAGTCGAAAGCTATTTGAGTCTACAATTCTAAATGGAGAAAAATAGCCAAATGTGTTTGTGAAATATATTAAAAGAGGCCTTTTCATGTGGTTATTAACTATTACTACATTGAATTTACCCAAATGTGTCATTATCTGGATCTGAAATGACCAATACTGAGATTTGAGATTACTGTCATATCACACAAACTGCCACATGATATTTTTTTTTCACGATGTTTGTTCCCTCAGGTCCAGGCCTTGCTTTTATCGCATACCCCAGAGCCGTAGCCATGATGCCTCTGCCACAACTCTGGGCCGTGTGCTTCTTCCTCATGATCATCATGTTGGGGCTGGACACACAGGTATATACAAACACACACACACAAACACAGGGTTCTTACAGGTGCTTGAAATCCTTGAAAATGCTTGAATTTTAATGATGTGTTTTCGAGGTCTGAAAAGTGCTTGAATTTTAGTTTAAGTTCTTGCAATTATAAAACTCTGTGATGTGATTGATTGATTGATTGATTTTTTTATATTAACTCTGGCATGTTAGATGCCAAGCCAAAGCTACTTACAGAGAGGTGATACATTTTAAAAAAATAAAACTTTATGCCAAAAAAGAAAATTAACGGATGCTCTCGGGTTGATTCCAGGTACATTTTTATCTTAATCTTTGCCAAGTGGCTTCCTTTATTTTTTTTTTCCGATAGAATTTTGTTCTCCTTAAATTTTTTTGAATGTCTTTATTTTTTAACTTTTTGTTATTATGAAACATAATTTTAGTTGTTTATAGCATAATACAATGTACATCACTGATAAAAAGTACACATAAAAGTTTTGTTTTTTCATCTGCTCGAAACAAACAAATGAACAAAAAAAAGAATAAAAAATGTAAAAAATGTAATCATGAGTATATGTATTCCTGTAGAAATGTGTTTTACCCCAGTGATAAAGTGCTGTGCTGGAAGAATTTGAAAATGACCCTTAAAAGTGCTTGAAAAAGTGCTTGAATTTGACTTTGAAAAATGTGTACGAACCCTGTAAACACCAACTGACTGTAATAAATGACATTTACATGGATTGGTGTATTGGGTATCATGTACAATGCACGTAAGCACATTTCAGCAACATTGAGTCGCGGAAAAAAATCATTAGACCACCCTTGTTTTCTTCAATTTCTTGTTCATTTTAATGCCTGGTACAACTAAAGGTACATTTGTTTGGACAAATATAATGATAACAACAAAAATACCTCATAGGAGTTTAATTTCAGAGCTGATATCTATCCATTTTCATGGTTTTCTTGATAATAACCAAAATCACTTCAGTTCTTACATCAATAGCTATGGCATTGTACTGACAAAAACAGTGCTTTTAGGCATTCCATGTTTTCTTCTCTGTCTGTTTTAGTCACATGATACACACAGGAGTTAGTGCTTGATTGCATAACCATTGTTTTGACTTTCGATGGTCTAATAATTTTTTCCGTGATTGTACTTGGATGGATTGTCGTCACAGATGACTCCCTGACCCTTTCTTCCCTCTCGTCCTCAGTTTGTGAGTCTTGAAGCCCTGATGACGTCAGTAACTGACCTGTACCCTCATCTGATCAGGCGAGGCCACCGCAGAGAGCTGCTGCTAATGTTTGTCTGCATCGTCTGCTTCCTGGTTGGACTGGTCATGGTCACGCCGGTAAGTCACGCTCAAAGTGGATGGTGAGTCTGTGTTTGGGATACGGAGTAACAGTGTTGTCCTTCGTTTGTGTGTGCTCTGTCCTGGTGTTGCAGGGCGGCCTCTATGTGTTCCAGATCTATGACCACTTCTCCTGCAGTGGAGCCAGTCTGCTGCTCCTCTCCATCTTCCAGTCTCTGGCCATCGGCTGGTTCTATGGTTCGCATCTCAAGTCATTTCCTCTCCCACTCTTCTTTGCCCTTTTACTTCATCTCCTCTCTTTTTATATACTTTTCTTTCTTCTTTTTCCTCTCATCTCATGTACTACTCTCCTGTCTTCACTTTCATACATGTTTCATACTTGCAATTGATAAATAAATAACAGTGCTGCCCAAATCACACATACAAAATGATACCACTTGAAATAGAAGAAAGAAAAAATAACTACAAAGAACAATTACACAATAACTCGGGAAAATACCACAAGAAGTAGATAAAGTGCAGAGATCAGTTGCTGTTCAGTTCATTGTGAGTTCATGTTTGTCATCTGTAGTCTTGGATGTACCACAGAAGGATCTGCTTTTAATCTACAGTGTTTCTCCTAAGATCAAAAAAATATATCTCACAACCATATCTTTTTGGCGACCCTATCACATATACAGTAGTTTACTGTAGTATTCAATCAGCAGAGATAATATGTTGAGGAAGTTCTTTGAGATAGGTTGTGCCTTGCCAGCTCTGTAACTGTCCATTAGTAGGTGTTTTTGTGTTATTTTAGTATGTAGCACATTCTTTTGTACTGGTTTAACACCTCAAACATAACACTCAATGGATGCTTTACAGTTTCCACCTCTACTAATATTCCCAAATATGTTTCTAGACTAGAGAGCAAATCTCAATTTACAGTTGCAGAAAAAATTATTAGACCATCAAAAGTCATCAAAAACATTGGTTATGCAATCAAGTACTAACTCCTGTGTGTATCATGTGACTAAAATAGACAGAAAAGAAAACATGGAATGCCTGAAAGCACTGTTTACATATTGATATAAGAACTTAAGTGATTTTGGTTATTATCAACAAAACCATTGAAAATGGATAGATGTCAGCTGTGAAATTAAACTCTTATGAGCTATTTTTGTTGCCATCATTATATTTGTCCAAACAAATGTACCTTTAGTTGTACCTGGTATTAAATGGAACAAGAAATTGAAGAAAACAAAGGTGGTCTAATAATTTTTTCCGAGACTGTAGTTTATAGTGATCCTTTAGCCTCTGCCTTAAAAGCTTCCCACTGATCTTTTAGAGGCACTGCCCTCCTCTAGTGAATCCCTTATTCATCACTGTTGCAGTTGAAAGCCTTTGTATAACCACTGCTTACATGTGGCACTTGGAGCAGCTCCTGAAGTGTGATAGACACACACAGTGAAGCGGCTCCTTTCACATTCTTCTCAGAGTCAGTCGACAATATATTAACATGGCTGCCGCTACCCACTGTTGTGAGGAGACTGGCTGCTCGCCAGGCCCCTGTCTGTCTCCCTCTGGCCCTTAAATCAGCCCCGGGCCCCGTCGCCTCCAGGTCTCAGTCTGACAGCCCTAGGGAACCCCTATCCCAGCCAGACCTGGGGCCCTACAGCATTCACAAAAACCTTGTTTGTTTTAGTGTGAGATGGGTGGAATGTCCTGTATAGAGCACGACAGAACCAGAACACAACAACTGTTAAAGGGGTAGTAAGACCCAGAAAAATGTGGATGTAATGTCTCATTAAAGGTGATAATCAAGTTAGGTTGGAGTGTGTGCACGCATGGACACAGAGGAAGTTTATATGACTGTCAGCTGTAGGTGAGTGGAGGAGAAGACTGGGTAGTGCATCAGGCAGGACCCCGCTGCACCTTTCCCCTTTTTTACGACTATGGAGTTTGACAGTTTGTTAAGAACTTAACACACACCAACACTCTTCAGGTGCTGGTTATGTACATTTTACGTTATGAAAAACAGGGACACCCAGTGTTAGCACAGCCTTGACAAAACTTTTATCACAAATTTGAGATACAGAAGAGGGTGGAGCTTAATCTGCCTCCAAGATGGGTTTAGTCATCGCATTATTCCACTTAGACACAGGAATGAACCGATGAGAATTTGGTTACTAGGGGTGAACCAAGAATTGTTTTGGTCTGATTTAATGGTCTAATAATTTTTTCCGCGACTGTATATAAACCAATCAGTGTTTATATAGACATATAATGTAATATGTATAGTAGACTTATGCATAGTCTTGTCACTATGTATTAAAAACAATGAAATGTCAAGTTAAAGCAGTGTTCCTGCTAGAAGCTCTGACATTTCTCTAGTCATTTCCTCTTTAGTGGTGGGGACAGAAAACAGACTTTTCTAACTGAAGTTGGTCATCTCCACCAAAAGCAACAAGCCAAACCAAAGCAAGATGCCAAACCAAACTGAACCACAGCCACTCTGGTGAGGTAGTTTTTTTTTTTCCCCCACAGGAGCGGAGCGTTTCAGTGCCAACATCAGGGATATGACTGGCTACAACCCCCTGTCTGTCTTCAGGCTGTGTT
Source organism: Sphaeramia orbicularis (assembly GCF_902148855.1). Classification (NCBI taxonomy): domain Eukaryota; kingdom Metazoa; phylum Chordata; class Actinopteri; order Kurtiformes; family Apogonidae; genus Sphaeramia; species Sphaeramia orbicularis. The sequence goes on from NC_043958.1 coordinate 10,316,093, forward strand.
GGAAATACCTGACCCCAGCTGTGTGCACTGTGAGTGACCCCACCCCACTGACCTGCTTTCACACAAATTAGTGTCTGCACATTATGAAATAGCGCACATATAAATAAATAAATACGTGTTTGGGATTTCATACAAACTCCTGCTTCAGCGTCTCAGTCAACATACCTCCCATTACGCACATTTTCTGTTTAAAGTCTTATTTTGTACCAGTCAGTAATAGTTAATATTAGAATATCCTCACGGCCAACACCATATTTTCCATATTTGAACATAATCTGAAACAGAAGTGATTCTTCTTGGTTTGGTTGAATCTATAAAAATATCTGAAGACAAAACATTTTCAAGTAAAACAGGACTTGCAGTTAATTGAGGTTTTTATTTTTTAAGTGCAATGCATCACATAGCCTGGGGATTACCTGCTGTTGGATAAGGATGTTAGGTTATAGATATATAGGACATAACAAGATGAAAACAACTTAGAAGATGATAAAATAAAATAAGATATTCCTTTATTAGTCCCACAAGGGGAAATTCCAGATATAATAAGATGAAAACAATGTAAACTACAGATGAAAATTATTCAACTTTTTTTTTAACTTAACTTTTTATTTAGAACTACTTATTTATTCTCTTGTTTTACACTTATTTCATTCACTGCACTACCGCACCAGTATTTTATAACTTATTTTATCTCAGGTGTTTTTAATTATGTGTGTTTTTATTACTGACCCTGCATCGTCATTTCCTTCTGCAGTGTATCTCTGATGTAATTTGCCTGAATAACAATAAAAGTGATCTGAATGTGAATCTGATAAAAACAAGTGGTTCCAGGCACAACAAACCCCACCCCTCGCACATATTATAGCTTATTTTGACATCGATCCAGCTGATGTTGTCATGTCTATGTGTGTGCTGATGTCAGTATATCAGTTGCCTCTATATATGTGCCAAGTTTGAAGTAAACTGAAACAAAATTGATGTTTTTAGATACATTTTGTAATGGGAGAAAAAAAAAGAGGTAAAAAAAATTCATAAAAAATTTGAACTTTGACCTACTTTTCCCAAAATGTAATCACATCTGTTCTGGGTCACTGGCAATGTATAAACCCAATTTAGTGTGAATTCAACCAATAGTTTTGCTGTTACAGACATTTTAAAACAAACATGCCACAAGCTGTCATTTACTGCAGAAACTGTTCAAGTGTAACAGACCAACCTTTTCATGTTTATTTGTGGGTTTAATTCACTGTGAAGCTCAAAAGCTGACAGGCAACTTTTAAGGTGGAATGTTTTCATGTTTTCTTGCGTATTACTCAATATATGAGTTGACATTGTGACTCAGTCGGAATTAAACGTCACCATGAGACTTAAACTATGCTTTTGCACGACACATACTGACTGGATCTTCAAATGCTTAAAACCTGTTGATGAATGTGATTTGACTTGTGTGGCAGTGTGTTAGTGCTGCACTGGAGCAAAAGTACACTTACATTGCACTCCTAATGTGTGTACCTCACCTCACTGGGCTCTGACTGTCTCTTCTGCAAGTATTTAGATTGACACTGCTAAAAGAATGCAGCCATATGCATCACCAGGTCTGAACAGGGACTCCTCGTACTGCAGTGGCTCTATGTGTATTTAAAAGTGTTAAGATATAGACACAAAAAGCTTCAAACCACAACAGATTATCTGTAAAACATGACTACTGATCGACTCCAGAGTCTGTAGATTGCAGTTGTTGCACTAAGTGACCCTGATGTCGTCTTCCTTCAGGCTACCTTTGTGTTTTCCCTGGTGCGTTGGTCCCCATTGAGCCTGGGGAAAGGCCTGGTGGCTCCAGCCTGGGCCACCACTCTGGGATGGATCCTCACCCTTTCTTCCGTGTTGCTGCTCCCTATTTGGGCCATCTATGCCTTTGTCACCACCCCAGGAACCCTGACACAGGTTACAATAGCCTTCTGTTTGATTGTATTAGCCCATGTACCTCTAAAAGTTAGTTTATCATTAAAGGGGTCATATTTTGCTAAACTCACTTTTATTAGTCTTTGGTTCATTTGTTTGTGTATTTGGACCCGAACAGTTCAAAAAGTTTGAAGTTGAACCCTCAAGGTGCTACAAAGCTATCTTTATATTAATTCTGGCAACAATCGAGTGGACTTCTACAACCTGTTTTAATTCCCTCTTAATTTGTTACATGTAATAACTAGTTGCGTCATGACATTTGTACATCTAAGGTCAAGACTTCCAACGAACATTTCTCCTAGTACGACAAAATTGTTTGTCAGCAGCAGCGGTTGTAGTAAAAACTGAAAGTATGTCCAAACTTTGAGCCGATTGCTTAAAATGTTTAGTTGTTGGTTTTATTAATGAGCACAAGTGGCTGAACAGGCACAGTCAACAAACTTGAAGGGGCGTGGTGTGAAGTGTCTCATTTACATTTAAAGGGCCAGCGCTCAAAATGACCTTTCTGGTGTCAATACTCAGAAATAGCATTAAAGATGGACCTGTGGAGTTGAATTTATGAAGAATTCAGACCCAAGCATAACATTTACAGTTTATGTAGACCACAGGGAAATGTTTTGAAATGCACGATTCCATTTAAAAAAAAGCAAAATATCACTCCTTTAAGATGTAGAAAAAAGTTGCTGAATTACAGATTTGTTCATATGTTAATGACTCTGATTCTTTGACCCTGCAGCGTTTCCAGCGTCTGTGTAGTCCCACCATAGACTCAAAAATGCCCTTCCACTGCCCCCACACCAACAACGCTACTGTGGCCTACAGCTCTCCACTGCCTCTGAATGAGAAGTCAAAAGAATCCAACGGCGACATCCAGGATAATATAATAATATGATCACTGACAACTAAACATCAGATGGTGTTCAGCCAGTCAGGTGTGGCAACACAGGGAACAACTCTTCTTAAACAACAGACACTCCTCATTCGCAGCCTTCCCCTACTCCATTTCTCCATGTTGTCATTTTTATTTCTTGGTGAAACCTTTGTATAAGTGGACCATAAGCACAGCAATAACAGCGTGATCATTATGTGGCCTAACTTTTTACTCTCTGTGAGAGATCACTGCTTGCATTAGCATCTCTGTTTAGCTTTGACTCGTTTGGGTGCAAATATCATCTGAAATGACTCTATGAGTCAGACATGTTTTATACATTGATTTGACTTTTTGTACTTTAGCTTCATCATCTGTGATCGCCATATCATGGAGTTATAATGGTTTATAACAGGCTTTGTGTCAAGAAAAAGTAATGCTAATGCAAGATTGCAGTAGGAGTGTAATGATTCTGCAGATCCAGTTCAGTTCAATACCTGATTTTTATAGCTGTTTTTCAGTTCATAAATCATTAACACAAAACAGATACAGAAACTGCCACTCCAGACCACAGACATCTCGCAGATTAGGTCTTGATTCCAGAATCATTACACAACAACTATCCAGTACTCAAGGTTATCTTTAAGCCACTGACAATGCAGTAATGTCTTCTTATTTTGACTAAGCAGTGAATTTTATTTGTGTTTGTTTTGTTTGTTGTGTTGTTTACTGTCTTGTATGCACAAATTCTTGTAAAATGCATTTTTATGCGCTGTACCTAAGGCAACTATCATGTCATGCTGACATGCAATCATCACATCTATTCCATTTCCACTCTACTGCTGCTGTTGTGTATAAAAAATATTATTTAATGTAAGTTTGAGTTTCAGTAAAGAATGGGGATTTTTAGGTTTTCTGAGAGGGATTTAGTGGAACTTTTTCTGGGGGGAAAAACGGGTGTAAATCTCTTTCAAGTCTTGATAGCACATTTTCAGTCTGAACAGTTGTGATTTATTTGAACAGGTTTGGAGATCAGTAAACGAAGGTTGTTTATGCAGAAATAAAAGTGCACTGTGGGGTTTTACATGAACATTAATGTAACAGATTTCTGATGTACTCAAGCCATGTGGCGTCTTCTCGGAGACTCTATGCACTTCGCTGTTCTGTCATCTCGGTTTACAGATGTACCTCATTGTGTAAATGAGCGTCCTTTCTATGTTTTTTTCTTTTCTAAATGATTATATATAAGTTTATACCTTACACTGTTTGTTGACTGTGTTTTCTTACGTTAGAAGCTGTGTGTGTTTGTGTCACTCAGACAGCGTATACCTGTGACCGAGGTTAGATGATGCCCAGGAGACATTGCTACCTCCTTTGGCGCCATGGTAACAGATTCTGTGAGCACACCTGGTTTCTATGAAAAGAGATGAAGGAAAGAGGAAGAGAGTTGGTAGAGTGCCCACACACACACACTATACGTACACACACACACACACACACTGTCAGCTGTTGAGCCATCACAAGAACAAGCACCGTGATTGCTGTTCCCTTCATCGTCATGGGAATTACTGGTTTAACATCTATGAAGGCTGAAGGAGGGAGAAGGATGGAGAGAACACTTACATGAGGAGGAGGAGGAGGGAGGGATGCAGCGCTGGGGGAATTCTGACACCACCACTTAGAGAGCCTGCTGGTTATGTAAAAGGCTTGGCTTGTCAATTAACCGTATTGGATTCCCTCCCCTCCTAGCCGCCGTAGGAAGTAGGCTGGTTCCGCACACACGTGGCTCGGCACACGGGCGCACACACACACGCATACAAGTTGTTGTGGCGACGGCCGATAAGCGTATGCAGCACGCTCTGCACGTGTGCACGCTTCCAGTGTTATTGTGTGTAAAATACATGTGCATTAGGTGTAAAACGGCAGGAAGTGTGGCGCGTGTGTTTGTGTGTGTGTGTGAGGATAAAACGGGGGCGGCGGTTTATGTCCATATGGTTGCTTTTGGCATACATCTCTGTTTCAGATGATAGGGATTAAAAATGATCCAATGGGCTGAGTGTGTGAGTCAAAGATGAGAGAGGAAGAGGGAGGGAGGGGAGAACACTGTGGGGATGTGAGCCAAAGCATGCATGTGTGTGTAGCACTAAAAAACACTGAAATACTATGGAAAGTTGCCTAATTTTTGCCTCCGGCTCTGTGCCACTATGATGCAGCTGCAGCCCTTCTCACCACATCGAATAAATATCCCTCTGTGTGCATTAATGGGAAATAAACTAGTCAGATTTATGGTTATAGTGCATATTAAAGATGCACACACACTCAGCTCCACGCAGAAAAACCCAAAGGCCGGGCTGATATCACACCACCCTGACCAAACTTCCTCTCTCACACACAGCTCGGGTTTGCTCTGTCTTTACAGGCGTCTTTTACTGCAGATAATACACTTGACAGTTGGGTGTAAAGGAGAAGCAGCCAGGGGGGTGTTGGGAGACGAGACTCGAGGACAGAGAGAAAAAAGAGACGCTATGGGGGGGGGGGGGGGTTGTTGCATAACAGCAGAGTGATTGGAACATTTGAAGTTTATTTTAATACCATCTTTAAGTTTAGGAGCTTGTGTGGAGAGAAACTGAAGGTCCAAGTTCCCATGATGCAATCATCCATCTATAAAGACACCAAAAGGAGAGGTGCGTAATTGTTTATTATTGTATATATATATTTTTTTGCCTTTAATCCATCACAACCAGACGAAATACTTCAACTGGATTTTTACACTTTCTGGACATTAAATCGACTCTTTTTCTACCAGAGCTGTCACACTGTGGATGATTTCAGATGGCAATTTATTATCATACAAATAACTGCAGTTATCAGTGTTATTGTTTGTTTCTTTTAAACTTAATACCACCACTGTTGAATATATCCAATAATAGTTTATTTCTGTACTGATACCGTATGAAGAAGACAACGCCTTTATTGGAGTAGAAATTTGGACCACACAAACATGACCGAAATGTATGCAGTTCTGTACTGACGTGTTCAACCAAGACACAGAATCCAAATAAACCTGCACTACGGCCAAAAAAGGCCATAATACAGATATGATATAACTCACTTACATAACAAAGCCCATTACTGAAATACTAGAATAAGGCACAAAGTCAAAATAACCCACCACAGTGTGAGGTCTGCATTGAATTCATAGCAGGTGAAGAATTGGGACACAATATGATGATGAATGACAGTTAAACAACAGAGGAAACTATGGAGATAATGATAAACTACAGTATATTATGTCTGATGTGTGTGTTATGTAATAACTGTGGCAGGCCTAAAACCACTATTTACCTGTGACTTGACAACTTGTTATAGTTTATTTGTCATGAGTCTGCTCAGGTAGATTTTTCTTAGATGGTTGAATAAAGCATATCATGTTTTTTTGTTTGTTCTTTCTACTGAAATTGTGTCATTTCTCACAAAGGAAAAACATTCTTACTGCTGCAAAAATTAAAAAGTTTTGAGTGAGTTCCAGATTTTCCAGCCTTTCCCAGTTCAATCACTGGCTTCTGCTTGAACTTCTGATAAAGTTCCATTACTTTTTCCACTTTGAAAACATGAATTCCTTTACATTTTACCAGTTTACTGACTAAACATTTGGAAAGCTTCCATTTTTCACTGCAAAACCACACATTTCCCACACAGATAACCAACTACAAGTGATGTCAGCGTACTTTAATCCTGTTTGGGACAGTGACAGTTTCCTTGAGTGTCGTGCATCCTCGGTGTGGGATGTTTCGCGTGTGGTGGGATTTGACAGGGGCGACACAGCTTACAGTGGCATTACACCGTGTTCGTATTTTTGGACGTTCTTCCTGCGTCCGCCCACACGGCCACTCTCAAGCCCACTCCCTGGCTACGTCCACCTCCTACTACCCATAATGCTCAGTCACGTAAAAGTGTCTTTGGATTAGCACTGACATGGCCTCTGTGTTTGACGCAACAAAGCTGAAATGTAATATGTGCTTTGAGTTCTCAGGTTCTATAAGAGGTGGTGATGATGGCGGCGGTGGACAGAGGCCTTCCCCTTGGCATGCAGACAGTGAACTCCCCCCCCCCCCCCCCCCCGTGTGTGTGTGAAGGTAATAGCCATGAGGTGACTCAGCAAATGAGCAGTGTCTTGGAACTTTTAAGACTTTTAAGAGAAGCCACTCTCAGGCTGGCTGCACTTTTGGAGTGTGTTTGTGTTTGTGTATGAATGAGAAGCAGTGACTTCAGCTCCAGTGAGCTATGCATGGCTGAAATCCCCCTAACCACACAAGTATGACATCCCATTGGCAGCGGCACACACACTTCCCTTAAGGTACAATAAATAATCACGACAGCTCCCAGGGCAGTTCCAGACACTGTCACACACCTGCACACACACACACTTTTTTTCTTTCCCTGTGCAGCACCTACTGTATTCACACTCACTGTTCCCTAATACACACCAGTTTCCTCCCAGAGTTGTTATTTTGAGTGGCCATAAATTATCTATTCCCCTCCAGTTTGCTGAAAACTCTCCAGTCAGATCTTGTTGGACTTCAGCTCTAAATTATTAAAGGAGTCAAAGCGGCAAAGTGTAAAAATAACAGGCGGGTGTTTAATGGAAACATGTTAAATTTGAGATAAATGGTGTCGGTCCTGAGTGAGACAGCAGCAGTGTTGAGGAACTTTGGTGTGTTTTTTTTCTTCTGTATTTAATGTTTTCCATTCACTTCAGTGAAAACACAAAGACAATGACTGTCACTGGTACATGAAACACAAAAGAGCATTACTGAGGAGTTTTAATGGGGGGCACTCCAGTGACAGCACTGGTAAGGTTTTTCTCTCCTCCAACACTTGACTTTACTCAGATTTGAGGAACACAGGGAGAGAGAGGGAGAGAGAGAGAGAGGAGGGGGGTGGAGAAGTGGTGATTGAGCGCAAAGGGGGCAGGACTTTTTCTCTCCGGGTCCTATTAAGAGCAAACTTTGTGTTTTTGTTCTCCAAGTTCAGCTCAGTGCTCTCCAGACTGCACACATTTCTCCTCACTGCTGCTTTTTCTGTCCTCTTTCATGCCAGTGGTTTTGTTTGCTGCTTGTTGGTTACTACTGAGTGGGTTTTTCATGGAGCGTTTGGACACCGGGAGGATGCGCTTTTTGGAGGAACAACTACTCCAACTTGTTTCTTCGGCTTGTCCGGGGCTGTGTTAGTGAACATATAGATGGTGTTGGGGCTGGAGTGAACAATGGTGCGGCTCCTTGGTGCTGTGGCCGGGGGCATGCTCTGGTGCAGGCTGCTGCTCCTGTGCATGCTGGAGTTGGAGCTGGCAGCTGCAGGACCTACTTTCCAGGGTTTCTATCTTCCACCTGCGAACGGGTCGCTTCTCGCACCTGCCCGGAGGACAGACGGGATCGTGCGAACCATTGACCGGATTTACCACGGAGGAGGGAAGGTGGGCTACCTGGTGTACCTGGATGGGAGGCGGTTTCAGCTCGACATGGAGAGGGACGAGTTGGTGCTGTCGCATCACTTCAGCCCTCAGTACGTACGCGCTATGATGGGGGACAACTCTGCGCCTCTGCAGCGGGAGTGCGCGTACCGCGGGACAGTGGACAACCAGCCGGAGTCCCTGGCCGTGTTCAACCTGTGCGGCGGGGGTCTGGAGGGCTTCTTCGCCGTGGACCACGCGCGTTACACCATCACGCCGATCGTCAGGGCAAAGGGACACGAGCACGATGTGCGCACTCTGCAGGACAGGGACGCGGAGAGCGCGCTCCACGTGTTTACGCGCGAGAACTTCAGCTTTGAAGCCATGCGCGAGGGGCGCGAGAGCTGCGGGACGCGCGACGGTCGCAGAGGACGCAGGGATGCGGTGGGGAAACGCCGGCACAGGGGTCGCGGCGGGGGGAGACGGAGCAGAGAGGGACCGGGCGCAGAGAAGACGGATGAGCACGGCGCGCAGGGTCGGAGGTGGTGGAGCCGGCTCACAGAAGCGCCCTCTAAGGAGACCGGCGCGCGGCGCAAAAGGTCCGTGTCCAGAGCCAGGCACGTGGAGCTGCTCCTGGTGGCGGACGAGACCATGACCAAGAAATACGGCAAGGATCTGAACCACTACCTGCTCACACTGGCCTCCATCGCATCCAAGCTGTACGGACACGCCAGCATCGAGAACCCGATCCGCCTGTCAGTGGTCAAAGTCATCACGACCACCGACAAGGAGAAGGGGCTGGAGGTGTCCAAAAACGCGGCGGCGACTCTGAAGAGCTTCTGCAAGTGGCAGAACCAGCAGAACCCCCTGGATGACGACCACCAGCACCACCACGACGCCGCCATCCTCTTCACCAGGCAGGTAAACAAACGCCCGCTCCGTTTTACGCAGCTCCGGCTGTCCGCAGTGTCAGCGCGGCGCCGTGTCCGCGTCTCTCCCATCCCACTCCCACTCGGGGCGGAGGAGAGGCGGTATAGCGCCCCGGTGTGATGCCAAGGCGGCGGAGTGACGCCACGGTTTGTTTTTATTTTGATGGTGCACGCGGTTGCATCTCCCTTTCACTGCCCTGGCTGATGTTTGGGAAATGTAACGTAGGAATCCCATTAAACAGTAACCTGCAGGCTCAGTTTGTGGGAAGTGCGCGTGCATCATGTGGATGAGTGGAAGTGATGACTGCACAGCCTGCCTCCCACATGTCCCCGAGTCCACCCCACTTATTTGTTTTCTTTCTCCTTCTGTTTCTGCTGAATCTCGCGTGTGTAATGCAGCGCTGCGTCTGAAACATCCATAAAAAGTGTCTTTCCTGTTTTTTTAGGCAGCCTCTTCAGTCTAAAGCCTCCCCCTCCCAGTCCCCTGACAGACAAACCCCTCAGAGTCTGGGATCTGTGGTGCTCCCCTCCATCCTGCATGCACATTCAGCTGGATGTGCTACACAGATCTCCCTTAAACTTGCCTTGAAAGTGCAGTTAATTAGGTAGTCATCCTAGCCATGCACTTCCTCTCTGCCTCTCTCTCTCTCTCCCTCTCTCTCCCCTCTCATCACTCCAGTCTGCACATTTTTTCCCAGTTACTTTTCCAAGCGCCTGTCAGCTGGGGCTGGGAGCTGTCAGAAAAACAAACACATCCACCCTGTGAGAAGCCATACGTTTACCGAGACCACACTCATTTATCCCTTCTTTCACCATCCCTTTCTCCTCCCCCCCTCCCCTAATTCCCCCCCCCCCCTTTTCCCTCCCTGCCTGGTCCAAAGCCGCAGGGCAGGAACAGCAGATCTACATGCATTTTTCACCTCTGCGGGCGTGGCTGTGTGGTGGTTAGCTCCAGTTTATATGTCAGATAGCTCTCCTTGGATTGCGGTGTGTTCAAGTCATGCAAGGTCTTGTCATGGTTCAGGCAAAGAAACAAGAGCGTTGCCTTGGATCTGCTGGAGCCAACGAAGGCGTCATGCACTGGCACAGCGGCAACTAGAGCATACCTGAGGTCTGGAAGCTGGCAGTGGGTGCTGTAGGCCAACCAGCTCGAGTCTCCTCACAGACCTTGTTGCCTCGACACCTGCAATGGCAAGACAGGTGGCACGAAGACGATGGCATCCACAGTGGTCGGGGTCAGGCAGGCACGGAAATACTGGCAAAGGCCGCCTGGGGATAGAGGGTGAAGTGTCAAAACAGACACGAAAAACTAATGAAACATGACAGGTGGTGCCCTGTTGATGTTTCTCTGTTCTGCTCAGGCTTTGATCCCATTAAAATAACCTGGCGCTGACCGTCACACTCCTGCCAATGACTTAACCCAGAAAGACCCTGTGGTACTTTAGTGGCAGTTCCCACATTCATTTTTCTCTATATTTAACCTTTCTTAAGTGATGTGTCACCATTTGTTGTAATATTATCCTCTTTAGTTTGGGTTTTTTCAGTGTAAATCCTGTATTTTCCTATATTTATTTCACTGATTGTGTAGATGTTCATGAAAACTCAGAGTAAATTCAAAGGCTGTTGTTTCAAAACAGAAAAAACTGAAAAAAACAGTAAAACATATCATTAACTGAATACAAACCCACTGTCATTGATCCAACTCCATGGGTTTTACAACCATGAAAAGACGACAAACTGCATTTTACACCAATTATTTACATGTATTGATAGGATTAGTGGATCGACAAGTATTAAACAGTTGACATCAGTAGTTGGTTTGGGTCTTTATGGGTTAAAATACCTTTTCATCTCCGTCAAATCTGTTGAAACTTCGCAGAATATACTTCAGAAGAGACTGCAAACAGTATCATTCACAACATCATTAAATGAAGGCTTGACCATTCTGATACAAGGTTAATAGTATGTATTTTACCTGTCATTCTTATCTAGTTGATGTTTAACTACATGAAAATGCTACAGTAGAAGTAAAAGTTATGCATTCAGAATTTTAGTATTATCTGCAAACCCTGCATTCATGTATATGTGGCATTTTACTCCTGTACGTGTTAACCCCTAAAGACTTAGACCTATATTTCAACTTCTGTATTTTGATTTATCATTTATTGTAACATCCTCTGCATTTAATTTTTTTTATTTTCCTTTATTAAATTTACTAATCATGTAGGTTTTATATTATTACTGAGAAAACTGGAGCAAAATTGACTTTTCCAGCAAAATATTACATTATCTGAAAGTAAAAATAAGTGTCTCCATCTTCTGAATGTCCAAGTGGATCTTGTCTGATTCTGCTAAAAAGCTGAATTATTTCTGTTTATTGATAGGATTAGTGGTTATACGGTTATTAAATATTTTAGATCAGTTGAAGCTTTTGGTGACCAGTGGCTGTTTAGGTTTTCGAAGGTTAAAGGTGAGCACACAAGTAGTTTAATGTACAGCAATGCATCATATTCTATAAGATCAGAACATTTTAGCTTTATTACAATGCATTTTTCAGCTAAACTAAAGAATTTATTTGGCTTAAGAAGGAGGAGATTCTTTTCAGCAGTTAAAGGTATGCTTAATCCTTCAGTTTATGATGAATATTGATAAGAAAGTGTGGTTTTCAGTGAACAGAGAAGAGATAAACTAATCTGAAATGGAACTACATCTGAGATAAATGTAACATGTACCATATCTGCCTCTGAGATATAGTTCAAGTGCTTCACTACATTCCACTACTGCTGATTGTGAACCTGTCTGCAGATCTGTATTCACTTCTACACCTTTGCCGTCACTACTGATGATGGACTGTTGACTTAAGTCTCAGCAGAAGAGGCAGGGGGTCCCTGTCCGGTCTCTTCTGGACCCTCTAATACAGCACAGACTGTCTGTTGTGTTTCTGCTGAACAAATCAGCCTAATTGGCTCTAAATCTGGTCAGCATGCAGAATAAGCACATAGCTAATGCATGAACTGACTGCAGGGTCATGACCTCTCCAGAGTTAAGTGTTTAAGCCAAACAAACTCACTCGGCCATTGACTGACTTTAACTTTGACCTTTGACCTCTGTGGCTGTTGTGTGTCTCATGATGGGTAGATTCGCAGTGATTTGTGTACATCTAAGCCCTGCAAGAAAACGGGTAAATCAAGTGGAAGTGGAAATTAATGTTGAGAGAGCCGTCTTTTAGGCATTCGTGGGAACAATTCTTCGACTCTAACATCAGGCACTGTAACAAAATCTCTAACATTACATTTTCCAGGAGTTAAATTATCATCTTTAGAGCATTAGTTTTTATCATTTTTAGTGCTGTCAAATGGTTACAATTTTTAATCGAATTAATCACAGGGTTGCTGTGGATTAATTTTGATTAATCCCGATTGAATATAATTTATTTTTAATCTATGTTAATAGCATTTCATTTTGCATGACCAAAAAGACACAAGAAAGAAGGGAATTTATATGCACATTGTGTTTGTCACAAGCTGGGCTGAGTTAGCCAAAGTACTCGCAGAATCCCCGACTAACGTATGCTTTGCGTTAATGTGGTATTTTAAGATGGAAGTGCTTCAGTGTAAAGAAAACTCCTTCCTGCAGAGTGTGCATAGTACTTAATGTTGGTCAGCTGTTCCGTTTTGTATTTTTTTTTGTCCTCATATTTCCATCCAGAGGGCCAACGCACTGTTTAGCATCTTCTGTCTTTATTAGCTGGTTCTGCTGCCTGTCACTACCGGATCAACTGCCCATTTGTTCATGTGCGACACTAACTGTAGTTGGACAAACTGCCCCAGATGACGTTCAGAGTCATTTTGCGCTGCAGATGGGTTAATTGCGTTAAAATTTTGAATCAGATTAATCATGATGATGGATTAATCTGCGGTAACATGTTCATTTGGACAGCCCTTATCATTTTACATCTTCTTCTAAGAGGGTTTGACTCTTTTTAATGGACAGGTGCCTGTTAATACAAGCAAAAAACCCACAACTGTTATTTGAAGTAGCTACAATAGATACAAGCTGAAGTGTGGAATTAGGTTTTTGATAGACATAAGGAAAGGTTACACCTGAAAAGAGTAAAAGAAAAGTTCCTGATACCTGATAAATAACAATGTCCACGAGGCCTTTGTCACTTTTAATGGGGAAATACAAACTTGTGTGTCCTATTTAACCAGATTTTCTAGTATCTGATGTACAAATATCAGGCATATAATAACGAAATTTTCCATCTCTTATCTAGAGCGGCTGTGAATTAGATCCTGATTATTGTAGCTCAGTGAACAAGAACTGAAGGTCATTGAAGACTTTGTGACTGTGAGGTCAGACCCACTCACTGTTCGCACATGGGTGGGTGGGGGGGCAACAGGAGAGCACAGAGAGGGTTGGAGGGTCCAATTACTCCGTCACCCAGTCCCCAGAGCGGGTTGACCCATGCAGCAGTGTCACCCCGTTCCACACATACCAGCCCCAGAACAAAACAACAGGCACATTGAGGGGACTGCAGCTCCTCTGAGTGGGTATTTGTGTGTCCGCACCAGTGTATACGGGAACATTAAATGTTATGCATGGCTGTGTTCAGTTGTTGTGAGCGTGGACAGTAGACAAAGGCCTACTGTAACGTGGCCAACGAGAGCCGCAGAGCTGTGGACGTACTGTATTCACATGCACGCTTGTGCTATTATCCCTCTTTTTTATTTTCCTTCAAATATTTGGAGAGACACTGGCAGCTACTTGTGATGCCTGTCGGACTCAAGTGCTCACCTTTTCAACCCAGGTGGAGGCTGGGTCACTTTCACTGCACTCAGACTCAAAACACAAAAGGTTATGTAATAAGACTTTACAATTTCCACGTGATTTATGAGCCAGCCCTCAAATCAAATCAAATCAAAATTTATTTACATAGGCCCAAAGTGCTTTACATCTAAAAGCATGATTAAATTATAAGACAGAAACAGGTTAATCAAGTACCATAAATCAAATCAAATTTTATTTATATAGCGCCAAATCATAACAAACGTTATCTCGTGACACTTTACATTTAGAGTTGGTCAGAACCAGACTCTAAGCCAACAAATAAATAAATAAATAAAAAATAATAAATAAATATGCATATCCTCTTATCAGAAGTGACATTAAGAGTTTAGTTGTAGAAGGAAGTCAGGATTCATGTAATATAATGAAAGATTGCAAGCACATAATGACAGTTTATTATAGATTTTGAGAATAAAGTCATAATATTGCAAGAATAAGAGTGTAACTTTCGGGAAAGTACACTAGACAATAGAAAAAACTGTCAAATACTGGAACTCTTGACTAAATCATGTCAGCAGTTTGAGTCATTATTATCAGCAGCATATCATAGTAGTGTAAAATAGGGTGTTTTTATGCTTGATCTTCCAAAATCATTCATGACCAGTGGTGTCATTGTGAAGACAAGTTGTAGTATTTGGAAAATAGGGTCTTTATCATGAGAATAACACGTTTTTTTAAATAAAAAAATTGAATATGTCAAATTTAGTTTTAAAAAACACTATTAGTAGTTATATTTTGGTAGAAAATGTGAGTTTTTTTGTAATACTATGGTGTAAGCTTACTTCCCTAAAATGATCAGGACTCTATAGACCTACACCTTTCTTACTTAATCTTTTTTTTTTTTTTTTGTAATCAACTTTTTTTTTTAATTGATTTTCAATTTGCAACAATTAACAAACAAATTCAACATTACACAACAAAACTTGTACACTACACCTACATTATACACAGAACACACCCTTCTGCCCTCCCTTTCCACCCTTATTCCCTCTCCTGGTATTGAGAGTCTGTCAAATAAAGTAAAAATCAAAATAATCAAGTAAACAGTGTTAATCAGGATTACCAACTGGACATATAGAGTTACCATAGATGAAACTCTCAAAAGTCATGACAGCAGTCTTACACAGTCTTTAAAGTTCTGATTCTCAAGTGTCTCTAGAGGAAGTATTTCATCATCAGTGAAACCTATATTCAAATAGACAAGATATTAGTAATAGATTCTGTTTTGCTGAGTTTCTCCTTTAGTCTGGTAGTACTATGACTACTACTCTCATCTTTGTGTAGTTTGGAGTGAAAGCATCATCTCTTATGATTTCTTGGCGCGTTAACAATACATCATATCAGACTATGATCCTGCTGAAAAGCCCTTATGTAATGATGAGTGATGTAAGACGTGTGCGTGCACCTATAAATGATCCTTTTCCTCCGCCGCTGCCTCCTCCACATGTGTTGAACATATAGTTATATCACTTATCCTCTTATAGACGATGTGAAAATACGCCCGGGGGAATAGTTTGGTCCTCCTCTGCTCTGTTTATGTGTCTTTCTGTACATTAAAGTGTACATTTCCCACCCTCGCCCCGTCGCAGCTACTCCCTCTATTTGTTTTCGCTGCTCTTGATATTTCACACTCTCTATATATCGTCTGGCATATGTTGACAACCTGCAGACAGCTCATGGAACCCAAACCCTCGACCCCGGCTCTGACGACATACACAACCAGCCAAAGTGTCCATCTGCCCCGGCAACAACACATGAGCCTCGACGACGGCCTCTTCGCACTGTAATGCATCAGTGAATTTAAGCAGCGCTTCTGTTTGCAATCATGGTCTTGAGTTTCCTTTGAGCGCTGACCCCAGGCTGGTTCAACACTCTAATGTAAATGTTTTCAACTCCAGACCCAAAAGATAAATGTGGTGTCTTCCCAGGAGCAGCAGTAGTCACTAATAATGTCAATAACCACTGGGTGTTCAGAACAAAAATTCATATTGGGAGAAAAATGACCAATCTCCATCAAAAACAGATGTATATTAAGCATTAATCCTTTATAGGGCTCTCATTGATTTACTCTGAAATTCAAAATTTCAACTTTAGAGTGTTACTGGATATCGTCATCTCCCTCCTCTTGCCATAAAACATCCGAGCAGCACTTGCTAAAAAGTAAACCCATGCAATAAAACAACTGTTATACCGTCATAAGCTAACAAAAATCACTCATATTCACTATTTAGAAATTCAAAATGTCTATAAAATCTCTCTGAATTACTGTATAATGTTAAAAAAACCAACATGTTTCTTGATCTCACTGAGGCACAGGATTGGCCCCATATTTAATGTTTGCGGAAATGACCAAATATGATCACTTGCCCGATAAAGGGTTGAGAATCTAATTAGACTCTACCAATAGGATTCTGTATAATCTGTTAAAGAGAGCAAAACGTGACTGAAGATGAGGTTTCTCCTGAATCAAAACCTACTATGTAATGACAAAAATAGGTCACTAATACTGATTAACTATGAGCTGACGTTTAGGTCAAGTTGTGCATTTAATTTCCATTTTCCATGTCATAACTATTGTACAGATACACACTCCAACAAAAAGGGGGGGGGAATTGGGTCATGAAGGTAGAAGGTAGCATCTCATCTTACTTGAGTTGTGTTTTAAAGGTGCCGTATGATGGATGTGCTCATAATCAGGTGAAGTTTATATTGGAGTTCATTTTCAGGCTGAGTCTGGTGATGTTTGTTCTCATTTTCAAGCCGGTGATGGCCTAGGTCGCTTCCGTCCATGGTATCAGCTGAAAGTCCACTTTTTTCCCATGTGTTTCTGAGGCACACTGAGAACAATAATAAGCAAGAAACTTTTGACTTTAACTGTATAGTTTAACCCATAAAGACCCAGTGCTACTTTTTTGGCAGGTCTCAAAGGACTCTTACTCTCTATTTAACATTTCTTAAGTGATTTATCATGATTTATTATAATATCATCCTCTATATTTTTGCATTTTTAAGTGTATATCAGGTATTTTCCGATATTTAATTCACTGATCATGGAGATGTTCATTAAAACGCAGACTAAAGTTGAAGGTTATTATATGAGAAACTGAGAAAACTGAAGAAAAAGTGACTTTTTCAGCTAAAACGCAAAAACAAGCATCTCCGTCCACTGTCATTGATCCAACTCCATGAGTTTTACTGGTGAATCAATGTTGTAGAAGATGACGGTGTTTCCATGGTAACTACAGAGCCTCTGAACATCCAGATGGGTCATATCTGATGACCATGAAAAGATGACAAACTGTATTTTACACCAATTATTTACATGTATTGATAGGATTAGTGGCTCATCAGTAGATAGTTTGGGTCTTTATGGGTTAATTCCTACATAGAGGAGTTAGAGTGCTCTGTCTATGTTCTGAGGAAGCCTGATATCATCCACTGGTTTCTGAAGTTAGTACTTTGTGTTTTGGCTTTTGGAGTTAGAAGTGACCACATCTGGACAAAATAGGCAACTATGCGAGGTCAGCTAATGCTAAACGCTAGCTTATTGACTGTGTAAAATGATCATCTTCATCAAGTATTGTGTAATAATGTAAGTCATTTCACAGTCTTGTTCATGGAACATATTAATATGTGTCATACAAACCTGTCAATCAAAGCCCAACCAAGATCAATTTCACTTGTTCCATTGGCAGATTTTTTTCCATAATTCAAGATTGTTCTTTTTTTTTTTTTTTTTTTTGCTTAATTTAAGTAAAAAAATCTACCAATTGATCAAGTGAAAATTATCTTAAGATTTCTTGAAATAACATTTTCAAGATCTACTGTCTAAAGAGAAGTGCTTACATCTCACTGAAAAGTTACTCTTTAGGTGATTATGTCTTATTTTAAGTGTGATGAGATATTTTGACTAGAAATGAGAAAAATACACTTGGTAAGGTTTTGATTTTTACTCGTAAATGTGTCTGTTAAATGTCCAAGCTGCAAAGAAAGTAATGTTAGTCTATTAAGTTCCACCTGACAATTTATATTAAAATTAGGAACCAGTTATTTCTAACTTTGTGGTAACCGGTGAGAAATGACTTGGAACGACCGGAATCAAGGCATTGGAGTAAATAAATACATTTTCCTAAATTCTAGGAGGCATGAATTTTTGCAGCATGGCTGTGAAATGGACATTAAATTCTGTTCTTAGTCTCAAAAAGGTCTTAAAAAGTCTTAAATTTAACTTGTAGAACCCTGTAGGAACCTTGTTGTTCCTTGGTGGTAATAAACGACCAGCTCCCAGCCCAGACTGCACACACTCCATGAAAACACATGAGCACATCAGATAGTAACACATCAACCTTTTACATAATCTCACCGCTCTTTGAAGATTTAATGTGAACAATAAATAAACCTGATAAGTTACTATTAAGCGGCAGGGCTAAATTCACTTGGCCAGAGACGTGTGTGTGTTTGTGAGTGTGTGTTCCTGTGTCTGGCCGGCTGTTTGTTTAACACAGACCCGGGCTTAGCCGTGCAAGTGGTCCTGCTCTTTCTCACACAAGCCCACAGCTCAGATGGTCTCCTGACCTTCACGACCAGCTTACCACCTGTTCTCCTGTTATTTCTGCCAATATTTCTGTAACTCCCCTGTTCCCTCAGTTTCTCACTTTAATTTCCGGCATCCCTCCAACCCACCTCTGCCGCCCCACCCTCCTATTCGGTGTCTGATTCCTGAACTTACCGTCTGCTTCTACTCCCTCCTTTGTCCACGAGAGGCTTTTGAATGAAAACACACTTCAGACATGGGATTTGACTTTTGGGGTTGTTTCAGGTATTCCTGACACGTCACTTGGTCATTTCTAATCTGCTGTTTTTCGCATTTTTTACCCACGTGTGCCGTTTATGCCATGTTGTTAAAACAAACTGCATGTATACAAAAAAATGAGAACAAAAACACAAGCCTGGGAGCGGTTGAATGGATAAATAAATGAAACAAGGAGAGGTGTAACTCGGGGGTGAAAGAGTGTGGGAAACAGGGAAAGAGAAACAGACAAATATGAAGTCTAACGTCGTACATTGTGAGTATCTAACTCAAAACAAACAGGCGTCCCTCTGTAGTTTTCAGTCTTGTCTGCACATCACAAGAAAAAACAAAAAAAAGAAAAAATGCAGCAGAGTTTGGCTCTGGGCTCAGCAGCCGTCCATGCAGTCAGCGCATTTGACTCGCTCTTTGTTTGCATCCCATGTGTCCAGCAGTCAATTGGCAAAACCAGGCCTCTACTTCCTGTAGTGTGTGTGTGTGTGTGTGTGTGTCTGTGAGGGTGTGTGTGTATTCGCATACAGCTGCAAACACACAGCATATGTTGAGTGTGTTTTATGTGGTTCTGTATCTGTAAGTGCACCTGCAATGTTCCTTTTCCAACATCTACATTTTTATATACTTACAGTCACGGAAAAAATGTTTAGACCACCCTTGTGTTTTTTCAGTTTCTTGTTCATTTTAATGCCTGGTACAACTAAAGGTACATTTGTTTGGACAAATATAATGATAACAACACAAATAGCTCATAACAGTTTAATTTCAGAGCTGATATCTATCCATTTTCCATGGTGTTCTTGATAGTAACCAAAATCACTTCAGTTCTTACATCAATATCCATGGCATTATACTGACAAAAACAGTGCTTTTAGGCATTCCATGTTTTCTTTTGTGTGTTTTAGTCACATGATACACACACTTGATACACACTCGATTGCATAACCATTGTTTTTGATGACTTTTGATGGTCTAATAATTTTTTCATGCGACTGTATGTGCAGTGTGTGTTAGTGCTAGTGTGTGTGTGTGTGTGTGTGTGTGTGTGTGTGTGTGTGTGTGTGTGTCTGATGGTCCCGCCCAGTCAGTCATGTGTGAGCGTGGAACACAAGGCAGTTTGTTTCGAACCGATCTGCCCGGAACGGGTAAACACCCTGCCCAGAAAGCCTCTCACACACGACCCAGCAGGCCTGTCAGCACCACTTAACATGACAATTCATCCTCTCCACGGGGCCTGTGTCTGTGCATGTGTATGTGCATGTGTGTGTGTCTGTGCATGTGTGTGTGTGTTTCAGCCTTCACATGTGTGCCTGCACGTTTGGGTCAGATATGAATGCATGTACACATCGGCCACGGGGAGAATATGCATGTACGCACGGGCCCCTGAGCACTGTGATGTGATGTGATTAAGTGATTGATCTGTCAGCGCGGCCTCAGCCAAAGCGCCCTCGGGCCTTCATCTGCATGGACATGTGTGGGAATCAAAACAAAGATCAATACTGTGAACCCTGGATACCAATGAGACGGCACAGACAGAGTGAAAGCACTGGAAGACACTTAAAGCTGCACTCCCACATTGGTTTTGGTCAGGGAGTTTAACTGTCGTGCAGACGGAAAAACACTTGTGTCCTCTTTTTAGTCTTCTGTGGCGTTGAGGGAATAATTAAGTAGGATTATGGGAAGTCAAGTTTATTTTTACCCTCAGCAAAGAGGCCAAACTCTTGGTATTTTCAGTTCAATATGTTTGAGGTGTAGGTCTGGTGTGAGCATGGTACAATTATCTGTAGCTTTTTAGTTCTTCACTTCATTCTCATTCATTCTTCAGTTTAAGCTTAAGAGCAAAGAATCTAGATAAAAAGAAAGATAAGAGAAAAAAATGAAAAGTGTGCTTTTTGAGGAATACTGTTAGTCTGAAATGGTGCAAAACTAGTTATGGTACTGTGCTCTTTGGTCAGTGTTGGACAGAATCTAGTTTCATTAATTAAATTACCAAATAAATGTAATTGTAATCTGTTACAGTACCGAGAAAAATCTAATTAAATGATCTAAGTTACTAATCCAAATATTAGTGCTTATGTCAAGGTTTCTTCCAAATACATACTCTTTTCTATAAAAGCTTTTATGTAGAATGTACTTCTCTTTTGCTGCTTTTTCCACCTACATATTTGATTTATGGTTAAAATAAGAAATTAAGTCATATTAAAGAACTTCTAATAAAAGTTGGTTTAAATTATAGCTTCATACAAAGGTGAAGACCCACCAAGACCCAAGTCATATTTCATCCTGTTTGAGTTATTGCATAATTCACACGTTATCTGTCAGATTTAAAGATAATTTTGAAAAAGTAAAAAAAAAAAGTCCCAGTTTGTGGTATAACTGTAGAAGTATCAGACTGTGAAAATACTTAAATACAAAGACTACACACCTGAAAATGGCACTGTCTTGCTCCACAATCTGTTCAGAATCGCTGAAAATGTCTCTTCAGCACATGATTTTCACCTCTTTTAATCCTTTTTCACTCTGTCCTCCAGTAATGTGATAAAACGTGCCAAGATAACAGCATTTGGTGTGGGTGAAGTGTATAACATTTAATAGAGATGCAGTCCACTGAGCCTTTTCGCACTAAACTAGATGTTTCTTTGCCATCTTTACCATTTACTCTGCCCTTATTAATGCATAAAATGATCCTGTAAGTGGTGTTGGACTTGGATTAAAAACCTTTTAAAAAACAAAAAAGTACCCAAAAGTAATGTTATATTACATGATTATTACATGTTTAATCTGGTGCCATACCATCCCAACAGTGTCCACCCATTACATTCACTACTCAGTCCATCTGATCTCCTGTGTCAGATTTTGTTTTTGTCAAGATGAACATTATAAAATAGTTTCTTGTGAAACACTGGAGGGTTTTTGACACAGAAGAAGAGACAGAATAGAAAATGAAGTCAAGCTGATGTGAGTCTTTTAGATGTTTTGACTGTGTTTATGAAATGTTAGAGCAAGATGGAATCAGATTTGTGCATCATGAAAGGTTTTCTTTGTGCTGATTAAATCAGGGTGTTGCAGATAATTTAAAAAATGTCTTTAAAAGCACTGAATTTGTTAATACAAACAGAAGGCTTTAACTGGTATTAAAATGCCTTAAATCAAGCCTTTAAAGTCATGGGAAAGTAGTTTTATGAATCATTCAGTGAGTCACCATAAGAGCAAAATATGATCACATCCACAAAAAAAAAAAAAAAAGTAGATGGTGTTACAAAGAGTAATACTTTAGGTTGCACTGTCAGCATTACCTCATACATACCCCACTTTGACTATTGGAACATAAACATTTGTGCAAGCC
Organism: Sphaeramia orbicularis; assembly: GCF_902148855.1. Lineage (NCBI taxonomy): Eukaryota > Metazoa > Chordata > Actinopteri > Kurtiformes > Apogonidae > Sphaeramia > Sphaeramia orbicularis. Next base: position 10,338,299 of record NC_043958.1, read on the forward strand.
CTGCTATTTTTTTGGAATTATCCAAAAAGTGTCTTTAAAAGTCTTGAAATCAAGTCATCCTGAACTTGATGAATCCTGTAATAACATGCAGGACTTGTCTCTATTGGTACTTTTTTAACCCAGAAAGACTCAGTGGGATATTTGTGCCAGTTCCCAAATGAATTTTTCTCTCTATTTATCCTTTATCACCATTAATATAGTAGTATCCTCTGCATTTTGCTTTTTTTATGAAAATCAGCTGCTTTCCTTTGTTTAATTGGCTTATCATGTAGATGTTCTTTAAAGCTCTGAGAATGAGGGGTTCAAAACAGAAAAAAAAAACACAAAGAAAAGTGACTTTTCAGTAAAATATATCATTAACTGAACATAAAAACGAATGTCTCCATCCAGTGTCATTGATCCAACTCCATGGGTTTTACTGGTGAATCAATGTTGTAGAAGATGACGGTGTTTCCATGGTAACTACAGAGCCTCTGAACGTCCAAATGGGTCATATCTGATGACCATGAAAGGACAACAAATTGCATTTTACACTAGTTATTTACATGTATTGACAGGGTTAGTGGATCAGCAGGTATGAAACAGATGCCTTTAGTGGGTGTTTGGGTCTCTCTGGGTTCAGATAAAGTGTTACATTCGGTCCCGTTTCTTGTGTCCAGGACCTCTGCGGTCACCACTCCTGCGACACCCTGGGTATGGCGGACGTCGGCACCATCTGCTCTCCGGAGAGAAGCTGTGCTGTCATCGAGGACGACGGGCTTCACGCTGCATTCACTGTCGCACATGAGATCGGTAGGCATGGATACACAAACACACACATAAACACTGACAGGTCGAGGCATGCACGATCCCATCATTCAGCAGATTTATTTCTGTGATTAATTACACCGATGTCACTCATCTCAGAACCCAGCGCTGTGTGTGTGTGTTTTCTTTTCCTATTATTGGTCCATATAGAAACCTGCTGCAAATCCCATTATTGAATACTAGGGATGGGAATCGAGGACCAGTTCTTTTTGAGAACCGGTTCCCAGTAGCTCGATTCCTTGGAATCGTTTGCCTGCCTGCTTAACGATTCTGCTTATCAATTCCGCCTTTGTTGTGCATGCTCGATGACGTCACACGTATGCTGCATTGTTTTGGTCAGAACAGAGCTAACATGGCGTTGAGTCAGAAACGGTCTAAAAAGACGACACCAGGTCCACTTACTTGGAACACTGTCAAAGCTTCCGTGTCTTCAAAAGGGTGGAATCCCTCCAATATCCTCAAACATTTGTCCACAGCATGTGAATCATTTACAGGAATGTCACATATTTGATACTCTACTTAGCGGCGCTTGTGAATGTAGCGGCAGAGTGAACGCCGGGCTGGTTCCGGTTCCGATGCGGGCAACAAATGTCGTAACTCCTCAAATACAAGTTTCTGAAGGTAAGAAGGGAAAGGAAATGAGGTGCACAACAACGGGAGACAAGCCGAGCCGAGTCGAACCGGTTCAACGTAGTAGAAATGCGGCAATAAAGGAATTAGTAAAGAGTCTTTAGTTTCACTTTCACTGTACGCCCCCCACCCCACCCCGAACCGGGTCCGGCGTCATCTGTTATTATTATTTGTATATACTGTATATGTTATATTTTCTGTGCAGAGATGGAAATATAAAACACAGTTAATGCAAACACACCCATTTCTACTCTTTTATTCCCTCACCCAATGAGAATTGATAAGAGAATCGATAAGGAATTGGATCGATAAGCAAAATCGATAATGGAATCGGAATCGTTAAATTCTTAACGATTCCCATCCCTATTTAATACTAATAGTAATAAATTAAAGCGCTTTTCATTCAACAGAATCTGAAAGTGCTACAGAGAGAAAGAAGTAAAATACCACTTTAAAATAAAATACTAAATGTAAAACAAAGCATCACGGTGATTCATTTCCAGTAACAGTCTCCACTAACTGTTGGTTTGTGCTTGTCATTGTTTATCATGTTGGTATGTGTCACTTCCATTACCGTTGTTGGTTTGTAATTATTGTTGAAATATATTGTATTATTAGTTATGCAGACCATCATTTAGCTACTATGTGTAATATACATCAGTTTTCCTAATCTCTTTACTATCTCTTATTTATATTATTAGGACTCTAAACAGATGTAACTTTATCATTAAGGAAGCACAAGTAAGATTTAATGTTTCTTTCTTCCCACTCCTTTTTGAGCAGTACATATTGAATTTATTGTGTTATTACTCGCGTACTTGATCACCTTTATTTATTAATGTATTTGCTCTGCTGTTGGTTCTTTGTACACCTAAAAATGTTTTGGTTTTTTTTCTTCTGCTCGAAACAAACGAATGAATGAATGAAACCCTCTGTCCTAGGTCACCTTCTGGGTTTGTCCCACGATGACTCCAAGTTCTGCGAGGAGCGATTCGGCGTCAACAGCGACAAACGCCTCATGTCGTCCATCCTCACCTCCATCGACGCCTCCAAACCCTGGAGCCGCTGCACCTCGGCAACCATCACCGACTTCTTCGACGATGGCAATGGTGAGTTTGAGGAGAAACTGAGTCCATGCCTGCGGTTCAGAGAACATCTGGAATTCAGCACACAGCAGCAAACATCTGTAATTCTTTTAATTTGTCATTTATCAGCGCAGTCAGAACTTTTCTCAGCCCGTAGAATTTTTATTTTCTCTGTCTACAAATTGCATCCATCTGAGTTGGGCTTTTGATAGATACTTTCCACAGTACTTAGAGGTTATGTCTGTGCCTCCAGTGTAATGGATACACCAGCAGCACTGGTCCATAATGTCTATTACTGCTCCAGCACTTTAATTAACAGACTGGTCGTATGGGTGTAATTTGTCACCAGGCTAAAATTAATGACCCACACAGTGTTTGTCCCCAATAGAGTGGCAGTAATATATAAATGATTCAGACCCACTACAATATGTGTTTTAACATCACATTCATTTAGACACTGATTGAGTTTGTAACTGTTCTTCATAGTTTAAGGGATTTTATCTGACACATAAAGCCCAGACATGAACAAATGTGTAATCTTGAAGGGAAGGAATAGTGAAAAAAGCACCTTTAGTAACCAGAGTTACTGCTGGTGTTGAATGTGATTCACACCCACAGTAGAAAAGTCCATGTGGTTATTTACACCCAATGCCAATTATGCTGTTTACACCGAGTGCTGTATAGGCCAATAACTGTGTGATATTTATACCTGAATACAAGAGTCTTTGTGTAAATCCACCTCAAATGGTCAGATTTTAGAAAATATTCCTGATTGAACCATCTCTGAATAGCTTCATATGTTCAAAAAATAAGACCATATGAAATTTGAGGCTCATATCTCTGTTACTTTTTCTGATATAAAGGAAAAAAATTGGGGGAAAAAAAGCAGTGGAATGGGACAGAAAATGATGCTGTGTTCAGGAAATCATTACTTTGGAACTATTTATGATAAAATAATGACTTTCAGGAGTTATTCTAGGTATAAGATGTAATTAAATTCTCTAAAAGAAGTTAAATATTTGGAAAATTGCTGTCTGTATTTTGCAATTTTCATTTTAAATCATGTATTTTCCTATATGTAATTACCTATACTTACTTCAAATACTCATGAAACTCAAAGATTATTACATCAGAACAGAGAAAAATAGCCAAATCTGTCATTAACTGAGCATAAACCCAGTGTCTCCATCCACTGTCATTGATCCAACTCCATGGGTTTTACTGGTGAATCAATGTTGTAGAAGATGACTGTGTTTCCATGGTAACTACGGAGCCTCTGAACATTCAAATGGTTCATATCTGATGACTATGAAAAGATGACAAACTATTTTACACCAATTATTTACATGTATTGATAGAATTAGTGGGTCAACATGTATTTATAGGTCTTTATGGGTTAAGTACCAACCAATACCAAGTTTTCTTTCACCCTTATTGAACTCCATTCTTTGTGTCTCGCTACAGCTGAGTGTCTTCTAGACCCTCCTCGCCATCCCCTCCTGGGCCCAGAGGAGCTCCCCGGCCAGAGCTACGACGCCGTCCGCCAGTGCCGCCTGGCCTTCGGTCCAGAATACACCGTCTGCCCGGGTATGGACGTGTGTTCTCGGCTGTGGTGCGCTGTGATTCGCCAGGGACAGATGGTGTGTCTCACCAAGAAGCTTCCGGCTGTGGAGGGGACGCCGTGCGGCAAAGGACGCATCTGTCTGCAGGGAAAATGTGTGGACAAAACACGCAAGAGACACTACTCGGTAAGAGGCCCTCCTGAGGACTTTAAGAACTTGTTGACTTGAAAGGTGCTCAGAGAAAAGAGTGTGGAAACGGTCTTTAAGTGTCAGTTTTAGTGTTTATTCAGAGGACGTGCTTCTCAAGTGACAGATAAGATGAGGAACGGGACAAAACTCAAAAATAGATCCCTTTTTATAGTTTCTAAATGGGTATTTTAAGCACAAACTCGTCTGTGTGGTGCACCAAAACAACAGTATGAGCTGAGAAAGAAAAGGAAAAAGAGCGACAGAGACACTTAAGAGGAAGTATGTGAGGTTTTGTCGATGACTTCATTGTGTGGTCGGCTTTATTTGTGCCACTGCTGATCTATGTTATTCGTCCTCTTGTCTTCGTTTAAGCTAACCTAAATTGAATTTAGCCTAAATGACTTTAAGGACCAGATCTGTTTTTTGGCAGGCTGGAGACGCCGTGGGTGTGTGTCAGGGCGCGAGGCGTGAAAGAATCTGAATTTGTGTGTTTATTTGTCACATGACGTTTGATGAGTCTGACTCGATGTTTGGCAGGCGAACGCACGAGTGGAATCAGCCCAAGTTCTGACTCGCTTCATTTTCACGGCTTGCATGACGACAACTGTAATGCTCGGAGCCATTAAACCCCTCCATTTTAGACTTCAGAATCCTTTAACCTTCGTGTATTTCTTATAGTGTGATTGCAGATTAAGTAGCTTTTAGTGTGGAAGGACTCAGCTGAGGCACCGCGAACATAAAACGCTGCTTATCCAGTCGTTATGATCAGCGGTGACTCATGAAGCGGTGGTTGGAAAATCAGAATTGAGCACATTATCTTCGGTTTCATTCATGCATCTCTTGAGGGGAAGCATGTGAGAACTGCGCCACATATCCAGTCACGCTCTTCTGATAAAAGACTTTTATGAATGGGGTGATTTTGGGTATCACATGAGCAGAACACTACATTCTTCTTTATCGCAGATCTCTCCAAAGGCTGTGGTTTGATGACTTCACTGTCCTGTCTTTGTCTCTTAGACGTCCAACCACGGTAGCTGGAGTTCCTGGGGTCCTTGGGGTTCGTGCTCCAGAACCTGCGGAGGCGGAGTTCAGTTCGCCCAACGACTGTGCAACAACCCGCCGCCGCGCAACAACGGCCGCTACTGCACAGGGAAGAGAGCCATCTACAGGTCCTGCAACGTCACACCCTGTCCACCGTCGAGTACGTACCGGATTTAAAGGCTCACAGACTGTTTTTTTAAGTGTCTAATTGTGGTTTCGTGGCTTGCGGCTGTACATGTTCCTACTGTCAACACCTTCTTTTCAATCCCGCCCTGCAGGTAAGAGTTTCCGGCAGGAGCAGTGTGAGGTGCGCAACGGTCCTCAGACTGATCCAAAAGGTGTGAAGACCTTTGTGGAGTGGGTGCCTAAATACGCTGGAGTTCTTCCCAAAGATGTGTGCAAGCTGACCTGCAGAGCGAAAGGAACAGGGTATTACGTCGTCTTCTCTCAGAGGGTGAGTTAGATCAACAGGAACGTGCACAGACATATGATGAAGAGATAAAACATGGTCTCTGGTGTCAACAGGCCTTTGAGACTGTAGGAGCTATTTGTCTGTTTAGTTTTTTGTTTAAAGTTAATTTTACCTTTTTGTTTAGCCATTTAGTATGTTTTGCTAATTGTTTATTTTTGCTTTGTTTGCTTGTTTGTTTAATATTTAGAATATTTTTTTGATTTTCATGGTTATTACTTTCATTCTTTAGTATTTAGCACCTTTTTGTTTTGGGTTTTCTTATTGGTTTAGACCGTGGGCACCTGGGTATAAATAGGCAGCACCAAGTTAGACCATCATGCACCTGGGTGGACCTATGGTTTATTACCAGTCAGTCACAGATAGACAGACAGTCAGACAGGATGAGCAGGAGAGACAGCACAAAAGGCCTTGGTTGTTGTTTACCTGCAAAAATCCTGAAAATAAACCATTTGGAATACATCTATGGTATGGACATTGTGTTTTTGACTGTGTAAACCACAAACCCATGGTGCATCTAGTGGGTATTTGAATTATGCTAAAGTCCTAAGTTCAGTCACTTTTAAGCTAATTTAATTTTGATGACAAATAGCTGCTACAGAGACAGTTATCCATGTTCAATAATGTGTTAGTATTTATGCTATGGATGAGAAAATCCACAGAAAGAATTATCTGGCAGCATGATTCGCAGAAATCTTACCAGGCTACTCCTTGTCATTTTTATGGTTTGTTTCTGTGCTTCTAGTTTAGCGTGTAAATTAGTGTTAACGTTATTTACATGCTCCAAAATATTTAGTCAAAGTCAAAAAGTCAAAGTTACCGTCACTTTTGCCGCACGTACATCGCATACAGAAAAGTGAAATTACAAAACTCTAAGGCCCCAAAATGAACATAGCAGAAAAAAAACCCTAATAAATATAACATAACTATAAACAGCAGGGTGTTGAGGAGACAAAAAAGGTGCAACAGTGAAGTTAAACAGACGAGTCATTGGCAAATTTGATTTGATAGAATTTTATTGATCTTTTCGGCAGAAATCTCAGGAAATTGAGGTTTCAATAGCAGCACAACACCAAATATACTCACAAGAAATACTACAAGAAAATAGCATAACAGTAACTCTAAAAAAGAAAACAGTATTGAAAAAAAACAGGCATTTGCACATTGTAAAGTACTAGTAGAAACAACAAGTAGCAAGGTGGTAATAATAATAATAATAATAACAGTAGATGAGTTACTGAGTTAGTGCCAAAATGACATGACTGTGACTGTGTTTGCAGGTGACAGATGGAACCGAGTGTCGACCGTACAGCAGCTCTGTGTGCGTGAAGGGGAAATGTGTACGAACGGGCTGCGACGGCATCATCGGCTCCAAGCTGCAGTTTGACAAGTGCGGTATATGTGGAGGCGACAGCACGGGATGTATACGTGTAGTGGGCAACTTCACCAAGAAGAGGTAAGACCGAATACAGACGCTGCCTTCGCCCCAGTATATGTGACGAATAAGATGGAAGTGGACTGGATTCTGCATTCAGGCAAAAGTGGAAACAGACGGCATTACTGCAGCTGTCAGAAAATCCTGACACGGGAATGTTGAAACCCATTATGAATGCAGTTTAAAACCTGCTTCATGGGACCTCCATACAGTATGAAAGATGTAAAGTTCCAAACTTCCTGTTTTCTTCCACATGCTTCACCTTTGTTTATGGTGTTTTTGCCACAGTGAAAGCACTGCTGTTGATGGAGATTCATTAAGTTCCATATTAGATGCAATGGGACACTTGTGTTTTTCATGAAATTGATGTTAGAGTATGTGATGTGCTTGGAGTTAGCCCGCCCCATGTCTATGCTAACAGTATCTGTGGAAAATCAAACCAATCTCAGAATCAGAATCAGTGTATTTGCCATTTGCAGAAAAACTGCATTGGAAAACGAGCTGCAAGAGCTCAGTATAAAAATAAATAAAAGACAGAACAAAGTAAAAAATCAATGAAAAATTACATGAATCTCTTAATCTCTTACATAGTCATGAGTTTCCAGGTTCTAGTCATGGATGTAGGACATGTTTAGGTTAAATATGTGTTTGCCATAGACCCAGCTGCTGTTTATTTTGCTTCATATGTGACAGAACCACCCACTGATCCTCTTCTGTCTTTGCTTCCAAACAGTAAAGGATACACGGATGTGGTGAAGATCCCTGCAGGCTCCACCCACATTAAGATTCGTCAACACAAAGCCAAGGACCAGACGCGCTACACCGCCTACCTAGCGCTCCGCAGGCCAAACGGGGACTACCTCCTGAACGGAAAGTTCATGATCTCCACCTCTGAGACCATCATCCCACTCAACGGCTCTGTGCTCAACTACAGCGGCTGGAGCCAAAGGGATGAGTGGCTCCACAGTATGGGCCCCGGGGCCATCCAGGAGGCCTTGGTGATCCAGATTTTAGCCACTGATGCCAAAAAGCCCCTGGATATCCGTTACAGCTTCTACATGCCACGGCGGACGACGCCCCAGCAGCCTTCAGCGCCACTCGGCCCGAACCAGAAGACCACCGTCTCAACCACGACGAAAGCCACCACCACTAGCACCACCATGTCCTCCTCCACCCCCCTCATCCTGGCCCCGGGGCAGCCCACAGCTCCAGGTCCTCCCACCCCGGCCCCTGGGCCTCAGTGGGTGACGGGGTCCTGGATGATCTGCTCCAGGACTTGTGACACCGGCTGGCAGAGCAGGACAGTCCAGTGTAAGGACCAGGACGGGAAACTGTCCAAGGGCTGCCAGCTGGGGGCCCGGCCCTCCGCCTTCAGACACTGTCAGGTGAAGAAATGTTGAGACTCAAGACATTCATGACACGAGGAACAGAAGATCGAATGTGTAAATCTGAAAAGGTCACAAGTGCTGGATGTAGAACTCGAACTGAACCAATGAACTGAAGACAGAACCTTAAACAGGACTGTGAATGTGGGCTGAGACAGACCGGCGGCCGTGGTTCTGCCTTTATCCCAGAGGGAAGTCTTGGAATCCCAGTATCTCCACAGAGCGGGAGTGGACCAGACGCTTCCACACGATACCAGGAGGAGCTGACGCGGCAAAGCCAAGGACTTCAGTTGCATGGACAATAAATGATTGTCTTTACTTCCGTCTCTGTCTGTGGAGGCGTAGTGCGCCCTGTATTGGCATGTGTGTTGTCTTTTTATGCTAGTCCATGTGTTGTTATCACTGTGGAGATGCAGAAATCACACTTTTCTGTCCGTTTGTTCTGTTATATGTTCGAGACGACAACCCCAGCTGTGGGAAGCACTCGATATTTGCTTTGTCAGGATTTCTGTCCAAATGGTGGTCCTGGTTTGGGACCATTAGAACACGTATCACAGTCCTGGATCTATGTATCACATCTAAGGGAAATACTGAGAATAGAAACTCATCCTCAGAACATAAGCAGTCCTCTTTGCTGCTTATAAGGTGGAAAACATGATACTGAAAAGGTGCAAAAATAACAAGAAAACACTCAAAAAAGAAAAACCTGAGCATCATGTAGTAAACCATGAAGTTGTTTTGTAAAAAATACAATGTACCACTTCATGACTGAAACATGTGATATAATGAGACGCATTAACGACAATAACCTGGAACTACAGTGGCCTTCAGTGGACAAACTACTACAGCTAAATTGACAACGACACTCCTAAATTTGGAGAATATTCATGCTTGACTTTTGATGTTTGTGTGTTTCGAGCGTGTGTGTCTTTGTGCGCATGTTACGTGCACCTGCGAGCACATCCGTGTGCCCATGCCTGTGTTGGAGGCACATACAGTATATGTACCGTGAACATATGTTTTTCGTCCTCTGTTGCGTCTTCACGTCTTCCAGTCTGTGTTTGTTTGTGTACTTTTAGGAAAGATAATGACAATGTGTGCCCTGGATACTTGCAACGACTGCAAGAGGGACGCTAATGCAATCGCTCCCGTCCTTTTGCAATTCAGCGCTGACATCACTCAGTCTGACCTGTTCTAAAGCCTGATGGCTGCTGTTTGTCACACTTCTACAATTCAGTCTGAGTGCTTTACAACCATGCAGCGAGTTTTAGCTTGACTTCCTAAAAATCTGTGAATTCTCCAAATGAATGAGGGCTTTTATGAACTAGTGCAGCCTGCTTATTTGATTCAAGGTTGCAAAGCATTTTACTGAACTACAGGGGGCGATAATGAGTCAAAATGCACAGAATCCAGGCAAAAAAAGAAGAACACTGCCCCCCACCCCCCACCACCACCACTACTTCCTGAATTTACAGCCTGTCTGTTCTTATTGGACTCAGTGATTAATCCAGGTGTGCCTCATTATGACTGTAATCAGACACACCTGGATTAATCAGTGCATAAAGTTTTCTTCTGATAGAAACACACTAAAGATGTTTTGTAGACCACAAGGATCCACACAGAGCAATCTGGTGAGTGATGTTTATCAGCTTTACATTAAAAATAAGCACAAGGGAGATTCAAGAACTACTAGTACAGCAGGTGGTGGTATGCACCTTTTAACATTAGTTATAATCTGTCAATTAAATGATAGAAGAAGAAGAATTAGGACAGCCTGGATGCTGTTTTTGTTAGCACATAGTCTGAAAAAGGAAAAGCTAAAACTACCTGCATGAATGAAAACCTCTTACGCATTCAGCTTTGGAAACATTTGTCATAAGTGTGAGTTGGAAAGGCATTAGAGTTTAATTATATGAGAATGCGAGGAAACAATCTGTTTAATTTACAAATATTGTAAATGACTGGCAGCAAAAACCAACAAGTAACACAAATTAAGACCCATCAGATGGTGAAAAATAATGTAATGACAGCAGAGGTGGGTAGTCCCAGCGTCAGAGAGGAAAAGTCCTGCCATGTATTGGTTCACTTAAAGGGGTCATGTTTTGCTAAACCCACTTTTAGTAGTCTATGGTTCATTTATTTGTGTGTTTGGACCCTAATAGTACAAAACGTATTCTCTTCAGGGTTAACATTGCCAAAATAATAATAAAAAAAAAAAAACCCAAAACTTCCCTATCAAACAAAATAAAGGAACTATAATACACATGTCTAACCTGGACACCTAAATTATAAACAGGAGACAAGGTGACCAAAAAAAACAGGCTTTTCACCCTTACCTGGTGCTGCTATGAATATATACAAACTATTTACAGTATTTACAAATGCAGAAAACAGAAACTCTCCCTCTCACAAATGAATTCCACATCAAAAATGGCGAACTAGTGTGATGTTGGTTGGCAGCTGGCTGGGAGATGTCATCTTGTTCCTTTTAAAGGGGTCATATTTTGGTAAACCCACTTTTATTAGTGTTTGGTTCATTTATTTGTGTATTTGGGGATGTTAATAGTTCATAAAGTTTGAATTTGAACCCTCCAGGTGCTGCAAAGCTATCTTTATATTCATTCCAGCAAAACTCAAGTAGATTTCTACAACCTGTTTCAATTCCTGCTTAATTTGTTATGTCTTATAACTAGTTATGTCACGACATTTGCACATATAAGGTCAAGACTTCAGATGAACATTTCTCCAAATACGACATAATTGTTTATCAGCAGCAGCGGTTGTAGCAAAAACCGAAAATGTCCAAATTCCAGCCGATGACCTAAAATGTTCAGTTGTTGGTTGTATTAATGAACACAGGTGGCTGAACAGGACAGAACCTGGAGGGGCGGGGCATCAAGTGGCTTGTGCATTTAAAGGGCCAGCGCTCAAAACGACCTTTCTTGTGTCGTTAGTCAGAAATAGGGTTGAAGATGAACCTGTGGAGTTGAATTAATGAAGAATTCAGACCCAAGTATAGCATTTACAGTTTATGTAGACCACAGGGGAATGCTTTAAAATGCATAATTCTATTTAAAAAAGCTAAATACCACTTCTATAAGACAGGTGATGCCACTAATTATGTCATCTACCTGGATGAGGAGTGGTGTTCATCAAAACGGGCTGGTTCTGCGAATGGTTGAAACAAATATGTGTGTAGGACTTTGAATCTCTGGAGCAGAATTCGCCACCTCTCTTGAATCTCTGCATCTCTCCAAGCATTCATTGAACCCGCCCACGTTGATGAACACAAGGATAGATGGGATAATTAGTGGACTCTCAGAACAGGTCGAACCAATATGTGGCAGGATTTTTACTCTATGACACTTGGATTACAGTTAATTTTCCCAGCATAGAAAAGCTAATGTTATAGAGTTGTGTGCAGTGATTTCCAAAGCTGTGCACGGAGCTTATGAATAAATGCATGTTTTTGCTGATCTAAATGAATAACATCTTGCGAAACAACAGAAAAATGCATGAGAATTCAATACTGTGGACATTACCTCAGTTCTCCCAGCCTTACATACTCAACTAAATGGACTTTAAAATAGTTTCCTGTAATTGTGTTAAACCCTCTGGCACCCATCACGTTTTCCTGTGTGGCAAACCTCACCCATCTGGCACCTGTGCAGCACAAAGTAAACCATGAGAGAAAAAAAAAAAAAAAAACGGTTTCAGGTCACTAAACGTTCCCTCGTCTTCCCTCGCCCGCTGGGACTTATTTAAAGAGTGCACAGTGTAGACATTTTTGTACAATTAATCGATCTTTCATATATGTGCTAGTATTATTTACACAGTAATCACATGCCAACACAACATGTACGCAGTATTTGAGTAACCCTCCACACACAGCCCACTCTGACTCTTCCTGTGGGGAAACCCACTCCGCTGAACGACAGAAACACAGCACTGAACTTGTAATTTATTGTTTGTACAACTGGTATGTGTGAATAAAAAAACAATGAGATGAGTTTTATTTATTATAGTAATTTTGTATCAAATTACTATTTAACTTAGGAATATGACTGTGGAGAATAATTTCTTTGTAAGAATATAGTGTTTCTTTTCTAGTCATCCACATGAATATATGTACATAAAATCTATATATTTAAAGTTTGGCTTCTGTGTTGTTTCTTTTCTCATGGTACTAACATGGAATGTAAATCTGTCAAAGTAGAAACTCAAACAAAAATGTAAGTTTGTGTCGGCTTCCACACACTTGACACTTTTATTTACGTGGCATGAAGTTGCATTGAAGCTAAATGGACAAAATAAAAGTCGTTTTGGCCATATGTAAACAAATATGTAAATATATCAGCAGAAAACATGCTGGTCAATAATAATAATAATAATAATAATACTGCTGTCCTTTTATTACCATTAATGAAAAATGCTCTATTTTACACATTTGCAGAAGATTTTTTTCTCTGGTTTTATTTTAATAGATGCAGTAAAAGCATAAATCCCCCATGGAGGCTGATTAATCCCAGCCCTGAGGCCTCCGTAAAACACCTCTGCTTGGACCAGAGTTTGCAACTTTCAGCCTAAATATAAACTAGAAAATCTATTTATCTGTTTGGACTGGGTTTATTAGCTCTATATAGATACAGAGGTCATTACTGACTGAGCACCGAATAAAAACCAACCTCTGTTTTAGTACAGATCCAATGGTCTTTGTTTCTCCCTCTTTATTTTTTTATTTCCAGTCCATTCGTGTCTCATGAAAGAGACCTGATGCTAACAGTATTTGTAGTTGCAACTGCATGTGTTCCTTAAAATCAATGCTAGTACAGTTTTAATTGTCTTGTGGTGGTAAATGGAAAGAAGCAGAAAGAACAAAACTTTATTTATTTATTTATGTATGAATAATGGATCAAGAATGTAAAGTGCTTTGGGTACCTTGAAAAGCACCATAGAAATCTAATTTATTATTATTATTATTATTATTATTATTATTATTATTATTATTATTCATTTATTTGTTTATTTAGGTTATTGGAGATAATACACACTGCTGAACATCTGCATAGGAAGAAAACCAGATGTAAAAATGTTATATTAAAGCAGATATTACTAATTAACGTCTATAATGAAATATTAAGTCACAGAATGCAAAGAAAAACAAATTGTTTTGTAGAAATTACAAAAAAAAAGACTCAAATACATTAATTTATTTGCAGACAAACAGAATTAGTTCATCTAAAATCTGCAAACAAACAGCTGAATAGAAGTAATTTGGACATAATACAGTTCTTTCCTAGTTCTGTGTAAAATAGTCAATAACTCCTGGCACTGAAATAAACGGTACTGACCCACAGGAGGGAATTCCCTTCACAATGTACTCAACAAAAACAAACCAAACTGAAAAATAAATAAATTAAACAAGTCATCATCAGTGTATCAGTCATTGCACTAAGGTTTTGTAGAGTTTTCCAGCAGAAAAGCATTCAAATTAAAGAGAAACACAGATGAATAGAAGATATTTTCCATTTTCTTTAATTAATATATATATATATATATATATATATATATATATCTTTAGAACTCCCAGTTTTCCCTCTGGACCAGAACCCTCCAGTCCATGACCTTTGACCCCCTCTCCAGACCTTACCTGCCTCAGTATCCCGCTGCTTTGACCTGAATTAAAACACGGTCCAACTGCGCCCTCTGCCGGTGAAACACAGAACAGCTCCAACATGTCATGGAAAATAAGTGAGTTCACCTTTAACTAAACAGCTCCATCTACTGGAAAATGAAAAAGATGCACTGATGTGACTTTTCTGACCTGTTGCTTTTAAGGTGGACTTTGACAATAAGTCCCTTCAGACAGATTAGAGGTTTTTGTTGGAATGATTTCACTCATGGAAAGTCATTGGATATGTTTAATTTTATTCTCTATCACTCATGTTTATTACTGTTGTGTGTTATTATACATTTCTGCTGTAAATTCAGGTTATTATAGATGATCCACTTTATAAAATCAACTTAATTCTGTTGTCTTTGCTTATTTTATTTTACTTTCTGACACCTATATGGACTGGTTTATCTGTGTGGACACTGTTAATGTGAAATAATTGTTTTAATTGTTATTTTAAAGGTAAACTCTTCTATCTGTTGCAGTGGAGGAACAGTCCGGACGGGCGGGGGAACGAACCTGAGGACATGGGCTCGGTGTGCCTTGGTTTAAGCGCAAAGACAGCCCGATGGAGAAGCGAGTCCACCTTAAGACCTCAGCGGCCCCTCTCTGCTCCCTCTCTCCGGGGAGCAGAGCTGCGGAACCCGTCCACGGCGCGCCACAGCCGGCTTGGCACAGAGGAGGTGAGTACTGCTCCCGGAGCCCAGGCCAGCACGATATGGTTACCATTCCCGACCTGGTGCCATGTCCCCTCTAAAGTTACACTGACACCACAACACTGCTCCACATCAGCTGCCTGTCACCCACATTTATGTTGGAAAAGGGCTGAGTTTAATATGTGGTGTGTAGTTCACTGACACATCTAGAAAGTAGAGCAGCAGCAGAGCCAAGGTCAGCCCTGAGGTTTTATCTGAAATGCTTTAAAACCCAAAACACACAACATAAAGGCCATATTAATAAAACACTCGTCTGGTGATAATACTTGGGAGATGAGTGTGTACATTTGTAAGAGACAAGCAGGGGGAAAAAACCATTCCTCGAGCCACATTCTGTGTCCTCCGCAATGATTGATTATTATGGCAACGCTCCAAATTCGCTGGTGCGTTTTCGTTGCGCACGGGATTTGGCCCCTCTTAGATCAAAGGGCCCTCAGGAAAGGGGTGGTCCCGGGGCAGGGGGATATATAGGAGAGGACCGGCTCTGTTCTGACTGCAAGGCAAGAGCAGAGAACAGACTAGACGGGCCAGCAGAGCAGAACCTGCCCCCGAAGTCCAACATAAAAGCAAACAGACAACTGAGAGACAGCTACTGAGTTTTGGAGACAGACAGACGGACAGACGGACAGACAGACAGACTGATAGAAACCTGGTGGAATTTACTGCTGAGATACAGCTGTTCTTTTAATTCGATGAATACAAGACTTTTTTTTTTTTTTGCAACAAACCAGACCTGCACATAACTTTAAATGAGTTTTGCACTGGATTTGATCCCTTTTTAGCTTTTTATACGTGTGCGTAATTTTGGGGACAGTTTTGTGGAAGTGGAAAGACTTTGGCTGTGTAGCAAATAGAGGAAAAACCTTTGAAAGGATTTAACTCGCCTCATCATAGGGACTTTATTATCAGTTTCTCTCGCCACTTGTCGGATATCAGTTACATGATGTGGCTTTTACGCGTTTCCATTGGTTTATTAGCCGCTCTGTGCGTCGGCGCCACGCAAAGCGCCTGGGAGGAGAGCACGGTGGTACCGGTCCGACTAGACCCGACGGCCCGGTCGGAGAGCGAAACCGAACAGCGGCGGACTCTCTCCACAGAGGAGAAGGAGAAAGTGGCGGAGATGAGAGTATACCGGTTGGACGTATTTGGAAAGGAACTGATCTTGCAGCTTGAGCCCGATCACACCTTCCTGGCGCCGGGTTTTGTGTTCCACATTGTCGGGAGTCCCGAACCGACCCAGACACCCGAGACCGGGGCCGAGCAGGGATGCTTCTTCTCGGGACGCGTGAATGGAGAGGAGCACTCCGCCGCTGCGCTCAACCTGTGCCACGGACTGAGCGGCGGATTCTACTATGAGGGTGCAGAGTACTTCATCCAGCCCCTGAACACCTCTGACTTCAGGGGCGCGGAGGAGGATGTGCACTCGATCCGGCGCAGAGGTCGGGCAGGATTGGCCGAGGAGGGGAGCTCCAAGTGTGGGGTCAACGAGGACGAGGAGAGGGTGCCAAAGAATCTGGAAAAGGAAACCAGGCAGGAAGCCGCGAACTCAGAGCAGACAGGTAAGACACAAGACATTATTATTATTATTATTATTATTATTATTATTATTATTATTATTATTATTATAGTTTAGCAGATCAATGAGGGTTCATAGTGTGGGGAAATTATTTTTTTAAAAAGTGCATTAATGGAGTTTATAGTCATGAAAAAGTGCGGTGATGTTGTTGATTGAAAAAACACACACAATAGGTTATCCTTTAAATGTGAGTCCTAAGTGCGCTCATTTGGAGCTCGGTGCGTCATGGCGCGCGGCGTGCGCAACGGACTTGGCTGCTTTTTTGACAGTCCGTCTACGCATTACAAGAGAGGAGGGGACGCAGAGAGGAGAGGAGGTGGGGGGAGACTTCTCCAAGGGGAAAGAGGAGGAGGAGTGACTGGAGGGGGAGGAGGAGGGGGTAGGGGTTGGGGCCAGCCGCAGCCCGGTGGTGCTGAGACCAAATTCGCCTCCTGGTACAAATCGCACCGGCAGACATTTTTCCCTAGAAAGGATTTTCTCCCGTCGCCCTTTCGCACTCGCATATTTTTCCACCAGAAAAGGTCATTTTAGGAATGTGGAGCCTGAGGAGGAGGAGCCGCCGGTGGTGTGACGCTGAGTCACGGCAGCCACGCTCCTCCAGGCATATCCGGAGCTCTGTGGGAGCTCCAGTCCCTCAAACAGAAACGAGCCTTTTATGTAGGAGGCTCAACAGTCTGGAGACCAAACTGAGCTACAAAACTGAATAGATTTGAGGCAAAAATAGGTGTTTGAAAATGTAAAACAGAAGCAGAAATCACTATTAATAACCCTGGAACATACTGCAGTGTATTCATTCATTCCCATTTTCCCACTTTTCCTCTCCTTCCTTCAGCCCATCACAGAACCAGGAGGTTTGTTTCCACCCCTCGCTACCTGGAGATCATGCTGGTGGCTGACCAGTCCATGGCTGAATTTCATGGTGCTGGGCTCAAACCCTACCTCCTGACCATCATGGCTGTGGCATCCCGCCTCTACCGCCACCCCAGCATCCACAACTCCATCAGCCTGGCTGTGGTGAAGCTGCTGGTGGTCTACGAGGAGGAGCGAGGCCCCCAGGTCTCATCTAACGCTGCCATGACCCTCCGCAACTTCTGCCAGTGGCAAAGACAGCACAACCCACCCAGCGACCGCCACCCGGAGCACTATGACACCGCCGTGCTCTTCACCAGGACGGTGAGTAATGGGTTTATGCAGCGACTGAATGACAGACAGAAACAGAAAAGCTGAGTTCAAAGGTGCTGAAGCTCTATGTTCTGGGTGTAGGACCTGTGCGGCGCCCACTCTTGTGACACTCTGGGCATGGCAGATGTTGGAACTGTGTGTGACCCTGACAGAAGCTGCTCCATCATTGAAGACGATGGCCTCCAGGCAGCTTTTACCGTGGCTCATGAACTGGGTAAGTCCATGTTCTTGCTTGAAACACATGAAATTTTGTGACTCTATCGGTCAGACGTATTCACAGAACATGTTTCTGTTCCAGGCCACGTCTTCAACATGCCTCATGATGACGCCCAGCTCTGCTCTGGGGTCAACGGTGCTCACTGGGGCTCCCACATGATGGCCTCAACCCTGTCCAACCTGGACCAGCAGCAGCCGTGGTCGCCCTGCTCTGCCCTGATGGTCACCACATTCCTGGACAACGGCCACGGTCAGTGTCTGCTGGACAAGCCGGTCAAGCCTCAGCCACTGCCCCAGCCGCTGCCCGGTACAGTGTACGACGCAGACCATCAGTGTCGGCTGACGTTTGGAGAAGACTCGCAGCACTGCCCGGACTTGAGCACCACCTGCGCCGCTCTGTGGTGTACTGTCACTACATCCAATGGTCTGCTGGTGTGTCAGACCAAGAACTTCCCCTGGGCTGATGGGACACCATGTGGGCATGACAGCTACTGCCTGGCTGGACAGTGTCTCACGAAAACCCAAGCTGCTAAACACCAGGTAGGACCCAGATCCAACTGGTACTGCTCAAAAATAGAGGTACGAGATCAGAACATTTATGTACCTTTAAGGACATTTTTTAAGAATGTTCTCTCAGAAGTACAATATTGGTCTTTAGGAGGCCAGAATTGCACCTTTAGACTATGAAAAAGGGTCCAAAGTTATGTGAAGTACAAATTTGTACTATAAGGTACCCTGCAGCATTAAAAAATGTGTGTATACCATGAGAACAGGCTATAGGCTAGGAGAACTGAACAGTAGGTCTAATTATAGTTCAAACATTAGGCTTAGCACATTATTTATTATATATTATACTGTAATTACTCTATTATATTTAATAATAATTTGTTTTAATTTAATATCCCAGTTAGCTCATTGATAATAGCCTAATAATTTATTTAGCTTATTAGAACCTCTGATTATTGCCATAATCTCTGTTTTATCAAGTTTTCATTCACACCTCCATGTCTTGATGTCGTAGCTTGCCTATGCCATATATATATATATATATATATATATATATATATATATATATATATATATATATATATATATTATTTTATTTATTTATTTTTTTTTCTCAGTTAGGCCACCAGTTCAAACTTTAAACATCATGGCATTATCAACTATACGAGAGTTTTCTTTCCATGTAAAGTACTAAAGGTACAAAAATGGACCATTTCGAAAGGGTACAGAAATGTCTGTCAAAAAAGTACACCCCCAGCGACAAGCATGTGTACCCTTTGAAGTACAAGCTGATACCTCTATTTTTGAGAGTGTACTGCTCAAATAAACCTATATGTTCAAAGATTAAAGTCCTAATGTTCATGTCTGTGGTGGTTTCAGACACCTGTCAATGGTGGCTGGGGGGTCTGGGGTCCCTGGGGTGACTGCTCCCGGACCTGTGGAGGAGGTGTTCAGTATTCCTTTCGCTCCTGTGATAACCCTTTACCCAAGAACGGAGGCAAATACTGCGAGGGCAAGAGGATCCAGTACCGCTCCTGTAACACCGAGACCTGCCCTGATACTAACGGTAAGAGACACAAACACTGATGGATGACCCTGTGGCTTTCATGGCTGCAGAACACACACTTTTGATGTTTTCTGTCACATCGCTGTGAGAGTTAGCATCCAGGTCAGGCTGACCAAGCAGTAAATCTGACCCTCCTCTGCCTGCTTCTCAGGCCTGTCGTTCAGGGAGGAACAGTGCTTGGCCCACAACGACATGTCGGCCCAAGTGTCACTGGGTTCAGGCGAGGGAGTCGAGTGGGTGCCGAAGTATGCCGGAGTTTCACCCAAAGACCGCTGCAAACTGGTGTGCAGGGCCAAGGGGACCGGGTACTTCTTTGTGCTCAAATCTAAGGTGAGTTTTTCAATGTCAAAATACAACCCTTTTTTTTACTGATAATGTGTTTGAAAGTGTTAAAACCTTCACAGGGTTTTAGTCTTATTTATCTCATAAGTCCTGCTGTAATTTGAAGGATCAGCTCTTGCACCTTGTCTCAGCCCCCTGGCCTTACTACAGCCTTACTTTTACTTTTTATCATTTGACTCAGTCTCTTATGTAACAGTGTTACAGACAGAGCCCTTCAATTGTATTTACCTCTCTGCTGCCCCCAGGTGGCTGACGGCACACCCTGCAGCCCAGACTCTACCTCCGTCTGCGTTCAAGGCCAGTGCGTCAAGGCTGGATGTGATCGCGTCATTGGCTCCAACCAGCGCTTTGATAAGTGTGGTGTGTGTGGCGGCGACGGTTCCACCTGCAAGAAGGTGTCTGGGTCTCTGGAGCGAGCCAGGTAAAGAAACCACATCCACTCATGTTTTATGTAACCATTAGGCCTTATTAACCCTATAATGACCACAGTGGGATTTTAGTTTATTATTATTATTTTTATTCAGTGCAATTAAAGGATGAACTGTGCTGTTCCTAGATTCTCTGAAAATGTAGAAATAGTTCAAATTAAGAGGCTAATGTGATATTTCAAGTAAATGTTTTTTTTTGTTTGTTTGTTTATTTAAGAGAGTCACATTGGTATAGCAATTAAGACATGATTCATGTGTAAACTAAAGACTGTGTCACCCCAACATGACAAATAATTTGAATAATCCTCATTGTAATTAGTTTTGATGGCAGCAAATCTTTAATTTTCTAATTTAACTCATTTTAATTCATCTGTTTCAGGCCTGGTTATCAGGATGTTGTTACTATCCCTGCTGGTGCCACCCATGTGGATGTTAAACAACGGGCGCCTGGCAACGGTCGTCATGACAACAGCTATCTGGCGGTGCGTCGCCAGGATGGCACCTATCTGTTGAACGGTGACTATAAGCTGATGACCATGGAGACCGACATCGCCCTGAGAGGGTCTCTGCTGAGGTACAGCGGCTCCTCTGCCACCCTGGAGCGCCTGCGGAGCTTTGCCCCCCTCCCTGAGCCCCTGACCATCCAGGTGTTGTCTGTCGGGGAGGCCCCAAGGCCCCGGGTTAAGTACAGCTACTTCGCCCCCAGACCTAACAATGCTGCTTCAGGCTCTAACAGCGGAGGTCGCCGCCAGTCCATCAACGCCATCCGAGAGGTGGGTGGAGCCGAGTGGGTCATGAGGGAGTGGGGCCCGTGCTCCCAGACCTGTGGCGGAGGTACGCAGCAGAGGGAAGTGGTGTGTCTGGACCCCCAGGGCCGCCAATCAAAAGACTGCCCTGAAGAGCTCCGCCCCTTGGCCTCACGGTCCTGCGCATCCCAGTCCTGTCCCTCCTGGCTTCTGGGTGAGTGGTCGGTTTGCTCAAAGACCTGCGGCAGAGGCTTCAGGAAACGCCCACTGCGCTGCATCGGCCACGACGGACGCACACTGACCAATGACAGCTGTGACCCCAAAGACAGGCCGCGACCCCTTCTGGAACTGTGTAATCAGGGTCCCTGCTAAAGACCGCCTCCTACTCCCACCTCCCTCCCTCCCTCCCTCCTTCCATCCATCCTTCCATCCTCCTCCAGACCTCAGACTGTTCACTGTCTCTGTTTTCAATCCCAGAGGCTGCTGAATGTTTACATCCAGAGCTGAGGGGCTGCAGGTTTCTCTGGGTTCGAGCTGGTTCAGCAGTGACTGTCCCCCTCCAGCTGTTCTGGACCACATGTTGGTCCAATGTGGCCTTGCAGCGATAATGACTGCTAGCGCCACAGCAGTGGCACATTTTGCCTCCCATCAAGGAGAAGAAAGCATGGACATTCCTGATTTCCTTAACAGCATGCTGCTTATCGTGCCAATGTCATGCTTGTGTGTGTGTGTGTGTGTGTGTGTGTGTGTGTGTGTGTGTTGGGAGTGTGAGTGTGTGTGTGAATCAAATGTTAAATGTATATGATGTTTGTCCAAGCTGGGCTGGACAGACCTGTACGTTTTAGGGTGGGGGAGGTTATTGCAGAGTTTATAAAGAAACAAATGAAAGAGAAAAGTTCATATTGTACTTGCTCACCCCATCAGGTATGGAAATTTGATAGTTAAGAGTCAGTGTTTATATCAAACTTTACAGTTCACCTTTATTTATCATAAATCTGTAGCACTTCATCTTTGTTTTTGCCAGCGGCACATTTTAACACCCAGTTGTTTCTAAATGCCTCAGTACTATGTCCTTTAGCCATATCTTGCCCTCATGTACACAGCTGTTAATGAGGGAACTCTTCAAAGACCAAAGAGGAGTGTGTGCCAGTGTGAATGACGTGTGTTTCTAAGTGTGTATGGAGATATAAAGAGGGACTTGTCTCCTGCTACTACTTCATAAGTAAGTCTCTCCTGCCTTCTGCGAAGGCATGTTTTTTTTTTTTTTTTTCCATTTTGTACAGAATATCCAAACATTATTTATTTTTGTACAGCCTGTTAAATATAATCATGTGGCTTTTTAATATTTTTTATTGGGTATTTGTTATTGAGATCACAGAAGGAAGTAGAATATATAGAGTATTTATACAGTGTTATATATATATGGTCCTAGGTTCATGAATAAAATATCACATTGACCTTTGCAACTAATGTCTCTGGTGTTTTTTGTTTTTGTTTTTTTTGTCTGAAGCAATCACTCTCAAGATTTAAGGGTGACACTGTCATGATGGTGTTATGTCTTGATTTAAAAAAAAAAAAAAAAAAAAAAAAGCAGTTGTAGTTTTAGGTTTTGTCCACTAGATGGTAGTATTTATCTTTATTCAACTAATTGTATTCACTCAGGTATGCTGAGTTTTAAAACATTATGGTATTCAGCAGCAAATTATTGTGCCTTTTTAAAAATCTCTCACATGTTTTAGTAGGCATTTTACCAACAAAGCCTATAGTAACCTCTTTTTAATTGTAATATTTTTCAGTAGTATTTATGTTTATTTTAAGGTACTATAAGTGCTTCTCCCAATTCCTTCTCATTTCATCCATGTCAAACAGGTAAACACACAAAAAATAAATAAATAAAGTTTACAAAATGACTACATTTGAATTGTCCTGATACCTAAGGAACAGGGGGTGCAATTCTGCCAAATGACCACAAGATGATGCTAAAGTCCTGGTTTCAAACAGTTTGCTCTTATGTTAACATTATGAATGAAGGAGGACCTGCAGTATTTTCCTGATATAAATAAAAAGTCATTATTTGTGTCCCTGCACTGGACACCTCACACTTACCATTCCATGACAGAAATGGACCCAAAAAAAGTAAATGTAATAAAGGTAATGTCCTGACAGAAGAAAAGTTACACAGGAAGAAGTCCAGTGTGTTAAACATCTGTCTTTTTCTCTGCTTTCAGTGGTTAAAGCCCAGTCATATCCAGGAAAAGGGTGTGTCGACTCCTTCAGGCCCTGAGGTGTTCACAGAATGACAAATGAGAGGAAGTGAGCATTAACCTGCCACACCACAGCCCTGCCTTAAAAACAGTAAGACACTTACTATCAAATGCCATAAGCTGGACCCACTCTTCCCTCCTTTAGATATTTTCCCTCACTTTCTGTGTCTTTGTCGTATATTACTGACTTTCTGAACACCTTCTCTGTAAAAGGGAAACTCAGTGTTGCCTTTAAAAGCTGAAGCTTGTAATACTTCCTGTTTTGCCTTGAGGAAGATGATCTCCTTCTTTGCCGGCTCCCACAGCAGCACAAAGGAAATCATTATCCTCTAATTATGGATGGTTAAGAAGAAGATTAGCCATCTCTGTAATCTACATAAGAGCATAATGTGTCACCGCTCTCAGAAAGGCAAGACAAAAAAAAAAGTGGGTTCAGGAAAATAGACGACTCCATATTCCTTTTTCCCCTCAGATCTGAATGATTTATTTTAACTCGGAGCAAATGCAAAACCAGGAGTAAAGTGTCCTTGTGAATATGAACGTCTGCAATTAAATTACCTACATGTTTTTAATGTCTTTACGTCATATCCTTAAAGCTTAAAAGAAACATCTGGAAGACATTATGAATCACTGCCGCTCAACGTGGGTGGCATTTCTGAGAACTAAATTATCTACATCCTTTCACCACCTCCCGTTGTTACCCATAAAAGTATAGTTAAATTATGGCATCCTGGATCTGCGTTTGAGTCTCAGGCAGAATTAAAGTCGCAAATAAATACAATCTATGAAAAAATTCAAATCAGCAGAGTATTGAATTTATTTATTTATTTTGCATTTTGTTGATATTTTTTGTTTTAATTTATTATGAGAAAGCAGTGAGCATGGAATAACTTACACAACTTTATTTCTGGTTAACATTTTGTGTTTAGGACCAGGGTGCGAGAAGAACAGGTCTTGTGAAGTAGATCTGAGGAGACAAATGTACTTGTGTGTTTTTTAATTAATGATTTTCAGTTTGTATTTATACATGAGACAGAAGTTATAGCTTTGAAAAGAAAGCCTTTTGTAGCTTAGGGAACGTGTCCCATCTTGCCAAACGCAACCACAGGGTTTGTCTCACAATTTACGCTGTTATAAAGAGCAGTAGGTGGCAGCACTTCGACAAGTAGCGTCTCTTCTTATGCGAGAAGAAGAAATCACTTACTGCGCAGGCGCGTTGACGCTGACAACAATGGTAGCTAGCAGGGCTGAAGCTACAAGCTACCGGCGAAAAGTTTGAATATAAAGTACGTAAAAGAAAACTCAGAGTCAATATTTTAGCTTTCATCTGCGGGTCATTAAAAAGTATTTATCATGCGGATGTGGTAAGAAATGAAAAGACAACTAACGGAAGAAAAATGCCGACGTTTCTCTTCGGGAGCAGCTCAGCACGTGCTAAAAAGCTAAGGTGACTAGCTTAAAGCTCATTCCTGCGAGTAAACAATTCACCCACACCTGCTGAGTTTACATTTGACTGGTCCACAGCCAAAGTTTTGTCAGTGACACAAATTCATTCTTTGCATAAATGTAATTATTTGCTAATAAATGTATCCGAAACATATAAACCTACTTGATGATTGTCTGCTACATAGCTTCGACACACGTGGTTAAAAACTGGCGCAGCAAAGTTTGGAAAGCGAAATTTGTGTCATTGCATCAACTTTTACACAAATAATTTCACACAAGTACATCACTGGCATCTTTATCTCACTGTGTATATAAAAGTGTTACAGTTTTACCGTAGAATTAAGAGTTTGTAGCAACATCAGTGATGTATCAAACTATTTTGGTGTGTAAAGGAACTAGAGGTCTGTGTAGGTTAATGAGCACATTGTGCTTTAAAAAATGTATTAAACACACTAATTCTTTCATTTTGACTTTTCACATAATCCCTATTGATTTAACTCAGGGGTCAAACTTAGATCCTCGAGGGCCGGTGTCCTGCATGTTTTAGATGTTCCCCTCTTCCAGCACACCTGACGGTCATTATCAGGCTTCTGCAGAGCTGGATGATAGGCTGATCATTTGAATCAGGTGTGTTGGAAGAGGGACGCATCTAAAACATGCAGGACACCGGCCCTCGAGGATCTAAGTTTGACACCTCTGATCTAACCAATCCTAACTTGAAAATGTGTGTGTACATCCAGGTGTAGTCATGAACGCAGCACCATAGACACAGTGATGGAGATGAACTGCAGTGACTTGGACATCACGTGAACATGTGAGTATTTATTTTTATTTGTCCTGCATAAAAATCCTTGTGTTTTCCTCACATTTACCTCATATTATTTGAGCTTTTAATTGAGTGATATTTTTAGTTTCCTTGTGCTGGTTTTACTGAATTGGCTCAAATGTTGTTGTTGGAATTTGATGCAGTTTTTATGCTATGTCATAAAAACCTTTGTCATATATCTGTTATGTTATATTTAATCAATGCATATTTAGTAAAGGTATACTTGGTTTTCATATGTATTTTCAAACCATCTCTTAATAACTTATTTTCCTGAAATCTGTTACTACCAAAAAATGCTTTAATTCAGAATAAATATCATTGTTTTATGTAATTTTTCTTCATCCTCACCTGTGCAGACTATTTTACAAAAATTAATTTATAACTAATTTTACAAAATACATTTGAGAAATATTATCACATTTTAATGTTAAATTTTTAAGATTCAGTAAAAGTCTATTACAATCTCTCTTCGTAAAAGTTATAAGTATGACTGTGTTTATAATTACATTGCCTTCGCAGTGTTGGATAGTTGAAATTAGACATAGACCTAAACAATCATTATCATAAAATGTTAGTTGATAACGTGTTTCAGTAGTGCTATTTAACTACTGATGTGATCATTTTTAGATTGAAAAGTTATATTATTATACCGTAACTAGTTAGATCAAACTTTAACTTGTGACATAATTTTTGTTAGAATGTTCACATGGCCTAAATAATGACAAATGTCAATCATAAACATAAAAGAGGTGGTCATAGAACATTGTAGTGAAAGATAGTTATATATTAATACAACATCATGATGAAAAATTTCTATACCCATTTATTTGGATGGACAACAAAGGTGCATAACTAAAAACATTTTACGCATTCATTTGGGTAAAGTTACAGATGAAAGTTGGAACTGATAAAGAAGGCATTAAGGTGTGTGCACTTTACATAACTAAAGCTGCAAGGTGTGAGCAGTAGCTGATAAACTTTAAACACTCCTGTCACAGAGGAACAAAAAGAGCCTTTACTCAATCAAACCAAACATAATAATAGTTAATCTTTTGACTTCTATAAAAACAGCCATTTTAATCAGTATTATTGTTTATATGAACAAAGAAGGTGTTCTAAGTTTCAGAAATACAGAAAAGTTTTCTCAAATTTCAAAAATAAAATAAATGTCAGTTTTAACTGTTCTCAGCTGATTTCAGCTTTAAACATCTATATCACTGGGTCATGGGTCATTTCTCTGTTTTTCTGTGTATGGCCTTGATGACTCTGCCCCACATTTTCATTTTTTGGTCGGCGTTTTAATGTTATACAGGATTCCCACTGGGTCTCAAAAAGTCTTATAAGTCTTGAATTTACAAGTCTGTATTTAATACCTTTAAAACAAGTCTTTAAAAGGTATTAAATTTGATAGGGTAGGTCTTAAATTATGTTGCCATAAACTTGTATTGTGTTTAAATGTGTCTGTTAAATGTCCAAACTGCAAAGAAAGTAACGTTAGTCGACTCAGTTCCACCTGTTCCAACCTCATAATTCGTATTGAAATTAGGAACCAGTTATCACTAACTTTGTAGCCTTGGCTGAGAAATGGCTTGGAACGATGTGGATCAAGGCGTTGGAGTAAATAAATACATTTTCCCAAATTCTAGGAGTCACAAATCTTTGCCAGTATGGCTGTGAAATGAGCATTAAATTCTGTTCTAAGTGGTCTTCAAAAGGTCTTAAAAAGTATTACCTTTAACTTGTGGAACCCTGTAGGAACCCTGGTTTTATGTCTCCCTTGGAAAATACCTGATAAAATAAAAATAAGACTTATCTCTGTGTGTAAAAAACATAAATGCATTCTTTTGTATAAAAAGTAATTAACATGATTTGACTCTGTCATTATCAAAACAAATCAGGTCACAGCTGTAACTTTACTATATATTACAGTAGTGACTGTTTTCATAGTGACAATTTAAGCTAATTCGTAAAGACCTAAGCACAGCTAGGTCAGAAATGGTAAGCAGTTACATATATGAAGACATGTTCATAAAGAAAAACATAACATTTATCAAAAAATATATATAACTATTTATGTAGTTGCAGAAATAGATATTTTTGAAACATTTGGCATATGTGGTGAAAATAGGCTTCTCCTATGTTTCAGTAATCACATGAAAACATGGAACAGTTTTTTGACAAAAATGTGTTTAATTCAGAACAAAATCAATAAAAAAGATACAGGACCCTATTTTAGAAAAAAAACAAACAAAACATTTAAATGGGACAGCCACTTCCTAGTACAATGTCACATAAAAAAGAGGACATTTTATATATTTAATTGAATATAATCTGAACTAATGCTTTTGGATTGAATAGATCATAAAATGACATTTATAAACATCAAGGATCTCAATATATATATATTTTTAAATAGGTTTTTAGTATGGGACTGCAATTTGAACCAATTCAGTAGAATGGCCCTTTTTTGTTGTTACTTTATTTTTATTGTTGTTTTGAGTTTTGTGTAGCTAATGCAAACATAAGGGAAATTTGGGATACATTGACTATAAAAAAACCCTTTGTGTGATTAGCATTTGATTTTATTAATATGACGTTGAAATGAAAATTGTCCATTTTTCCCATTTATCTTGACACTGCTCTTCTCAAGTCCTTCATCTATGGGTCAGAAAATCCATCTCAAATATTTCATTTACAATTTGTAGCCAGTCGTTAGTTGTAGGTGGTTCTAATCTGCACCATTATTTGGTAATATCCTTTTTACAGGCTGCCAAAAGTATTTTTAATAAATGTCTATCATTTTAATTACATTATTACCAATAATACATCTGAAATACATCACCAAACATGTTTTAGGAATTGTATAACCCAATATCTTAACAGTTGTTGAATATATGTTATCCCAAAATCATCCAAGTTTAGGACATAAACAAAAGACCTGACCATGATTTACACTGACATCTCCACATTCTCTTCAACAAGGTTTAACTCTGGACACATATTTAGCTGTAATTTTAGGAGTTATGTAAAACTGAATTATATTTTATATGATTATATAATTTTATATAAGACAAATGTACAATTTATGTAAATAAAATACAGTGTACATTAAAAATAGTAAAGGTTGTAAATTAATATATATCCAGCATAAATTCAGAATGTAAATAGCAATGTGTAAATATGTTCAAAATATATGCCTGTGTCTAATCTTATATTTCATAATAATCAAATACTATAATGATTTTGAAAGTTACTTATGATTTTAAAAAAACAGTTGTATTGTTCTTAAGCACTTCTGTCATGTTCAACCTCTGACAGAAAATAAATCATATTTAAATCAAAAATAACCTTCTGATGTCTTCACAACTAACTTATGAGTAGCAGAAAATTTAAGCTTGACAAAAATAGCAATATGATTTATATGATGATCCATATTGATATCGTCTGAGATGAAAAAGATATCATGATATGATTTTTTCCCATATCGCCCAGCCCTAAGTAAGATGTGTATTAAATATATTAATCAAACATTTGTGTTCAAAAACTGATAATTTTATCAGTATCTAAATAAAATCTTTAATAATTATTATGGTGCATCACACTGAACAAACTCCTCACTCCGTTACTTTTTTTGGATTCTTATTCCGTTACCATGAATTACTTTCTTTTAAAACTAAAGTAAAAATGATATCAGTTTCATTTTTGGATATAACGGACTCTCAGATCTTAAGTAAAGTGTGGTATGCTATATATTTGCACTTTCCTTGAGGAACAGCACTTTTTGCCATTTTTTTTTCCAAACCTTGAATAACTGCTGTTTGTATTTCTATTTGGAATTTGGGAGAAATGTTGTCGGTAGTTTTTTAGAGAATAAAACAAAAATGTTCATTTTACTCAAACACATACCTATAAATGGTAAAATCAGAGAAAGTGATAATTTTGCAGTGGTCTCCTACTTTTTTCCAGAGCTGTTTATAAGCAAGACAGGTTGTTTTCATTCATTTAACCACTTCAGAGGTGGCAGAGCCAGTTCATTGCAGGGCACAGGGTGTTTTATTTGTATAAAAATGTACAGATTTAACACAGATACAGGGTACATACAGTTACCTGCTTTTGAAACAAGGACACATTTTCCAGAATAGTTCAGAGATTCTAACTAAAATACACATGTGCACATGCAGGTGTGGTCCGTGAACGCAGCACCATGGAGACAGTGAAGGAGGCGAATAGCACATGAATGTGAGTATTTGTCCATTTGTGTCCAAACTCCTGTTTTTACCTCATATTGAACATCACTTTTGTTATTCCTGTGTCAGTATATCAATAATGTAATGTCTAAACATGTTTGCAATAGGCCTTCATCATCATCACGCACGCGCACGTGTTCTCTGTAGGATGTTTACTTCTTCGCTGTAAATAACAACAGCTGTTTTATTTTTCATACTTGTAGATTTGCTGCTTCAGTAGATGGAGAAACATGCAGACCTACTTAGACTGTCTTCTCTGCGCTGGGTAAGTCATTTTATCTTCATTACCTTCTGCTTTGTGTCTTAGTTTAGTGTTTTGGGGTTGATTTGTGAGGACTAATGCAGAGATAGTGTTGATATTGTTTGACGGATGTGTTGTTTTTCAGATATTTGCTCATTTGTGGTCTTTTTGGTTTAGATCTTATGCTTTAACACAGTCTGGTTTGAATTGTTTATGTTTCACATGTTGTTTAGTTGCTCAGTGATTGTGTCATGTGACTGGATTTGTCAGTTCGTTAGATGGATGACATTCAGACTTGCTTGTCAGGAGGTTTATTTGTTGCGGTGTCTTTGTAGTTGTGTTAAAAGCTGTCAGAAGAGTCTCCAGTGCACTGGTGTTGGTGTAGTGGTTTCGTCCTGGGTTTTCCACAGCGGGAGACACTGGTTCGAGACCCGCGAAGCCCGAGCACCAAAAAGCAATTGAATGGGAGGGAGGGAATGAGGGGACCGTGTCCCCTCTGGGTTTCTGCAGATCTGTCAGGGAGGGGTTATGGAGCAGGAGAAGAGAAACAGCTGAAATTTTACATGAATTTATGAAGTGGGCGGAGTTGGTGTTCAGATATACATTTTTGCTTTACTTTCATGTCTCCACTGCTAAAGACTGTATATAATGTAACATTCCCTTATAGATACTGTACTGATGACTCACATACTTTTTATTCCTACTGTATATAATACACAGTAGGTCTTTATCATTACTGTCTCCTTTTTTAATGTGTTAGTGTTCATGAACGTGACCACCTCTTATTGTTCTCATTTTTGTAGGTTTAACAGCTGTGAGCGGTGCCATCACAAAGACAAGTTCACACATGTAAGTCATGCACAACACGTCAGTTTAACTGAAAGATTATCAAGCAACATCAGCAATGTGGTTACAGAAGACAGGGTGTAAAATGTTGCATATACAACTGTACACACAGGTTTCCACAATTTTAGCCTTTAATTCAATATATAAATAAATAACAGCTGTTTCATTTTTCACACTTGTAGTTTTGCTGCTTCAGTAGATGAAGAACCATCTTCTCTGCACTGGGTAAGTCATTTTTCTCTCTACCCACCCTCACTCTTTCTTTCTTTCTTCCTTTCTCTTCTCTTTCCTCCCCTTACGCCTCTCTCAGTTCTCTGACCCCCCCCATTCCTCTCACTCTTCCTACTCTGACTGTTCTCTCACACACACTTAAATACAATAAAACAATTTCATGTTACATCTTGGTGTGTGTTGTTGTCATTATTCAGGTCTGAAGCAGCATATGAAGAGTTTTCTTTTCTCCATGGAGGTCATAAGGACAATGGAACTGGATTTAAAATAAAAGTTTGAAAAATGAAAAAGTAGTTTGGTTATTTTCCATTCATACATCACATAATACATTCAAAACTTTGGAATCAGCATTTGACTTGGATGACAGACTATAACTATTATGCAATGTAATTTTAGACTGTACATTTGGGGGGGGGTGGTGGGTGGGTGGGTGGTGGTGGTGGTGGTAGTAGTAAACTGGAGAACCAACAAACTATATTAACTTGTAACTTCATTAACTATAAACACTCTCAATGGGAAAACTAGAAAAAGGACTCTCCTCTCAACACAGTAGTAGCAATGTTGCCATCTTGTGGTAGATTTTAAGATTACAGTTAATCCCTAAGGATTCAGATTAAACACTGTACAACCTCATTGTTCTAGCCCAAGGGTTCCTAAAGAGGGATACATGTACACCCAGGGGGTACTTAATTTATTTATTTTTAAACATTAAATAACTTATTATATACTGAATACAAAATAAATAATGAAAATGCTGAAACAAACAATAAATACACTCATAATAAAATTGACACTCGTGAACATATTTCATTTCAAATCTTGTTTAAGCTTTAGCAATATTTTAAGAACATTTCTATTGCATATTATTTGAGATGAGTTTGAATAATTAAATCATTTTCTGGTGATGAAAGGTTCATTCATTCATGACCATTTAATTTGGTTTCCTTAGCAATGACAGAGGGCACTTTTCAGTTTATCTTTTTTATTAAAAAAGATTTGTTATTGTTGATATATTAAAGTTAAATATATGTTTGTTTGTTTACAAAGTTTTGTCTAATTTTTTTTCAATCCAAATTGTTCAGGAGTTGGGGGTACTTGGCTAAAAATACATATTTCAGGGGTACTCCACTGTAAAAAGTTTAAGAGCCTCTGCTTTAGCCCAAAGGATATGACATAAACTCTGGGGTTCATTCCCTACACAACTCTACCATACGATATATATCACATAAACTCTAGAAAGTCTAGACAGTGCATTACATGGATATATTGTCAAACTCATACCGTTTTAGAACAACAGCTTTGTCCTGGTTCCTCTCAGAGTTGGTGACTGGAGTCCAAAGCTTCCACTTAGAGCATGGAGCTGAGTTCACCTGTAAAAAACAAATAAATACTTTTTACACTTTTTGTACTTTTTTTTTCTCACAGATTTTTTTTTAAATTGATTTTTCTGATGGACATTATTATTATTAATAACAATAAGAAGAAAGGAATTATTATTAATCACAATGATTACATGGAAATACATTCAAATATAATTTTAGATTGGACATCCGCTCCTGGTGTCACCTCCTTAAATTTTTTATTTTTTTTAAACCATTTCTCCACACATATATAACTATATACAATATGTTAAACACTACAAACAAAAAGTTAAGGATATTTCTCTTTTTTTGTCATTTGTAAATAAAACTATGTCTGGTTATTAAAAAAATGTGTTTCAATTCAATTCACACAAAAAAAAGTAAAAAGCGCTGTGCAAGAATCCCAACTGAAAAAAACAGCCCCCAAATAAAAAAATATCCTTAACTTTTGGTTTGTAGTGTACATAAAGCATTTCCACAATCATGTATCATAACGTTGAATGTGACATTGTTATTCATTCATCTGTCTTATTTTGAAAGGGTCAACTGGAAGTCCCTCTCCATTCACGTCTCCCTCCTCCTCCTCCTCCTGTGTCTCTCTCTCTCCTCAGTGTAAACTCAACTGGGTAATTTGAGCAAAGGGAGGAGGGGGAGGGGGAGGGGAGGAAGATAAAAAACTTGAACGCTCAGGGGTGTAGGAAGAGAGGAAACGACAGGCAGAGGAGCAGAGACGGTCACACGTGGATGGAACAAATGGAGCTTTACTTTTAACAGGAAATAAACATTAATAGAAAGAATAAAAACAACAGGGGCAAGTGCTGACTGGACAACAACAATGCGTGTGGAGGATCCAAATAGGTGACTGCTGCAAACAGAGGAGACGCACCTTTTTTTTTTTTTTTTTTTCTAATCTGTCACTAGTTGAGAACATTAAAAAGTGGGAGCAGAAGGGGTCATGGAAAGCCCCTGGAGGAGGAGGAGGAGGACGCAGGCGGTGAGATGGAAATTGCTGAGGAGCTCATTGCTGCTTTGTTTATTCACTGGTGAGTTTGGATCTTATTTGTTTCCCTTGGTTTTATTCTTGAGCTCATTCCTGCTTTACTACTAATAATGAGGTGCCTTCTACAGCATCATATAGCGAACAAACAAAAAACAAAACATCTGGTCTAGAGATACTACAGACTAAACACTGCTGGAAAACTTTCATCTGACTCAAGTCTGCAGTACAGTCTTGTAGTGGGGGGTAGGGGTAGAAGTAGAATGAGGAGGTGGTGGTGGTGGTGGATGTGAAAAAAAAAGTGTGGGGGGTGAAGGACATAGTGCCATTGTCTCCTGCGTGTGGAGAGACAGGAGCCAGGACCACCCAGAAAGAGCCACCAGAAGTCTGCTAATGGGACCTCCTCTGGGCTTTAACATGGAAATAGGATGTTAATGCTAAATTAAAAAAAAGTGGGTTGACTGTGACCTTCATTATAAAAGGAAGCATCCATCAAAAATCAAATACTATGCTACGGTCACAAAAAAAAGCTTTAAAAACACCCTAATAGAGGTTGGAAAGATTAACACGACGCAAAAAAAAAGAGATGTGTAAACTTTTGTTGGAAGGTCAGATTCATTGGTTTCTCTACCTGGGAATGTGCATATGTGCCTTGAGGCAGCCTGCAGATCATTTAAGTGTGAGTGATTGCTGAGAAAAAGCAGATCCTTTCCAAAGACACACATGCACAGAGCTTCTTTTCTTTGCAGTGTCCTTCAGTATTTGAAGTGTGTTGACAAGAGCATGGTTGCCTTCAACGTGATGGTAAGAAAACACAAATATAGAAAACTTGTGAGGGGAAAAGCCTTCAGATGAAAAAGTCCTGTTGCGGCAGCAGGTTGAGACGAGTACGACGAGAGGCACAGCTGTGTGTACAATGCCTTTGAATGGGGAGGTTTAAGCTCAGCAGGAATGAGGGTAATGAACCACATTAATCACACACTAAAGCTGGTAATGCATCCACGTCTGCCTATAGCGGGAAGAAGCATGTTAGACATAAAATGATCATGCAGGATCATGGATCGTGTCAGTGAACGAATGGTAAATGTGGGTTTTCAAATTCTAAATCACAAAACACACACCAGCCCGCTGTGTCCTGTACTAATGACCTCCCACTCAAATGTAATTTATTCACTGGTTGGATCACTTTGGCACGTCTGTCTCTCACGACCACAGTCTGATCTACATGTGATGCACAGTAATCACACTTTGTTATTCGGTGAAGCTTTTAAGTAAACCTCTAAACTACAGCACTGGCACTAAACAGTTGGAGTTTGAGTCAACCTACACATCCAGTAATTCACTTTGTCGGCTGATTCTCACTCTTTGAGACAATCCCACCCAGTTTGCTTTCACTTAAAAACGTTCAGTCTGAAAGCTGTAACTGCCTGATGACATTATCAGGGTTCTATCTCAGACACGACGCAGTCTGCCTCAACCACAGGATGAGTTACAGCTTCAGACAGTGGTGTGTGTACTCCTTTAAACGACAAACAAGACTCTATCAAACTTCAATGTCTCTCAATCAAAACAGTAACAGATGACACTACTCCATAGTGTGGTCAAAGAGAGCAAAGTAAACATTGATCTTTCCATCTTTCGTAAAATTAACTAAGTCTGCATAGAAAATATTTATGGAAATGGCACATGCATCTCACCAAATATTCACATCAAGCACTAAAAGATGACTTTAGTACAGCAGGTAGTATGATCAACAACAACAAAAAACATAAATACTATTTTAGATGGATGATAACAACAATACGCACTAGTTCTTCTACTCTGCTAATTAGAGCCATCTATAATGTACCTCCACCTTCAGACGTTACACAGCCTCATTCATTTGCTCAAAAAACCAGTTCACGGAAATGCATTTTTTGCTTCACTTGAAGTTTTCTAGAAAGAAAACTGTGACGTTTACAGATATTTCGTGACAGATTTGAGTTTTGTTAGCTCATTCTAAAGTAGTTTCAAATAGGAGTTGAATAAAAACAGGACTGACTTCACAGTATGGGTAACAGTGAAATATGAAGATGACTAATTGATTTGTGTCAGTCTGTGTTATGCTGGCTGTTTCTTGCCACTAGCTGACTGCATTTTAATCCAACGGTAACAACAGCTGTACACCGAGGAAGAGGATTAGGGCCACTGGAAATAATAAAACAAAATTAAGTTCCAATATGTATTTTTATTATTATTATGAGAAAATAATCAGAATTCTGAGTTCAAAGCCAGAATTCTGAGAAAAAAGGTAAGAATTCTGAGTTTAAAGCCAGAATTCTGAGGAAAAAAAGTAAGAATTCTGAGTTTAAAGTCAGACTTTTTTCTCAGAATAATAATAATAATAATAATAATAAAAAAAAAAAAAATATATATATATATATATATATATATATATATATATACTGGACCTTCTTTTTTTTTCCAGTGGCCCTAATCCTCTTCCATAGTACACTGAGGAACGCAGGAGATGAAATATGTATTTTTGCAGAAAAACACAAACTCACAAACTCAGACTGTTCGCTTTAGCTAGTTAGCTTTGAAATATAGCTCACAAACAAATGACAGATTCCAACTCATAATTCCCATAGCACGAATGAATCTGAAATTGTACCTAATAATTAATACTTAATTATGATAATTTAATGTGAAAATGTCACATGTAGCTTCCAGTGTTTCTTTAAAGAGTCCCAACAACCCAACAAAAACTCCATCTACAAAGTTAAGAAAAGAAACCAACTGGTCTGCAGCTTTCCCATCATCATATCAAAAAGACCGAGATGAAATACATTGTAAACAGAACCCAGTTTTGACAGTAATCCCATGTACCCACTATATTTCCAGGCTTTGTGAAAAGACTTGTTTGTGAAACTCTGCAGCCTTCAGTTGTTGATTGAACTGTTCAGCCCAGGCGCTGACGAAAATAAATCAAGGATGTCTACTATTAACTGGCTTCATTACTGCACAGCAATTACACGGCGGCGGTTGATTGTTATTACTTTAAATGTATGTGGGGGTTTTCTCAGGAAAAATATGACATCTTCATTCTGTTAGTCCCTGCTGTCGGTGGAAACTCATTTTATTCTGTCAGTGGGTGCACTGTTGTTCCGGATTCAGCCCATATGAAACATCTAAATAATACAGTCTTGCAGAGGTGGCAGGGTTTATTAAAACAAAACCCAGGGTCCCTGTACGAGCCTTTTTAAAATTCCCTTTCCCTATAAGCTCCACAGGTATCGATTGCTTCTTATTTTAGTCCCGCTGTTTCAGGGCTCTTTTGGGCCCATAATGAGTCAAATGTCTCCATGCTTTTAAATCAGTCTTTGAAGGTATAAATAGAGGCTGTTTGCATGGGCTGTTTGCTTTGGAGGTTAGTGCATGAAAGGTTTCTTCACAGCTTTCAAGCCATTTTTCATTTGGGGAAAGGTTAAAAAAAAAAGAAGTCTAAACTTTCCAAGATAACATAAGGCTGGTTTAATGATTCCCTTTAAGTGCTTTTTAAAAGGACGCTTCTGACTTCATGACTGTTCAAAATATAACAAGGCATCAAATGTGGGCTTTTTATGAATCTGAAAACTTAAACATTACTAAGGCACCTCATCTGTTATTTATGACAATCATTAAAAAACACCATTTTATACACCGGTTTATATCAATATGTCATAACGTAAAGGCTGATCAGTTTGGAGCAGGAAATAAATCAATAAATCAATAAATGTGGTAGAGAATATCCAAACTAACCATAAAACATTTAGATGGGAGGACACACCATCAATATAATATTGATTTAGTCTTAAAAAGGTACAGATTTATCAACTCGGCTACACACACAGGGTTCTTGCGGGGTCTTAAAAAGTCTTGAATTTACAAATCTACCAAATCTGCCTTAAAAAAAGTCTTTAAAAGGTATTAAATTCAATATGGTAGGTCTTCAGTTCACTGTATTAGGTTCAAATGTCTGTTAAATGTCCAAGCTGCAAAGAAAGTAACATTAGTCTACTCAGTTCCAACCTGTTAATTTATATTGAAATAAGGAACCAATTGCAACCCCCGCTGAGAAATGACTTGGAACGGTGGGAATCAAGGCGTTAGAGTAAATAAATACATTTTCCTAAATTCTCAGAGTTATGAATTTTTGTAGTATGGCCGTGAAATGGACATTAAATTCTGTTCTAATTACTCTTAAAAAAGGCCTTAAAAAGTCTTAAATTTAACATGTAGAAACCTGTAGGAACCCTGACACAACAAAAGATGGATTTCCTCAGTTCTCCATTTTATTATATTTATTTATACATATTACTTGCTTATTATTATTATTAAGATAGAAACAGGAAATCGAATAGCTTCCAGACATAGTCATGGTCAAAATCTACAAGAGCCACTTACAAAAGCACAAAATGATCTTATTGTATTACAGGAGGCAGCGATGGCCAGTGTGAGGGCTGCATAGAGTACTGCTGTGATGGATCGCCACCGTTCTGCTGCTCCTACTACGCCTATGTGGGGGACGTCCTCTCGTAAGTCATCACACTCACCCACACCAGGCTAATGAAGTGATGGTCTGTCCTCATTCTCAGTCTGAACCATTACATTCAAATACTTATCCCCTTATATGTGCTTCTACATCTTCTCTCATTCTCAAATATAAAGATAAAACCTCATAATACAAAGCTGAGGTCTATTTTATTACCAGCAACTTTCTGTCATCGCCTAGCTGCTTTGTGACTAAATATAGGCAAGGACATCATCCAGGTCTCTGTATTTAAATATAATAGCAGGTTGGTGAAGGATTCAGTCCAGCCTTAATTGGTTTTGAATCACTATTTCTTATCTTTGCAGTTGTCTAGCAACAGGTTTACTGCAGTATCTGCTGTCCTCAAAACAACACTGTAGAATCTTTTACTTAATCTAGTAGTTATTACCCCACCCCCTCCAGAAGGGGAGGCAAGGGGTATTGTTTTTGGTTTGGTTTGTTTGTTAACACTTAAGCAGCAAAACTGTTGGTTGAATTCATACCAAATTGGGTTTATATATTGCCAGTGACCCAGTGTCATTAGATTTCGGGAAAAGTGGGTAAAAGTTTCAGTTTTTTATGAATTTTTAAAAATCCCCCCCCCCCCCCCCCCCCCCCATTGACTTATAATGTGTGAAATTTCACATGTTTGTAGCAGCAAAACTATTGGTTGAATTCATAACAAATTGGGTTTATAGATTGCCAGTAACCTAGAATAGAAATGGTTACATTTTGGGAAAAGTTGGTCTAAGTTCAAATTTTTTATGAATTTGTAAAATATTTTCCCCATTTACTTATAATAGGTGAAATTTCAAACGTCTTTAAAAACATCAATTTTGTTTCAATTTACTTCAAACTTGGCACATATATAGAGGCAACTGATATGCTGACATTAGCACACAAATAGACATGATGACATCAGCTGGATCGATGCCAAAATAAGCTACAATACGTGCGAGGGGTGGGGTTTGTTGTGCCTGGCACCTCCTGTTGTCATTGTTATTTTGTCAATTTAAAACCAGTTTTACATGTATTTAATTAAACCAAGGATAGCAATATGATATATGCTGATACAGGGGGCACTGCTTCCTGTTTGTTGTTCCTGTGGAGTGGAGGAGTCAAATGACTGACACTGGATCATGGAGATCAGGAAGTTAAATAAAAAACAAAATGTACTTCCATGACTCATCTATCATCTTTGTGTGGTTGATGCACTAGTAAAATAAAGCTTAACTAAGAGAGAATGTCTAAACCAGCTGTCTTTAAATGTGCCAGAAGACCCCCTTAAAGATCTGACCTTTGACCTGGTCCTGTCTCAGTTCAGCACAGCTGCTTCAACACTTTCACCTCATTCTCAGATTTCTCCTTAACGT
Source organism: Sphaeramia orbicularis (assembly GCF_902148855.1). Taxonomy (NCBI): domain Eukaryota; kingdom Metazoa; phylum Chordata; class Actinopteri; order Kurtiformes; family Apogonidae; genus Sphaeramia; species Sphaeramia orbicularis. The sequence continues at coordinate 10,377,739 of NC_043958.1, forward strand.
TGACACAAATTCAGTTTCTTTAAAGGATTTCTACGCTATCTCCAAGTGACGAGACAAAAATAGCTCTCTTTCTGGATGACAGTTCCCCCATTCATAAGGCACGAGCACTCATTCAGCAGTGTGAGTCACACGCTGTGGCCTAATAATCATTCGATCCCAATTCAACTGATTTTTTTTTTTTTTCTTCAATTGTGGAATGATGTAGAAGACAGCTCACTCACTACGATCACCGAAAAAAACTAATTTAGAAAAATACAGTTCATCCCTCCAGTTGAGTTCACTTCATTGTAGGATCAATACAAACCTGTCCAACCGCTTCCAAAGTCTACTTTGTCTTGGTTTTTTTCTTCAATTTATCTCCAAACTGTGTAAACCTACTAGAAAACCTTGAATGATTTGTCAAAGTCTGAATTTCCTGCTCCTTCACGCAGGAACACGCTGACTAATGCTGACTCCAAAGATGTAACCAACCTGTTAATGATGCGTGCTCTTCTATTTTATAGTGCCAGTTCACAGACTCCTCTGCACTGAACACACCACACACACATCAACGTGCAAACACTCCCTCGCTCTGTCGCACACTTGGCGCAAACACACATCGCACAGCTGAGTTACATCAGATGCTGCAGTCCATCTCCATGGCAGCAACTTAGAAGTATTGGTAGCATGTCTGTTTGAGACAGCTGCCTCCTCTCACACTTCACTGGGTGGTTGTGTGTGTGTGTTCATGTGTGTATATGTGTGTGTTCTAGGGGCACTGCCATCTCCGGCATCGTCTTCGGGGTGGTGTTTCTGATGGGGGCGGTGGCGGCGCTGTTTCTATGTGTGTGCATGTGCATGAAGAACGGACGTGGTGCACGGGTTGGTGTTTTCAGCACCTCCTATATCAACACTGTGACCCAAGGCTACCCAGGTGGGTTTATGAAATGGTACAAAAAAAATCTGAAAATGTGGCACCAACCAATTTACCACGCACATGCCCGAAGATTATCTAATGTGAGGAATGAGTAATATTTTCTTATGATTTCTAAACTTTAGTGAAGGCTGAAAAGTGTGACTTACGAGGCAATTCATGAACACGCACACATTTTCTTCACATTTCTAAATATCACAGAGATGACTAACACTAGGATTTTCTCTGGGTATTTTAGAGAAAATCCACAAACTACACACCGAAAGCAGTCAGTTCAAATAATACAAATGTCAAATTATTTACATGTAGACCAGACCCAAACTTAAAAAAACCCCATCTACATTTTATACTGACACTTCTCACCGTTAAAGTGGCTTTAACTCTTCAGTCCACACTGGAAACCTGATTTGGTCAACCTAAGAGATGAAAACACTACTTCCTGTCAATACTTCCTGTAATCCAACATGTATTTACACTTTATTCTAATCAGTCACACAACAGATCAACTAATAGAGAAAAGCACAGAGACTATTTAAATGCTAATATATACAATGGTTATGTATTTTAATCAGCCAACTGGCAACCCAACAAAGTAGATCCATGACATACAGTCGAAGAAAAAATAACTAGATCATCAAAAGTCATCAAAAACAATGTTATGCAATCAAGTACTAACTCCTGTGTGTATCATGTGACTAAAACAGACAGAAAAGAAAACATGGAATGCCTAAAAGCACTGTTTTTGTCAGTACAATGCCATAGCTATTGATGTAAGAACTGAAGTGATTTTAGTTATTATCAAGAAAACCACGGAAAATGGCTAGATATCAGCTCTGAAATTAAACTCTTATGAGCTATTTTTTTGTTGTTATCATTATATTTGTCCAAACAAATGTACCTGTAGTTGTACCAGGCATTAAAATGAACAAGAAATTGAAGAAAACAACAACTTTCAGCATTAAAGTGACTTTAACTCTCCAATCCACACTGGAAACCTGATTTGTTCAATTTAAGAGATGAAAATCCTACTACTACTTCCTGTCAATACTTCCTGTAATCCAACATGTATTTACACTTTATTCTAATCAGAAAATCAGCCAGTAGAGCAGCCAAAGTTAGCTAATGAGTTAAGTCCGACTGAAGGCCAGCAACACGCGACAGAATACAGAAAGCACAGACTATTTAAATGTTAATATATACAATGGTTATGTATTTTAAACAGCCAATTGGCAACCCAACAAAAGTAGGTCCATGACATATTTTGGCCTCAGATCCTACATTCAAGAAGCAGCATATTAATAGCATAATCAATATTCACAATAGCAAACAACAAGGACATTGCAGCAACGCCATATAAAACAGCTATTTGATATGTAACTACAAAGCTGGAAAGTGCTGAATTTTACTCATAAATATCCATGAAGAGCTTCTAAGTGTCTTTTGAATGGGCCTCGAAACACACACTACAAATAATCCTTAATCGTTAATACTTCAATTAGTTAGTTCAGTTTTATTTCAAGCACAAAAAAAAAGAATCACAAAGAACAATACGACATGGACTAACAAAATTTGTGGCGCTCGAAAAAAGAGTGGGAAGAAGGTAAACTTATAGACTCCGCCCCCTTTTTACAAACTAATAATTAAATTGATCAACACTTTTTTTGTTTTTTTTATTTTACATTTTTACAACACAAAACATCCATGCAAAACATTCACCAAACACTTTTTAAGTCACTTCACACAAAAAGACATTTGCATAATCAACCTTTTTTTAATATTAACTATAATATTTATATTCACTTTAATTATTTACAACAAATACAATTATTGCTTATTTTCATATTCAACAAATTCTGTAAAGCCCTGAGAGGTGACCTTGTTGTGATATTGGGCTCTCCAAATAAAACTGAATTGAGTTAAATAAATGTGATAATATCTCCTAATCCTGATATTTGTGTCAGTTAATTAATTACTTACAAATAAGCAATACACAATGATATCTTATTGTCCGCATTCTTTTATATTACAACTAGATATTCACTTATTCAGATAATGTTCTATATTTTGTTATTATACTGGATTTATACAAACTTTTAAATGCACAAATTGACCCAGATTATTCCCAAGATGTTCCCCTCTGACAGAGATACACTGGCTTTTTAATTTAGCCCAACTATTGTATTTTAATGAAGTGAAATTCCACAGTAATCTCATGTCATTTCACTTCTCTTCATGGGAAATTCTCCAAAAAGTCACCCAAGACCTGAGAAAATTACTACGCTCCATCAGTCTGATCAAAGTTTTTCCAGATAACAATCAATGAGCCATCAAACTGGAGATCTGCACTGACCTCCATTATGGGATGAAAGGTTTTTAAACATCCCAGGTCAATAATAATAATAAGAATCCAGGACCAGGTTCCTGCAGAGTGTGAAATCAGTAGTCAGCTAGTGTTTGACTACAGCTCCTCATTTTGAAGGCGATGCTACTAAATTTTAATGCGGTATCTTTTTTCTGAAATTTCAAAATAAAGTACAAGGGCTAAGTGAACTAACAGAGGGACTGTATATTTAAATGAAAGGTTAGGAATTCTAATAAAGAGAGTGTGAATTATGTAATCGTCTGAACTGAACTGACCTGGGAAAACAAAAGGGCACAAACTCATTTAGCAGTAACTACCTGATCATGATATATTATACAGTTATAGCACGACTTCAGCCTCATTGTCTAACAGTGAAACCTCATCTGTTGACCTCAGGCTGTAAGAAAAGAAAACGGTAGTCGCAACAGAATGAATAGGTGTATCATGAGTCATAGTTCCACCTTGGCCCCGAGCACAATTTCTATACAGTAACACAAAGAGATCTGCTTCTTTTCGACTTGCAAAGTCTTAAAATGAGCCAAAAATAAGCTCTATTCATGCGTTTTTGGAACTGAATCTTCTGTTGTATACACGCCACGTGCAACTTTAGCCTGTGTTATTCCATCTCTCGTTATGTTAAATCTTCTTTGAAAGGCGAAAAACAACACATCCACATTGTTTCTCTCAGGAACATGGCCTGCACATCAGACACCGCATGCTGTGACACTCTCCAGCCCCAGGAATGCTGCTTTTTTTCTGGGGTTCATCATTTATTTATCACGTTTCATTCTCCTCAGTGTATCGCCTTCATGCTACACTGGCCCAGCACCATTGGCTCTGCGCTGCAGCTGTGATCATGTTTCATAAACCTGACATTCAAACACACAAAGCAATAGAACATCAATATGTAGGCAAGCAGATATGGTAACACGGAGATTTCCTGTACCTTTCAACAGACTGGGAGCTGCTGCTGGAAGATTATTGGGCTTCTTTACCGACACAAAGATGGGCTGTTCCATGCTGATCAGTGATTTTAATTTACTGTGATTGGCGTTGACAACAAATCCCTTTTAATTATTAAAGAAGCAATGCCTTAGTGAATATTTATGAAGCCTGTGAAATCATGCTAAAAATTCCAGATCAGCTATAGATATTTTAGTAATAAAGCTCGTGTCCTGTTATAACATCCGTGTCCAGCTGTGCTGTTAAAAAAAAATTAAAAAATGTGAGATTCTGCTGATGCAACTCCTGGACTTTCTTCACTGGCCTCTTCTTTTTATCTTTGCTACTTTGAAGTTTCAGTGAATAATTCACATTCCCTTGGAGAGTCTCAAACACCGAGGTCAACAAAACCTCTTTTTGCCACATTTGGACTTTAGTCAATGTTAGGTCATGTTGTGTCATTTTTCAAGGACATGTAGTTTCTGAGTTTAACCACTAGAGGGAGGAGCTGTCCCATTAAAGGCTTTAAAAATGGGGACAGCCTGAACTGTGGTGGGCCATATTCACCTTTAACAATGCAAGAAACACTGGAGCTTTAATTACATGAAAGAGACACTAACTTTATGTACTAACTGCTTACTGTTTCTTTCTCTTCAACGTAGGCCCTCCACCTCCATACACCTATGATTATGAGATGTACCCTTCGTCACTGCACCCACCGCCCTACACTCCAACTCAGCCCCAGCCTGCCAACTACTCCCCACCTCCTCCTTACCCTGGCTGCACCCGCAAGTGAATCCTCCCTGCAGAGATCATCCACTGGCTGGCTCAAAGGGGCTCCTATGACCTGGTTTTCCAAAACTGAAGATGGCTGGACACCCCTGGCCTTTAAAGCTGTGCAGCCACAGATGGGGCTAAAGACACTAGAGAGTCTGTATTTAAAAAACCAGAGGCCAGTGCACATTTTATAGACTGGTACTTCTATGTAAATGTCAATGCATTTCTCTTGCTCAGTAGTTGCTCAGCCAAGTGGTGGAAAACTAATGATGAAACAAAGGATTTAGGTCATGATGCTGAAGAACTTCTCCACATGAGCAGGTTTGGACAGACTTAACTCGGAGCAGCTCCACTGGCCTGCAGCTGCTACTTTTTCCCCACTAATAACCAATATCCTTATCCGTCGCCCACTGCGCACATCAAAGGGAGCGCGCCGCTTTGATGAAGGTGAAGACCACTTTTGTCAGCATGGAGGGGAACCTCACATCACTGGAGGGGGAAAAAGTCTTTCCAGGACACAGTATAGACTGTCCTTTTATGGAAAGTTATCTACTTTTTTTTTTTTTTACTTGATTCATGTCAGTGGTGGAAGGTAAAAGCTGATGATTAAAGCTGTTTGAAATGGAGTCATGTCTGGACCTGCCATACGCCAACGCAGACGATTGAGTATAATGCATAATAATGTTGACCTTAAATAGCATGAACAACTTGAAAGAAGAGGGTTGTTGATAATGAACGGGCTTTTATTGTCTTACTTGAAACAAAGTGTGGGTGGACAGGGGGTCACGTTCTGCTCAGTCAACCCAAGTACACTCTCTTTGAAACTGGAAAATGTACATCTTCTGCCTTTTTTTTTCTTTTTTAAACATTCTTTCCTCCAAATTATGACTGATCGATGTGAACTGCGGCTGTAGCCTAATTAATGCCTATAAGCAAACGTGAATTCATCTCTGTAATTCATGTGATGGATGACTACGAATGATGGAACGGATTTAACTGTATTAATGTGTTCAGTGGCTTTGTTTTAAATTAAAAATCCAATTAAATCATGTTTTTTTTAAGTTGTTTTTTTTTAAGTACGACTTCAAAACGCTGAGGCCTTTGTGTGAACAGTCAACTGGGGGGATTTGTGTGGTATTATCGATGCTATTTTTGAGTGTTTTATTGATTTTTAAAAAGTAATTTATTTTCTATTTGGAAAGAGGGATTTTAATTAATTTATCTTTTCTTATTTAACCAGGAAAAAAGCTCATTGAGATTAAAAATCACTTTTTCAACAGTGTCCTAACCTAGACAGCAGGAGAAGTTACACAACACAGAAATCACAGCCATACATTCACACTAAAAATTGACAAAAAACACAATAAGTCAGTTCTAAAACCATACATCAATCATTAAACATCAATAATTTACAAGGTACTAAAAGTCAATTAGTCAATCAATTTGAAAAACATCCAAATTTATCATTTTCCCATCGATTTAGAATGACTTTGTATTTACAGAGACCAGTTCTTCAGTTTCACAGATCTCAGATCTCCTTCTGTGAGTTGTAACATTTATGACTCTAAATTCGATTATAGAGTTTAGAATATTACAAATCTGGTCACTTGAGGAACAGGTGTTCAAGGGTAACAACCTTTAACAATGACAAAGTTACATTGCTTCTGCAGCCACACAAGGACAAAAGCAGCACTTGGACTTCCTGGAGCGACAGGGTCTGACCCAGACCCTGACAGTCAACTTCAACAAACCCAGTATCATCAATCAGTCAGCAAAATCTGTCTCTCCAGTAACTGGGACAAGCATCTCACTGAGACTCTGCATGCAGAGCTGCAGATCCATATTTAAACTCTACAGAAATACACCATCAACTGCACACAAGGCACAACCAGTCCATTGTCTATAGATTATAACCGTGAAAAACTGAAAACATGCAGAGATTTCAGGCATTAAGAACTGAACCTCAAAA